>NC_034596.1:53566034-53592699 GCF_900095145.1 Mus pahari
GCATGGCTTTGATGGACTCGGGTCTCCAGTAGCTCAGGCAGCAGTTTAATATCACACATTCCACAAGCAGGAACACCAACAAGCACAGGTTTCACTGAGAGGAGAGACAGTGATCTCCTGGTCCTAAAATACTGTTTATATGGAAGATGCCTAGTAGGGCAAGCACAAAGGTTCTCCACTTATGAGTTGCCGATATCATTATGCATGCATCAGACTAAGGAAGAATAGGACGGTTGACTGTTAGGGTACTGGTCATCTTGCTTTTTAAATGAGAACCTTCATGAAGACTGGTTGAAAGGCATGAACGCCCACATCCCTCCTTTACAAATGTGGGTAGACTCTGTGACTAGCTTGATGACTATATTACAGGACCAAATCTCCAGGCCTTACTCAACGGGAAACGTCTCCTTGCCTCTTGAAATGCTTATTCTTGGTGTTCTGAAGCACCTTGTGGAAGAACAGGGGATGCTGAGGTGGCCCTGCTTTAAGGGCCTTTAGGACACAGGAAGCCACCCTGGAAGGTGGGACCCCCATGCAAGCAGAGCCAATTGTCAAGGGGCTGTCCAGGGACCAGATGTGCAAGCAAGGAAACTCTGTTGGAAGACATCACTCAGCTATAGCCGCCTCCGTGTTCCGTGCGGAGCTAAGAGGTTACACCTAGCCAAGCCCTCCCAGAATTCCTCATGCACAAAGGACTGAACAGAATGACATGGTTGCTTTGAAGTGTTCTGGGGTAGCTCATGTCACAGCAAAAAACAGCTGGAAGCACCAGTGATTTAGTGGACATGTGCCCGAGAGCAGGCACTATACTGTTTACTGCAGTTTGCATCTACTCTGCTGTGGCCCGAGAAAATTCAGGTTGTACTAGAGTAGAAGAAAACAACAACAAAAACCCCAAACAGAAAGAAGTAGTTGGTTTTCTTCGCAGCCTCCTGTGTCCCCTTCTTGCTTCTCCCAACACCTGTGTTCAAGCAAGCCTGTCCTTGACCTGTACCCATCTCTCACGTGGACATTGTTCGCTTTCCCATAGTTGGTAGTGCACATTTGCTGTCAGTTCGTCCTCTCCACTGCCCTGCAGATAACCTTTTAGAGATAGAATCTGCCTTGTAGCTGAAATGCCAGCAGGTCCCAAATCAAATTCTCCCTATACAGCCTGCAATTGGTTACCCTGTCTCGTTTCATTTCTCCTGATTGTGATCTAAGCTAGAGTTTCCCTTATTGTTCAGTGGGTTTTAAAAATCAACTGAAGCTGGGTAGTGGTGGCACACACCTTTAATCCCATCACTTGGGAGGCAGAGGCAGGTGGATTTCTGAGTTCTAGGCCAGCCTGGTCTACAGAGTGAGTTCCAGGACAGCCAGGGCTACACAGAGAAACCCTGTCTATAAATAAATAAATAAATAAATAAATAAAATCAACTGAAGATAAAATAATAGAATAAAATTTCACAGCAAATGCCAGTATCTTGCCGATGGGAAAGATATTAAGTTTTACATTTTTTGTTTCCATTATATTATGTATTGTTAAATATGCTTGTACGAGCTGCCACTTGAAAGTGTATTTCCTGCAGTGGGTTTGAACAAAGAAAAATGATAGTCAAACTCGTGAACCGGTGGTTTTGGGTCTGGTCACATGACTGCCCTGTTCAATGTCTCTGATGGCCCATTGCCACGCATATGAAATGAAGTGTCTGTTCATTCTTAGCCAGGGTTCTTAGCCCTGCTGTGGCCTGAATCTCTTCCCAGCTTATCCTCTAACTAGCTTTCAACAAGCTCCTACCCCAAGCAGGTTATTTTCTGTTTTCTGAATTGATCCATGCTTTCTGGCTACTGAGATTCGAGTTAACACGTACCCATCACCTGCTCTGCTATACCCGCAAATCCGTATTTCCAGTGCTGAGGAGATCGTATGGCAAAGTGGAAAGCGTCAGGCCATGCAGCCGTGCTCCCTGGAGTTTGACTCTAGGGCCTACCATTTACTTTCTAGAAAGACTGTAAGATCTAGAGAAAGAATCCCCTTGCATGCAAGAAGGGGACCTTGTAAAGGCTGACATGAAGGTCACCTGTGGTCACGCTTATAGCTTATTCAGTACAATATTTGGCACCCTTTCTCAGGTTCTCTTGTCAGCATTTTCAAAACAATACTGTGGGGTAATATCTAGTTGAAAAGTTTTTAACTACAACTGATGTTGCTCTAAGCCTAAACAATTACAGTCTAATATTAGGCACACTGAAAATACCCATGCCCATTTATTATTTGGAACTCCATCTTAATTTCTTTATTCATGTTTGGTAATTCCTATGTTGGCTAGCCTTTTGGGGGGCTTCCTATTTCTAGATCAGAGGTAATTTTTAATGCTACCTGGAGCTTTTCATGATATTTAGAAGAATGATCTTCACAAGTGTAAATGCTACCCACTGGGATGTTTTGCCTCTCTGGGTCCTGCATATACCCATTGCAGTGAGTCCTGACTCTATTTTGACTTGCTTCTAACCTCATAGGGAGGTTGCATGTCGGTCATTTCAGGTCAGAATGCATACAACCTTCTTCTTAGACTGGGGCAGTACTATTTGCCAAGGAGAGAGGTGGGGGAGATCCACTTCCTAAATTCTGTATAGTACTTTGGTAAATCCTGCATCAATGTTGGAAGGATGAATATGAAACGACTTATTTTGGACAGGGAAAAAGGCCTTCTAATCTTGAAAAGTTTGGAATGAGTCAAGTGCACTGAAGATCAAGTCTGTAAATCCCAGGACCACACTTACTCACTTCTGTAGTGAGGTTCTTTACCTCCTAATCCATTATGCTAATACATATGCCACATTTTATGAGGCCAAGGTGAAAGCTAATCAGGCTCCATTGTAACTAAGCCTGTTTAGCTGACACATGACACCTAAACGGATTCCTAGCTCAGCAAATCAAGTCTGATGGTATCTGCAGGGAGGTGATGAATAATGAGGTAATCACAAAGGATTGTCTCACGAAGGAGGTGGTAAAACATGCTTTGGATCTGCAGTCTTAACCTTCTTACACTGGACATCTGGCACTGCAAATACTACTGTGACTGGGTTGTTGCAGACCTGACTCACATCTGGGCTGAGGCCATGCATTGCTTCACTGAATGCTGCAGTTTGGGAGAACATGTAGCAGCCTGAAGTCGTCCCTTAAGAACCTGCAGCATTTCCCCTCCCCAACTGGCGGTTCACATTTCTGTGGCTTCTAGACAGTAAATGACAGAGGAGGGGCCTGAGACCCAGCTTCTTAATCAAGAAGGGAGTGGTACACTGATCCAGCTGTCCTTTGAAAAAGAGCAACAGAGAGAGAGAGAGAGAGAGAGAGAGAGAGAGGGAGGGAGGGAGGGAGGGAGGGAGGGAGGGAGGGAGACCTCACATCAGTGTCACTGAGCAAAAAGAATGTGGTGTGAAACAACTGAGTCACTTTAAAGCTTTAAAATAACAAAGAGAAAAAAAGCCAGCTCACCAAAGTGACAATGACTTAGCCTGACTCCCACTTTGGTTATATTTAATTATTAAAAATTGCTTTAAAAGGATATTAATGACATTTTTTTTTCCCCACAGTAGCACTGTGTATCTTTCTTATTCCATTCCTACCATCTCTTCTTACACAGGCTTTCTCATCGTGTCTGGAGAAATCTTGTTACATCAATACTCTGTTCACTCTGGGACATATTGCTGCAGATTAATTTTAGTTGAATGGGAGATCTGGGTTCAAATATCTTGCTCCTGCGACAGGGTTAATTGCTTCCAATCTTAACTTTCATCTATTAGGTGAGATAGTAAGAGAAGCTCTGGGTTGCTTACAGTATATAGAGCATGAACCAAGGTAGTGTGTGCCACTCGCTAAGTACCTAGTAAGGGTAGCTGTGGTAATCATTGCTCTAAGGTGCAAGAACCCTACATGCTAGATTGGTGTAATATTTCCTTCACCCATCTTCCTGGTGCAATGGTACTTGGTTTCGATGCCCCTGACCCTGAGAGGAGTGCATCTCCTCTGTCTGGTCCTGCATCCCGAGGAAGCTGACACAAGACACACTCCTTAGACAGCAGGGCTCTCTAACCAATGTGCCTCAGGCCACTTCAGTCTCCTGCCTAGCTGTCCCTGGTGTTTCTATTCCGTTCCCAGCAGTGGCAGCTGGTGCCTCTCTCTCTGAGTGACCAGGGCAGGCATGTTCGATCTCACTCTTCAATATCCTCATGAGCTTAAGGCCTTTTCTCTGAAGGAGTTTTCAGTGGCTTCCTAAGAATTTCAGTTTTAAGGATCTTACCAATTTTGAAGGTTTTTGTTTTATTCAGAATTTGGGAAATTTTCATCAACCAACATTTGATAATTTTTTTTGAGTTCTAGTGTTTATGAAACATAGCTAAAATACTCAAAATCTCAAGATGAAAGCATTCAACTTGTTTTTGTTTTTGTTTTTTTGTTTTTTGTTTTGGCTTATTTCTATGTTTTCGGAAGGCCTAATAAGAATGGAAACTTAAGTTTGTATGGCCCAGGATTACCTTTTTCTTCTGATAGGATGCTTGAACTTTGCTTGGCTGCTTAAAATACTTAAAAAATGCATGTATTTATATTTTTCTACAAGAAAGGAGCTCATGACAGGAAAAAACAATAACAACTCTCAGAATATGAAAAACCATGTGTGCTTCTATTTAAATGATATGGTCCTGTATATTTTACATTTCTTTAATTAAAACTTTTTACTCCTATACCTCTTTGGGGTAAACATTATTTTCTTCTTTGTAGAACCTATTATAGAGCTTTGTGAGAAAAAGGACACTAATTTGTTATTTCAAATCAGTGACTTTTGTGTTCTTAATGGGGGCCACATATTTTGAGAGAACTTTCTAGAACCTATCTTCAACTCAGTCAGCAGACTCCAGTCTAGGTAGAAATGGTCTTTAAGACTGGGACCTGACAAAATTCCCTGCTTGGCTTATAGGTACTTCAGAAAGCATTCTGCTGTATATATAGCATTTGTTGTTGATTATTTGTGATTTCTGGTGATTTCTATAAAATGTTGGCATCAGACTCTTGGTGAGGCATATAATCCTCTAATATAACTGTTTCTATGAGGAAATCAGATGTGATTTATGTCTTTCCTACTTAGGTTGCCTATACTGAGAGCATTGTAGCTTCGGAGGCTGCCTGTGTTTCATTTTGCCGTGCATAATTATGTTATGAACATAGCCAGCCTTAAAACTTTGTTGGCCAGCTACGTGTGGTAGCCCATGCCTTTAATCCCAGCACTTTGAAGGCAGAAGCAAGAACTCCATGAGTTCAAGGCCAGGCTGGTTTACAGAGCCCAGTACAACCAGGGTTACAAAGAGAACAAACAAAATTGTTGTCTGTATTCTATCAATCATGTAGCCATCTTGATTTTGTCTGTCTCTTTTGTTGAACTTTTATGCTGATGTCCACATTATGCTTCAACGCAAGGCCAGTCTACTTATCTTCCTTATCAAGGTAACCTAATGCAAAGACCCTACCTGGGGATCAGACCTTAGGTGTTACACACCCCGCACTAACTGCTATGTTAGCGTTCCGTTCTGGTGAACAGCAGGTGAAGATGTAGGTTGTCAAGAGCCATTCAAGAGGTAGTGCAAGTTTTGTTATCTGGCAGTTCATCTGCTCTTTGGCATAACTACTATATGTAAACTTTAATACGCTTTTAAAAAAAATTACTGCCCAATTCTCTTAATTTTCCAACCTGAGCGTTATCCCAATACCGCAAATGGTTTACAGAAATGCAAACATTACACAGGCAAAATACAAAATAAATCACAGACCCAATCTTAGTTCTTACAATTGTCATTTTTGGGTGAAAGCCAAGAGTGGATGTTTTGATGGTGCTTATGAATACGAAGTGCTCCTCCCTCCATTGTTACTGGAACAAAGATCACTTGCTTTGAATGGCCCGAGATATGTAAACACAGCTGGCCCAATAGTTTGAGTGACACTGAAGCACTGATCGGTAGGAGATGGTTTTAAGGGCAACCCAGGGACTCACATGCTTTTGTGTAAAAGAATCTGAGTCCACACTGTATCTCTTCCTGTTTATGAAGACAACCTTGAGGGCTCCTCAGAAGCCCATCCCTTACTTAGATGTAGAGTCTTTCCGTATAACCGTAGAACCATGTATAGTTTACTTAACTCTCAGCTATGAAAAATTTCAAGAACTTTAGGAACACTTATGTAAAATTGCTAGGTTTTAATCTTGCCAAATAAGAAATAATAAAAGCCAAAACCACTGCTCACGATCTGCTGTTTCATTAAAATGCATCTGACACAAAATGTATTAATAAATACTAGCCCTTTAAATAGAACCCAAGCCTTGCAAAAACTGTTTCTTGTTATGCCACATGCTATAAGAACATACTGTTATGCACAGTATAGTGTTTAGGGACCACTGGCCTCTCCCTGGTGTTGTAGATGCCAGTGGGTGATGAGTGAAAGTCTGAGCTCAGGGCAGCATTCGGGGGAGGGTCGTCTTTAGAGTCCAGCAATGGGAAAGCTTGCCAAAGTCTAAGACCTCCCTTTCCTCGTCTGTGCTGCTTCATGACTGTGGTGGCATGATGCACACATAGCTCATGAGTGCTGTGGGGCTCTTCAGAGGAATGTCTTGCACTGAAAGCCCTCATGGGACTTTTGTCTGAGGCTCAGCAGACACATTGCAAATGTAGCAAAGCCAAGGAAATATTTTAGTCCTTAAAAATCTCACCCAGAGCATCTGAAATACATATCTATAAAGTCTTACTAGTTGCAAGGGATAAATCCAAAGATGTGAAAAACAAAATGTCTAAATGCACACCCACGGAAGTGTTTATCTAGACTTCGGCGTTTTCCAATAATCTTCATTGAGACACTTATTTTTCACGACACATCATTTCCCCAAACCAAGCAAACATTGAAAGTTTCATGTTTGGCCTTTCATGTGATGACCTGCTTTATTTTCTCATAGACAACAAGTTTTTAATCACTTAGAAGATGCTTCCTGCCAGGAAAGGAGAACGACAGCAACAACATCAGCAACAACAGTCTGAGAGGCGGCATCCTGGCTGCAGGGCTAACCCACCAGTCCCTCAGCCACTCACTGGGTTCAAAGTACATATGATTCGAATTTGAACCTCAGCAAAACTGCCAATTAACACATCACAAACCTTCATGGTCGATTGCAAATATTCAAAACCTAGAGTGTTAAATCGGCAAATACCAAGACTCTCCTGCACAGCTCTCTGGCAGTTCAGTGTTACATAATTTGGGGTGAGAAATCCAGGTTGCTGTTGGGAATGGAAACGATCATAAACTGCATCTTCCTTTGTTTCAATCCAAAGAGCAGTAAAAAAATAAAAGGAAAAAAAAAACCCACTTTAAACTAACACAGCCATTGTCTATAGGAATTTCTGTCTTCACTATGCAGAGTAAAAAATTATATTCCAAATTCAGCAATTATAATTATCCAACACTGTTCAGGAGAAAAATCAGGTAAAAGGCCTCTTTACTACTGGGGCATTATGCTAAGAAAGGACATTTTACATTTAACAGTAAAATTTAAAAAAGTATTTCACATCTTCCAGCATTCTTCAGGGATTTCATGTTCTTTCAAAATAAACTTTAAATACTTTGCCTGGTTCTGTGCATGATGACAGATTTTGAGATGTAAAAAAAAAAAAAAAAAAAAAAAACAGTGACTGTGTAGCTAAACAAGTGGAATGTTTGTGTCTTGGCTGAGTGATGAGTTGGTCTTAGCAGACAGTGCTGGGATTCGAAGCTCACCGTATAAAGTACCCATGTCACTAAGGTCCGATCAAATACTGTTTATCTGGGGAGAACACTGAAGGGCACATAATCCTTAAGTCAGAAATAGAGTGTGTGGTGGGTGAGCGCTCCATACTCAGCTCATTCTCAGACTTCAGTGATCTCAAAGGGAATATGTTAGGAAATTTTAGAGTCAAAGTAATACATAATTATTGAATACTTATTTTAAATGACTTAAAAAAGAAAAATAAATATCTTTATTTATTCCTTTGTCCCAAGAGGTCAAATTATTTAAAAATTTAAAGATGTTAATTGTCAAAATGTTATATGTAACTATTTTATTAAAAATTAAAATATATATATTTGTTCATAATTTTCAGATTCTAGTGTTGACAAAAAGCAGTGCACCCATAGAAAACAGAACAGTCATATGGTCTAGAGCACATCAAATGCACCATGGGTACACTTTTGTTAGGCCTAAGAATGATTCCTTAGGCAGCATTCTGTTGTCAACATGTGGGAGATGAGAAGACTGAAGCTTAGAGAAGCTGGGGTATTTATCTAAGAACTTTTTGTGGTTCCACAACACACAATTCACCATTATATTATACACATATACATCCCTCTACCCCATCTCTGCATAATATCAGGGAAAGACAGAAGTATAGTAAGGTTCAAAAGCATTCACTGATGCATCATCAATAAGCCTGAGGTGAGTTCAGTGCCTGTAAGATGCGCATTTGTAGATGTCTTGGGCTAGCATGCATGCCTCCACCAAGCAGGTGTGAGGGCCTCACAGCTGCCAGCTCCAGGGGCTCCTCCCTCCTCCCCTTACGTAGGAAATCTCCAGGAATGCTTTCTATGTGTTCCTTAAGCAGCCTGTCACTTTCTGCCATTTATTGTAGTGATTTGTGTTCTTATTATAATGCTCTCTATTAGACTCCAGGTTTCTGTACATAAGACTTAGTTATTTAATTTATCAAGTGCTTCTATATAGAAGTACTTTCTATATAGAAAGAACTCAACATTGGAACATTCTGAAGATGTGATTAATTACACTGTAGATGTATATGTTCTTGATGCCACTGATCACATTGAAGGTTTTTATACATTGCTTCAGATTATATATTAACAGACATTAATCTTTGTGACACTTGAGACACTATTTTAAAAAGCAGAAAAAGTGAAATTATTTCCTCTGATCACTCTCAGGGAAAGTCATTAAGAGGAAAAGGTTAGACAATAAGCTATAGAGATTTTAATAACAACTTCTGAGTTGCAAATTCTAGGCTAGACAGGAGATTCTATAGTCATAGAACTAACAAATGTTATTTATTTTAAAGTAGAATTTTAGACAAAAACCAAAAACTTAAAATAAGATTGCATATTATCTTCAGGCCTCTGAGGATGCTGACTAAGTCTAGAAACCATTTTTCCTCTGAGATATGTGTTGTGTTGTGTCAACTATTATGCCAAGATATCTATACAAACTGCTACAAACTAAAATAAAAAAAATACGTTTCTGGAAATATCCACCATTTCAACTATTTTAATGAACTATTTTAATTCATGTACAATATTAATTTGTTTTTGTAGTGTAACAGCTTTAATAAATATAACTATTGTGTATGTTGGTCTTATTATGAACACAAGAGTTGCATAGAGTTCCTTCCACAACAGCTTATTCCCAGTGAACTGTTTGGAAAGAAGTTGATTCTCATAGGAGTCATTAAAACCAGGACGTTCAGCTTGGTGAGGGGTGATTGTTGTCCAGGAATCAACAGTGGGAAGGGGGCAGGGGAGTAGATCTCAAGCTTATACTGAAAATTGGCTCCCAGGATCCCAGGTGATTAAATCGATTCACCAGTAGATAGTATATACCATTTAAAGCAGCGAGGGATGTTAAAAAAAAGTCTGTTCAGCCATCTAGAATAAATGTTTCTACAGCTAATTTACATAATTTTATGAATTGACGAGAATCTAAGTTAAAAGAGAGATACTGGCTTTGGTGTTGGGCCAAGGAAAACTTCTCCACCGGTGAGGTTGTTGGAAGAGACACGAGAGCAAAGTTGGAAGGCTGAATGAATGGCATAAAACCCAAACTACCATTAAAAGACAGACAGCTTTTTCTTTCTTAGTTTTTTGTTTTGTTTTTTGTTTTGTTTTGTTTTTATATTCCAGTAGACACTAAATTTTTCAAGGTTCATTTCAAGGAACACTGTCTCTGTGAAGCATTCTCAATACATTCTTCTTTCTATCATTTGGGTCACCGCGGGCATTTACATGAAGAATATCGTCCATAGGTTTTCATAATTGAACACCATGTTCCCATTGGGTACCACCAGGTGGGGAGGTTATGGGGAGGTGCAGCCTTGCTGGAGAAGTACTGGGGTCAGACTTAGAGTGTTCATAGCCCCGTTCCACTTTCAGTTCCCTTTCCCTGCTTCACATTTGTGATTAAACATCTGATTTCTCAGCTACCTGCTTTGGCCACATACCACCATACCTCCTCCACTACTGTGGTCCCACCCTCTGGAACAGTAAGCCCCCAATAAACCCTTCCTCTGTAAGTTGCTTTTGGTGGTGTTATGTCATCCCAGAGTCAAAAAGGTAACTTGAGTTCCCATAGCGTTATTATAAATTAATGCATATTAATATCTTAGATTATTTGTTCTTGATGTGACGGTTTCATGTATGTAGCTATCATGCTCAATGCTCATCCTCCCTACAACGCCTTTCTTTATGTTCATGAACAGACAACTACAAAGTGACTCTTCTCTCCTGTTCTCAGGAGACCATCAATGCTTTCTCCCAGTGTTCATGGCTGCCAGCAACTCTGTAGGCTGTCCACACTTTATGGGGAATGAAATTCTTCCAGTTTGCGCTCCTCAATATCAGTTATAATTTTTTTCACTTGTAACTTTTAATAGTGAGCCCATCACACACCTCTACCCAACACCCACGATTAACATTTCTTTGATAAGATAACTTCAACATTCTTTACCACCACCTCAATTTAGCAGCCTATTCCCAAGGCTTGGGCTTTGTATCTCTTGGATCTGAGACACTTGGGGACAGGAGGCTGCTGCTTCGTTTTCCTGCCTTGTTCGGCCTCCCCCACCTTCATCTATATCAGCTCCTCCTATCTCTCCCACTCACCCAGGACGACTGGATATGCTTGTCAGTTCTCCTTCTGTCTTATTTTTGTATATTTTCTGTTCCTTTTAAAAGCATAACTCTAAACCTATTAATTTTTAAGAATTGAATGTGTGCCATTTATAAACTTAATTTATATAATTAAAATTCATTCATTCACACACACACACACACACACACACACACACACACATTGAAAGTTGAGTGTATTGATTGGACAAATGTCCTCATTATTCTTCTATGCTCTATGTCCTTACTTTCTCTCTGATTTTCCTTTTCTATAGAGATTTTTGATTTATGTGACTATATAAACTCTAGTACAAATGAGAGAAAACACATACTGTTTGTCATTTTGAAACTGCACTGGTTCACATACGATGACTGTCTCCAGTTGCATCCATTTTCCTGAAAGTGACATAATGCTAAAAGTTCAATTGTGAATATATGCTACCCTTTCTTTTATCCTCTGTTGTTGGACATTTAGGTTGTTTCCATAACTTAGCTGTTGCAACAGTACATCAGAAAACATCAATGTGAACGTGTCTTTGTGATACGTTCTCTTAGAGGCCTGGAGCAATAGACAAGAGCAGTATCGCCGGGTCATAGGGGAAGTTTATTTTTAGTTTTTCGTTCGTTTGTTTATCACTTCCACTCTGACTTGCACAGTGGGCAGACGAGTTTAGAGTGCCACCAGCAGTGTATAAAGCTTCCTTTCTGTCTATGTCCCATGTAGAATTTGTTGTTCTTTGTTTTCTTAGGGACTGACACTCTGACTGGGGTAAGACAGCTTCTCAATGTGGTTTTGATTTGCACCTCTCTGGTGGCTTGTGTGGTTGAAGAACTGTTCATGTGCTTATTAGCAGTTTTAATTTCGCCCTTTGCAAATTGTCCATTCATTGGTTGGGTTGTTCCATTTGTACTACTTAGTTTTTTGAGTATTTTAAATTCTAGATATTTATCCTTTACCAGACATACATTTGATAAATATTCTTTATTCTGCAGACCTACCCCGTCACTTAACTCTGTCCCCTGCTGTACTGAAGTCTTTTAAAAAGGTTGATGAGTTCCTGTTTGTCAATTGTTAGCACTATTTACTGAGTGACTAGAGTCCTCGTCATAAAATTCCTTCTATGTTCAGATTTTGGAGTCTTTCCTCTGTTTCCTCTAGAATTTTAGAGTTTAGAACTTAAGTTCTTTGCATGAGATATTTGATCCAGTTATAGTTGATTTTATGTAAGGTGAAAAATAAGCATCTAGTTTTATTCTTCTACCTGTTAGATATCCTGCTTCTTAATATTGTTTGTTAAAGAGGCTGTCCTTTTTAGCCCAAAATCAGCTATAGCTTTGTTGGTTGATTGCTGGATCTTTTATCCTCTTATATTAATTTATATACCTGTTCTTGTGCCAGAAGCATCTGATTTTTATTACTATGACTGTCTCTGTAGCATAACTTAAAATCAAATATGGTGGTACACCTAGCATTATTCTTTTTGCCTAGGATTGTTTGGGCTATCGAATTGTTATTTTCTATTTCTGAGAGGAATAGCAAAGGTATGTTGATAGGAATTGCCTTAAATATGCGCATTGCTTTTGGTAGGACAGCCAATTTCATAGTATTACTTCTTTCAGTCCATGAACATGTCAATCCATCATCTATTGAAGTTTCCCATCAACTGGCTTCTTTGGCTCTCAAACCCTTGAGGATGGCAACATGACCTGAGAGCTGTGTTCCATCACCTGTTTCCCATGCCAGATGGAAACTTGGCAACTCCTGACAGTCTTTAATGATGCTCTTGTTTTATCTCATCCGTTCTTCAAGGTGCTATTTGTAAACTTCATACCGCCTTTCTGAAGTTGTCTCTTTACTCTCAGCTGATAATCTTGGCTTCTGTTTCACAGAGTAAATACTGGTTATCAGGGAAGATATCTCTTACTAGCCAACTCCTTTCCTCTGAAATCTGTTTACCTTCACATATCCTGTTGCCAAGATTTAAAGACCTCTCCCCCTGTGAAGATACACATCTTTGCCAGCACTGACACACCAGTCCTCCCCTTCTCACCTAAAATGTGGCTTAATGTCCTTTCAACGTGAAACCAAGCTGACCTCTTTTCTGAGTTCAATAATGGTGCCACAGTGTCTGAGTCCTAACTTTTAGTACCTGTGAGTTGGACCTTAACTGGAAATAGTGTCTTTGCAAACAAGTGATAGTTAAATTAACTGCTCAAGTAGAGATCATTCTGGATCATTGTGGATCCTAAACCAAATGGGAGGCTTTTGACTATACATTTGAAAAATGTTCACGTTCTGGCCTTCAATGGCTCTCTAGGGCTATCAGCACTAGCATATGGATTTTTTTATCTTCTGTCTTTGTCTACCCCCCCTTGGGTTCCTCATATCCTTCATATTTACCTCACATCGGATCTCTGTACTGTTGTACAATACAAAATATACTCTCATATTCCACACCTTTGCCTATGGTGTTCTCTTTGCCTAGAACATTCTCCTCTTGATTATTGCTTCCATTAGTAAAGATTTGACTCAGATGGCTCTCCTAGCATTGGGAATTGCTTAAAGGTAAACACTGTCAGATTTACATTCCTACCTGCCATTCCTCCTAATGAAAACTATGGACTCTCTCAAAACACATACACACTGTCCCACTAGGACTGCATAATTCACACCAGTTCACTATCACTTCAAAGCTGGTCTATGACAAAGTCATTCAACAACAACAAAAAAGAAAGAAAGAAAGAAAGAAAGAAAGAAAGAAGGAAGGAAGGAAGGAAGGAAGGAAGGAAGGAAAGAAAGAAAGAAAGAAAGAAAGAAAGAAAGAAAGAAAGAAAGAAAGAAAGAAAGAAAGAAAGAAAAAGAAAGAAAGAAAAGAAAAGAAAAAAGAAAAAAAGAAAGAAAAAGAAAAAGAAAAGTCAGAGGAACTGCAATAAAAAGTCTGGAAAGAAGGAAGGCAATTCAGTGAGGGGTGAACTACGTGGTTACTACTGGGAAGAGACTAGGAGGTGGAAAGAAAGACCAAGGGACCAGGAGCTAAACCATTAGTGGAATCCTCTTTACCAGGATCGCGTATCAGGCACAGCACAGTTGATACCTGTACCATCTTATACACTGAACTGGATTCCAATGCAAATAATTCTATATGCTTCCTTGCCATTCCACCAAATTCTAAGAGGTGAAAAAAGTATGGGGGTAATGTATCCAGAATATATGCCAAAATGTTCAAGTTGGAAGGATCCCAAGAAACAGCAGAATATCTACTGTGAGTACAACGGCATCTAACTGTTGCCCGTGTTTGGAGTTTTTATTCACTAAGGGTTTTCAAAAGAAAGCAACATCAAGAATGCATGCACGAGCCGGGCATGGTGGCACATGCCTTTAATCCCAGCACTCGGGAGGCAGAGGCAATTTCTGAGTTCGAGGCCAGCCTGGTCTACAGAGTGAGTTCCAGGACAGCCAGGGCTACACAGAGAAACCCTGTCTCGAAAAAACAAAACAAACAAACAAACAAACAAACAAAAAAGAATGCATGCACTACAATGCTACAGGATTTAGTAACTTTTTTCCACACTGGGATAAGATAAAGTATTTTCCTATCTGAAACATTATCCATTTAGCTCAATCACGTTTAAGTTAAATTTAGGTTGTGAGCTATTGAGGACATCACTTCACTGCTGCTTTGTCCCTTCTGGGTTCAAACCATCCAGAGGAAGACAAGACTCAGGGAGACTGTGTTCAGAACGTGCAGAGGATGTGGTTTTACCATCAGCCCGTTATATTGATTAGAATGGTGAGCCAGGAGTGAACATAACTAACTCTAGACTGGGGGAGTCAAGGTGAATGTTTCCTCCTGTTTTATTCAAGTATGATTGAAAAAAAGTTTAGACCTAAGGTCTATTAGTATGTTAGTTAAAACATGCGTGTACTACATGCTACGGTTCAAGTAGAAACCATCCCCCAACAGGTCCTGTACTAAAGCATCTATCCACAATAGATGATATTTTGGAAGATTCTAGAAACATTACAAGTCAGATAGCTGAAGGAAATAGATAACTAAGAAGATCTTTTTTTTTTTGGGGGGGGGGGGGGCGTGTCTCTTGTCCATATGAACTTCTTGCTTCCTCTCTGCTTCCTGTCTGAAATGAGCTGAAGGCGTGCTGCTGTCACATGCCCCTGCTGCCTTGATGGTCACCCAAACCACAAATAAAGAGAGCCACAGGGAATCTTATCTCATTTTTAACCATTAGGTATTTCAGTATAGTGATATAGCATAGTCAATACACTGTGAAATGATTTCTATGATCAAGCTAATTCAAACTGTCTCAGATAGTTATTGTGTGATAACCTAACTTCTATTCTCTTAGTAAATTCTAAGTGTTTGACACGTGATCACTAATTATAGTTAAAATGCTGTATGTGAGATTTGCTTCAGAACTTGATCATCTTGCAACATGAATTTAATCCACTTGATCAACGTTTTCTCGGCTCCCCGACATGCCAGCCTCTCACAGCTATTGCTGTATCCCTTGCTTTTTATATGCTATGTGTAAGTAACTGTCTTTGAATTATATTTGTTTCTCTAAGCAAAAGGTCATCTAGGTTCACCTGCAGTCTCATGGATGGTAGGATTTTCTTCTTTTGTTTTTGGGATTTTTGTTTGTAAGGTTAGGTACTTTTATTAGTGCTGACTCATTGTGGGTGATGCTATTCCGGGGCTTGTGGTCCTGGGTTTTATAAGAAAGCAGGCAGAGCAAGCCATGAGGAGCAAGCCAATAAGCAGCGCCCCTCCATGGCTTGTATCTCCTCTTTTCTCCAAGTTCTTGCCCTGCTTGAGTTCCTGCCTTGATTTTCTTTCATGATGTGGAAGTGTAAGTTGAATAAGCCCCTTCTTCCCCAAGAGGTTTTTGGTCATGGTGTTTCACCACAGCATTAGAACCCCTAAGACATTTACTGTAGCTGCTTGTAACTTTATAGGTCTTTTAAAAATAATTCTTTCAAATTATTTGCCAGACACTACTGTCTCCATTTCTCTGGGATCAGTTATTGGAAAGTCACTGTGTTCACCGGTGGCATCGTGGTTCCTTGTTTTTTCTTTCCTCTATTTTTAAAGAATCCATATTGTGTTCTGTACTTGAAAAGGCACTCATTTCCTCCAGTTTTCATTGACTGGGGGCAGAAGAAATATGTCTTGACTGTATTGCCCACATAGGGATCCACGTTCTCTGTGGTTGCACACACTGGATGTCTCTTGATGCTCACTGTGGAGGATTCTGAAGGTTGTAGGTTTTGTTTCAACATTGCAAAGCCATTCTAGGTAATGAAAATCATGTGCTAGAGTGGTGCTTTGAGACAACACTGTGTGTATTCATCCAGTCTTGTATAGCTGAACTAGATGACTGCATATGCTTTTGAGCCACTTGGAAAAAAAAGAAACAGTTGTGGTGGGGAGGAGACTTGTGGGGAAGTGTAGCATACAAAGTGTTTGGGGAAACCAACGGGCCAGTTGTAGAGGTGTTGACAGGCATGACATCCTCCCTACGAGGTTCATGGGCATGCCTCCTGGTGGAGTCCTTGAAGCCGCCAATAGTAGCCATTTATTGGATTTTAAGCCTGTTTATTGTGAGTGCCAAGTCTCTTTCCTGTTCCCATCCTTTCCTAGCCACTCAAACACACTGATGTCATTATCTTGGGTGGGGCAAGGGAGAGGTGGGTCTCCTGGGTAGCACGCTCCACAGTTTAGGAAGTTGATAGTTACTACACTCTCAGATCCTCCTAGGGGGAACCCTGAGCTGAGAAGGGTCCATCTTGGCCCTTGGGGTAGGTATACTACCTTAGGGGGAGGGAATAACGCACCTTACTTGGGGAGGAATAATGCAGATAGCATAAATCCATTCTTAATACCCTCTTCAGCATGTTTAATTTTAGATCCTTACCCCAACAGCAGTGTTTCAGAACTTCTTCACAGTGAATAAATGCACTTGTCTGTGAGTGATTATCAAACCCAGTTCACCAGGAGGGAAAACCTCTATCCTTATTGATATTATTCTTCCACAGTAAATATGAATTAATACACATCCTATAATATATTCCCTCCTCTAGAGTCTTCAGTCAGCAAGACAGTCAGCAAGACAGTCTAAAATTATACCGCTTTTCTAAGATAAACAATTCAAGAGCTCAGAGATTTGCATGTTGTTTTGGTTAAAAGTTTCCTCTCAATCAACATGATGGCGCACACCTTTAATCCCAGCACTTGGGAAGCAAACAAAGGCGGATTTCTGAGTTCCAGGCCAGCCTGGTCCACAGAGTGAGTTCCAGGACAGCCAGGGCTACACAGAGAAACCCTGTCTCGAAAAAACAAAAAAAAAACCAAACCAAACCAAACCAAACAATATGACTACCTAGATTATCAGACATTTTGTGGACATAGTTATCAAATTTTTAAAACTTTTTATTGATTCTTTGTGAATTTCACATCATGCATCCCAATCCCACTCACCTCCCAATTGCTTTCTATCTGACCACTGCCCTTGAAAATTACCTCCAAAAGAAAATAAAATAAGTAGTAATAGTAATAACAATCATCATCATCATTATAATCATCTCGTCAGGGAAGCAGTAGTGTGTTACACAGTATACCCTTTTGTCCACACATCTTTACTTGCAATTATTGCAATGAGTCATTAGTCTGTTTTAAGGCTTCTGCTACACTATCAATATTTGCGTCAACATGGGGACTCTTTTAAGATATCCCGTTGTTGCCCTGTGTTACAGAGGTCCGGGAGATCCAAAAGCTTGCATGTGTTCCAGTAGATCATACATGGGGTAGATGATGGAGTGGACCAACTTAAATCCCTGGATCTAGACCTGGAAGTTAGTTGAGTTGGCTAGCCTGCCAGCTCTCCTGTGCTCACACCACCATGGTGAGCTCTCCAGCACTGTTCCGGCTAGCTCATCTAATGCCATAGTTGGCAAGAGGCAGGGTCAGCTCTCCGGCTTTTATGTCCTCAGTCGGCTCACCTGCGCCTTTGCCACCAGGGCCAGCTCTATCCTGCAGTCCAGGTGAAATGCAGGACCCCATTCTCCAAAGAGCTTCAGCCAGTAAAGGGCAGGGCTAGCTCTCCTGCTCTCATGACCTCAGGGCCAGCTCTCTTGCCTGCCACAGGTGTCAAGGAGTAAGGTAGGGGGAGGTCATCTCTCCCTTGCTCAAGTGACCCCTCAGCAGACTAGGGGTGGGGTCAGCTGCCTGCTCCTACTTCCCCCACCCCCACCATCAAGGATCAGGGCCATCTCTACTGTGCTACCCAGGTGAGGGGCAGGGCCAGCTCTCCTCAGTGGGGTGACTGATGAGGATTAGAACCAGTTCAGCGCAGTGCCTCAGTGGCAGTCCAGTCCAGGGGCATCTGCATGGCCTTTGATGCAGATGCACAGGCCTGGGACATCAACACAGACTCCTGCTGCCATGAGACCCAGACCTAGGCTCTGGCAGCAACAGGGGACCAGATGTGTCCATAGCCTCAGGTGGCAGTGTAGACCACTCAGGTCAGCATATCCTCTTGTGGCAATGTGGCCCCCAGATATCCACATGGTCTCAGGTGGCAACCCATACCACAGACATCTGCCTGGCTTTTGGTAGTATTTGGGCTACAGACATAGACACAAACCCCAGCTGTGGCAGGACCACAGACCCAGCATGGTTCTTGGGAGCAGCTTGGGTCAGGACCTCGTCATGGTCTCCTCATATCTGCCCGTTCCTCACTGCTGTTGAGTCTCCAGCTCCACCTTTCTCCACAGTGTAGGAACCCTACAGCTTTGCTTCCTCTTGCACCTCTCCACCACACACTCCTATCTTTCCCATCTCTCCATCACCCCTATGTACACTGTTGTGGTACCTGTAGTAGGTACTTGGGTGTCTTCCTTCTGGCCACCCTGAATAGAGGGACTGTGGTGGGCATTTAAGTGTCTTTCTTTGGGCCACCCTGTAGGCGAGACCAAAGTGGGCTCTTGGGTGTCTTTCTTAGTTATCAGTTTTAAGCCCAGAGCCCAGGCACCAGCTGTGAGTTCCAAACCACAGATTCGTGTTTCTATTAAGCATTCCATTAAGCCACTTTATTAATGGCTTGTGGTCTTTTTGAGCACAGAATTCCATAGACACATCTGATCTCCACTGACTCTGAGCACAAGAAACAATGTTTTAAATAGGTGTGTTAAGCAAGAAGAGTTTAATGGTTTCTGATAGAAATAAATATACCCATGCAGCTTACATAATTCACACACTGCCAGAATGTTGACCCTTGTCATTTTTATTCCCCAGGCTGCAGAAATTTCAAGTTCATTCTCCTATGACTTTGGCTCAGTGTAGGAGACCCCAGAGCTCCCCTAAGAAGGACATGGTCCTTTCCATAGCAGATCACCACCATCCCTTGTTTTTCTAGTCTGTATTCAAACTCAGAATCCTCTCGCCTCAGTCTCCTAACTGCTGAGATTACTGTGCCCAGTGTCCTGGTGTCTTAAAGATCAAGCATAATCTTTTCACCTGAGAGAGACGGACTGCAAAGGACTTCACTAGAAGTAGTAACCTCATGTGTCCCCAGCATGAAGCAAAGCCGTTCTGTTTCAGAGTGGACCGATATGCTAAGGCCAATTAGATGATGTCTAGTAGCATAACAAGAGCACAAAGAAACAGGCGATAGTGATTGGCTTCTCGTTCCTCTTTTCTCCATCAGAGGGAAGAAGAGATGGGAACAGAAACATGGAGCGCTCAACACGTGCAAGGTATTTGTCTTCTCATTCCCAGAATCTACTAACAGGATGATCCCATCTTACAGATGACCTCTGGGTTACACACACACACACACACACACACACACACACACACACACCCGGCAGGCAGTATTCATTTAAAAATAAAGTAGTTATGTAGTGTGAAGAGAAGTGTAGTATTGCATTAGAGAAAATATTTTTAGGTGCTCTGTGAAATACCCTATACTTTCCCTATTCCTGGCTCCCATATGAAAAGACTGATTAATGAATTATTTCAATAATTCTTTGGCCTCAAAAGCTATCAGGTAGGCTGGTAGTTAGGGGAATGTTATCCAACAGAGTATCATTTTAGGAAACAAAAGCTATCTCACAAATGTCATCAGTCCCTATATAGGAACATATCAGTGAAATTAATTTGTGACCTGACCATCCATCTCTGGCATTAATGTGAGCCCAATTGTTTGAACACAGTAAAGTCCATACTCTTTCTTCCAGGGAATTCTGATTCTGTTTGGGTTTTATATTTGACAACAAAACACAGCCAAACATGGTTGAGACCTACTTGCAGGGAAACAAACAAACAAAAATGTTTGTTGGATCATTAACATGCATTGACTGGTCTGTTACACCCCTCTGCCAGTCACCCAGAGAGTAACTTGTGTGTGATGGGAAAATGTATCTGGTTCTCTTTACTAACTAAGAGGGATGGCAAGAGGATTATTGAGACAATAGCCATAAAGCTGTTTGAGCTTCTTGCCAAAAAGGCACTGCTGGAATACAAATTATTATTAGAGTTATCATTGTTACATGGTTTAAAACTACAATATGCAGAACAGGTTATATAGATCAGTGTGTCAGGATCCTGAATAGTTGAACTTCGATTTGAGTTGGTTGTCTCTGCAGGCTAGGTCCTATAGCAAAGCATTCTTTTGATGAAAGCACGTTCTGGGGGCCAAGTGGAGTTACCCTGCAAGAAGAATAACGAGTGTTGCAAGAACAGACATGTATAGGTAACACCTGTGGAAAATGGATTTCTGAGCTCTTGTTTCTGTAATACATGTTTATATTACACAGTCCCACAGCAGAGAGGTTGGGATGCTCTCACAAGCCTTTATTAATCTGCTCAATGTGCAGATTATGTGACCTGAGACCAGCTGGAAACGGATACTGAAATTTTGCTTTGATAAGTGAGGCATTTTGGTAGGAAAAGAACATGGTGCCACTGGACATGATTTCTGAAGGACAGGCGTGGCATTTCTTGTCATTTAAGAGCAAATCCATGGGTTTGATTCTTGGAAGGCACCCTGGTGAACAGAGAGAGCATGGGCTCTGGAATCAGACATGCCTGGGTTTATTTATTAGCTGTGGGACCTCGGGCACCTCGGTTTCCACCTATAAAATGGGGACAATAAAACCTACCTCAAAGGTTGTTGTGAAGAACGGATAATGTAATGTGTGTAAAGGACCCAGCACCAGAATAGGTTCTCATTAAACATTATTCCTGTTCCCTGCTGTTTGGCACGTTTCAAGCCCTTATAGTGTTCTTCAAATACTATTGATATACTGTTTTTTTTTTTTTCTTTTTAAGCTTGTGTTTGAATACTTGAATTTAAACACCCAACAAGCCAGAGGTAATGATCTTCTTCAGAGGTCATGTACTAAAAACATTCTGTAGTATTTTCACAATAAGGCCAATCTGTTAAAACAGATTCATATGAAAATTAATGAGGCTTTATCACAAGATCCACACCAGCTCATTCCTAATTTGTGTCTAAATTCCTAGAGACATCATTTTCAGGTCAAGTTTAAATTCATCAAAAGTTTAATTTGTACAATATTCTCAATGGAAAAGTACTTTTCTTGGGTCCTGAGATGAGTCTGGTTCTTTCTTGCAGACAAGGTCCTGAGCTATTCCCTGGATAGTATTAGATGCCCCTGAAGCTGTTAAATGCTTTTTAAAGGACAGCCTAGAAATGGATGGGGGAATTGTATAAAGATGGGGGTTGGGAATGTTGAAAGACTTTGGCACATAGCCCTGCACCCCAGGTTCCAGCCTCCTTACAGGAAATGTTCCAGGCTATGCCGAGACCTTGGTAGAGGCTCACGGGCCTTCACAGCAATTAGAGCTGATGGAAGGGAGGCCCCTCACCTCTTGGGCAATTATGAGCCTATGGTAGTAAAATAAACACACACACACAGCCACTGTCCTCCATAAGATTTTTTTTTTTTTTTTTCTTGCTTGAGGGTTACAGAAGCAACACCAAGCGCCTTGAAAATGAAAGTCACAGTGTTGGGGCAGAGCCCAGAATGGTGTGCTTTTGCATTTATTCAAGGCCCTGAAGGGGCTGTATTCACACATAATTTGAGGTACCTGCTTTGGGGTACTTGACTAGTTGGCAGGAGCAGTAGTTAAGAAGGAAGAGAATGGGTGCTATTATAAGACTCAGCTGAACAGCTCTGGAGCTCCCCCCGGGATACCCTGAAAGGCAGAGGAAACTACGGTGGGCATTAGGAGCCAGATTTATTCAACTCCTGGATGAATTCATTTATTCCCCCCCTGCCCCCGGGACCTGCCACCATTGCTTTCCTCTTTAAACACAATGAGATTTCAAAAAGAGAACAACAAAAACGTGAGAAAAGTGAAAACTCAGATGGTTTTGGAACACACATAGGTATACTAGCTTTAGGGTTCAGTGTCTGGATACTTTGAAACACGGTCAACGTTCTTAGAGAAGTTCAAACATTAATGCAGAAATTAACATTTGATTAGGAAAAGATGAAAGAAAGGTTAGGTCTGTCTTATAGAGAATTAATACTGTTCCAGGCAATTGTTAAAAAAAAAAAAATCAACAAGACAGATGTCAAGGCAGTGTGCAAAACAGTGCCGAGTGTGACATGGTTTCCTGAAACCTACGGAATGGCAGCAAGAAGTCCTTAAAATTCTTCTTTCCTCCTGTGACGTCAGAAACATACCAAGCACCATAGGCATAACGAATGCAGAGGATCACTTGAGTAAAGGCCGTGCTATTTTTAACATCGCCCTAACCTTTTCGATTTCCATCCGTGTGAGTGCAAAGGGTTTCGGGGAACTGTGCCTGGCAAGCAGGCCTGCTTTAATCAGAATGCGGTGCAAAGCTCAAACGGAGCTGCGTGAAACCCTGCTGAAACACGCTGTCCGATGCTACAACGGTGACTTGTTTGATGTGGACTCCGAGCAAATGCAAACACTAACGTAAAGCACATTGCACTCTGTAGTCTGAAATGAAAAGCCAAGCATTTCAGGAATACTTTGCGCTTACTTCTCAAGACACGGAAGAAATAAAGCGGCCGCTCTCATAAGCCTGGGCATATTTATAGCATTGCTTTATTTTCTTAAGGCATAACAGCACCCATTCATCACTTGGGAGTAACAAAGCGGTAACCTGATAAATGACAAATATTAGGAGCTTAATGGCTGATGTCCATTACGGATGGGTCCCTCTCTCTTGCTGGTGGAGACGGCACTGAAGGATTAGTGAGCAAGCAGAGCACCTGAGAAAACTTGCTCTCCACAGTCTGTCATCAAGGCTCTGATGGAGGGCACTACCTGAAGCTCTTATCTGAAACTGCAAACTGCTGCCGCTGCCAAGAATTTTCAACAAAGAGTGGCCTACGGTCCTGCAGGTAAAGAGGATGCTCACTCTGACAACCCATCCCTTTACAGTTCTCTGGAGCCAAAGGACCAGGCTGCCTTGAATTAAGGATAAGCACAAAGGCAACCCTGCACCTCAAATCTGTTTGCCCTGATGAACATCTTTTGGAAGACTATAAAGTATTTATTTTCATATTTTCACAGCTAACTAAGGAATGTGCATCTGTTTGGTTTCCTGCTGGGGAGTCTTTGGGTTCCGTTGATACTGAAGAGATGTGTTGGGGTTGCTCACCCCTCTCCTCTCCTGAGAGGACCTCATACCCCAGAGAACTAAACTTGTCTTACTGGTTTGGTTCTCCAAGAAAAGTAAGTCATGCTTTTTCTCTAGTTACTCTGTGACTTAGAGAATATCACCTTTCCAACAGTTGGGGGGGGGGGGAGTATGGCTTAAGGGACTTGTCAAATTAATAAATTCTAGGTGAAACTAGAAACTTTGGAGATATGGTTTTGCTCATTTTTATTGTCTTAGCCAAATATCTATAGATTTCCCAGAAAATAATTACTTGTTTTTCTTGTTCACGGGTCTTATTTCAATGGTATATTAATATTTGACTGAATGTTAACATTGCGCATTTCATTTCATTTATGGGCTGATAAGTACAATGCATATAAATATTAACTTTATAAGAGAAATAAAAATGCTACTTTTATGGCAGAAATAAAAATGTTTTAAAGGTAGCTGAATTACTAGGAGGTAATGTTAATAACCAACATTATTGTGACAATTTCTTATAAATAAAAGCAACTTAATGAGTGATCGGAGTCACTGATGTTTCAAGTTGGCCACAGAAAATCTGGATTTCCTTCAAATGTTTCATAGTTGTGTTTTTTTCTCTTCTCTTCTCTTCTCTTCTCTTCTCTTCTCTTCTCTTCTNTTCTCTTCTCTTCTCTTCTCTTCTCTTCTCTTCTCTTCTCCTCTCTCTCTCTCTCTCTCTCTCTCTCTCTCTCTCTCTCTCTCTTTCTTTCTTTCTTTCTTTCTTTCTTTCCTTTTTTCCTGAGAGAACAAAAGCAGATATCTTCAGGGGAAACCAGCCATGGACCAAAGGCAGAAGGAGCCTGACACTTCTTTTACAGAAACTCAGTGGCAGTTAAAGGTATTTAAAGTAGCGACTGTGGTTTCATTTTCAGAGTCCTTTTTTTGAAATTTCAGTTCTTTCAGGCTCCTGGGTGGACACAGGCAGCATCCACCACATCCCATGACTAACATCCAACACAAACACATCTGTATACAGGTGAGGGGGTGGGGTGGGGGGGAAATGGGGGAAATGAAAGAAAAAATGCTTAAGGAAAACTTACAAAACACAAAGAGAAGCCAGGAAAAGGCTCTGCCTATATAGAGTTTGTCTGCTCCTGCTTAGTGAACACATTTAAAAGTACTTAAGCTGTTGTGACTCAAACTAAATGGACAGCTGATAAAAAGGAAAGCGCTCCGGCTGAAGCCACTTTGCTGAAGTGAAATTCATTTTCGGTGATGAGTAGAAAAGCAGGTATTACTAACTCAAAGGAAACGCCCAAACCAAATAAGTTATCAGAATCAAGGGCTCAAATTTGTGCAAAAACCCCAGTGACTGTAGTCCAAGCTTTGAGGGTGAGTGCCTTATATTTAAATCTGTAAGTTTCCCACATCCCTCCCTTGGCCTTCCTAGTGGTCAAACATCTACTTCTGCCATGTCACACGTGGGATGGTGAGTTTACTCCATTTTAGCATGTAAGAAGGACCATGGTTTTAACATCAGATGCACAGCATCCTTTTAAATCAAAACTCATTTTGGACGGATAGTCAGGATGCTGTCTGCTCTGCCTGTAGCTAGATCATTTCTACAGTTGACTCAGTTATGGATTGTGGAGAACTTTTGTTCTCCAAACAGCTTGCGACACGTTTGAGCCTAAATTACTCCTCTGTTTAAAAAAAAAATCCATAGAGGAATCATAGTTTCAAAGTCTGGTTTAAAATGTACATAGACTTGTGTGCTAATGATTGCCTTGTGTTTCACAACCTAACCTACAAAGCAGGCAGAGTTGAACAAAAATAAAGTCGCATACCCTGTGGCATCGTTGTGCACAAAGAGGATGTGCGCTCGGTCTCCTCAGCATCTTCCAAGGTGCCAGTGAACATGACATCGTCATTTACCAGTAAAGTTTAAACTTAAAGTTTTCTTTCAAGGTAAATCTCATATAATTAGTGGGCATAGCAAAGAGGTACAGGCTTTCATTATACCTATTAAAGAATGGCTAATATAAAAGAACTATAGTATATTTTCTTTCAGAATTAAATAAAAACGTTTTAGAGGAAAATCGTGCACTACTTGCTAATTAGGAACAAAATACACATCCCTTTCAAAGTAAATTATTCAATTTAGACGACACTTTATATAAACAGACATTGCTTTAAGTTTGACTTGATACAGCTACATCACCTTTCTCAGGAGAGCACAGAGCTCTTTATGGTAATAAGCTCACCCATCGGTTACTTACTTTCTCTGTCTAAACAAAAAAACCCACCTTATCTGCTTTTAGAAGAAAGACATTCTTTGGAAGGTCTCAGTGAAAACTCATTTTAGTTACTAATATCTACAAACAAATCCAATAATAGTCCTTAGCTCGACTGGCAGCCATTTTAAACAGAAAACTGTGTGTGTGTGTGTGTGTGTGTGTGTGTGTGTGTGTGTGTGTGTGTGTGTTGACAATCACATTTTAAACTGATTCTTTCCAGATGAAAAGATACTTTTTCAAACAATGTAATAAAAATGTAAACTCAGCTGTTTCGCAGACATAAAAGTGATTTATATCACGTGCACTGCGCTCAGGAGGCTTTTCTCCCACACAATGCAAGTTTTATTTTAAGGAAAAGTTAATAATTAACAGCTAGGGAAATCCCACAATGCAGAGAGGCCAGCTATAGGGGATTAGCCACCCCCCCCTTTGCTCTCCCACAAAACATCGGCCAATAAACCTGGCGAGAAAACTATGGCATATTTGAAAACTAAAAAGAGTCAACATGGGGATGGTCCTTACCTTCTGGGGGGGGGGCAGGGAAGTGATCGGAAGGAGAGGGGAGAAGCCTGCGGGAGCTACAGTCTGCCTTGGTATGAGCGCTCATTCACAGTCTTCAGCTTGTGAAAACTCAATGAACTGAACACCCCTGTTTTACACTATACTTCAATAAAAAGCCCTAGAAAGCAATTACATTTTGTCCTTTTTTTTTCTTTTAATATAACTAGATAAATATTCTCAGTGTGTGTGCTTGTGTGTGTGTGTGTATGTGTGTGTGTGT
>NC_034596.1:53592719-53601414 GCF_900095145.1 Mus pahari
TGTGTGTGTGTGTGTGTGTGTGTGTGTGTGTGTGTGTGCTCGGAGTTATATTTTGGTCAGCAATTACCCTCTCAAAAGCATATGGCTAAAGAACTTCGTTTTGCCAGTAGCATTCTGGTCCTGAGAAGGATAGAGTAAGGTAAGATCCTACACTCCAGGAGAGAGACCTTTAAGGAAGGGAAGTCACATGTATGAAATCTCCACCCAAACATGATCCTGTTGAAGAGGTTTTAAGAATACCGTAAAATCCATGCTTCAAGCAGTATTTTTCTGATGGCTGAGAGCCTATGTTCTATACACCCAGCTCCCACTGTTTCCTGTTAAGAGGGGACATTGAAGCCCACTATCAAGAGCTGCAACACACCTCTTCCCCACCAAACTGTTGGCCAAGTATTAAATAAGTAGAAAAAACAGTTTGTAACCAGTCAATTTGCTAATAAACCATGAAATGTCCGAACTGCCTGAAATGATGGGTGCATGGAACGCCATTCAACTCTGGAGTTGGTGGCATGAAGTGGCAACCTATGCACACTTAAAACTTCATTTCCACACTTCTTCCATCAATTTTTGGTCTTTAGAACTCTAGCATTTAACTCAATGCGTTCACTGCTGCTTTTCTGTGTACTTTCTCCCTTACTAAAATGCTCCTTTCTGCTCTCCACTCCCCCACGAGACTTGCCTTCCTCTAGGCCCCTCACATTCTAAAATGACGACTTATAATTGCCGTTACTTCTGTCTTTCTGGGCCAAGTAAAACAAAACTATCAACTTCGGAGCGGTGAGATGGCTGAGTATGGAAAGGTGCTTGCAACAGATTCCCATGCAACCAGAAATGTCTCAGTCAGCTACTCGCTGAAAGAAAAGCAAGGTGGGAGAGGGAAAAGAAGACATAGATAGGCAAGCTGCTTTTGTTGTTGGCAATGTCTCTTAAGCAGAAAATATGAACAGAACAAGCGGAGGGTTCTTATGCCTGCGTAGCAAGGAAGTACAGATTAGGAAGCTAAACAGGCTCCTGCCGCAGTGAGGAATGGAAGCTTCCCATAATCCTTTGCTCACACACCCCTCCCCCGAACATCCCCTCCCCCCCCCAACATGAACAGCATGGTAGTCTCAGACATTGTGTGCTATTTGCAGTCAGAAGTCCAGAAAGACAAGCCTAAGTGGATGATGAGCCCCACGTTAATGGAGCAAATGTTCTAAAGTTCCTTGTGTACATCCCCAGGGTCAAATTCAATCCTCAGAAACCCACGTGCAGTTTCCATGGAAACAAGTATAAACACCGAGCAAGCGGAGAATAGCTGCAGTCAGTCTTGTCCTCTGTATTGACACATGGCCTTTATTCTCTTCTGGCTTTATCTTTCAAATGGCAAGTTTTGGCTTGGCTCTATGTATACGGTAGAGTTTCATCCACTCACACATGCCTTTGAGAGACCCGGAGTTAAAATGTTCATTGTGAAGATGTAGGAAAACTTTTTTTTTTTTTTTTTTTTTTTTTTTTTTTTTTTTTTTTTTTTTTGGCAAGAAGCAGCAAAGGAAAGAAGTTTGTGAGACACATTTAAACTATTGAGCTGTGAAAAGGATACAGACTTGAAACTAGAATATGATACAAATTCAGAAGCACCACTGAGAGGAAGTGGTTAATAGGGATGATGTTCTCAGTTAGTACACAATAAGGTGTGTGTGTGTGTGTGTGTGTGTGTGTGTGTAAAGTCTATAAGATACAATGTAGACAACGACCACATACAGTCAAGGACATGTGCTTGGAATATTAACAGAGGAGTAGAAATAAGTAATAAAGCATTGCCTAGTTAGCAAGTGCACTTTTTCATTTCTCTGCAAAGGTACTTTTATTTCCTTAAAACAATAAAAGAGAAAAGTTAGTCCTCATTTTATAATAACATTTAATAAGTGAATTGCCATGAGTCTTTTAATTAGATTTCTACCCTACTATGTCATATGCTTTCCCCAGATTAAAACAAGATTAGAAAATATAATTATGCAATGAATCAAACATGTAACTGCAGAGCTGTTTACTGACAGGGTTATAAAGACTCTAGGAAAATGAGAGTCATGTCTAAGGAAAAAAATTAAAATTAAAAGTTCGCTCTGTTAGTCACTCAGTACATATGTGAAACTGACTCAAAATCAACAATATAAAATCAGTTGATTCAAAGTTTACTTTGGTGTGTATTCCTGAATGCACTTCATTTGTTCTTATCATACGCTCTGCATTTCTTATCTGGTGCCACTTGGGAATCCTAGTGAAAATCTCCTTTAGTGTGACTCTGTCAATGATAGGGAAATGAGAAATGTTTTAGGTCACTATAACAAGACTATAGCTATTATGATAATCTTGGAGATGGAGTTGTTTAAAATAATTTTAAATTGCTCTTTCTGCATCAGGAATTAGAAATCACTGTCTAGTTTGAAGTGCTGCCAAGTAGTACACATCCTTAGCATACTTGTGACCTTGACCTGAGATCATAAGGATCCTAAGTGAAGTGATCCATAGAGTCAGGCTTAGACAATAAGTACACCAACCTACTCTGTGTAGAGTGCTGCCCAGGGCGTGGTCTTCTTATACTACTCAAGTCAACTTCAAAACCCAGCACCCTGGGGTAAGAGTGCTGTACGCCTGTGCGTGACAACTCTGAGAGCTTAACAGATTCTAAGGAAGCCCTACATCCTATAGAAAGTGAAAAATAAAGTGGCAGTCACTTGTACTTGGATATTTTTTTTGGCTTTAAAGAAAGGATGGATTTGTAACATGTTTTGTAAAACCTCCAAGATTTCTAGTTACAGAAGCTTGAAACTGAGGAAATTTATTGCTAAGACTGGGAAGAGTATGGATCTGAGATGGACTGTGGGGCTGTGTACCCAACACTTGTGCCTTTCACACCCCTACTGGGGATTGTCAGTTCTTGCTGCCAGGATGACTGTCAGGAGGTGACAGTTTGTCCAGCTGACTCTCAACAACACAAAGGAAGAACTGGGGATCATATCCTCAGAGGGGAACTGAAAACCACATCAGTGCCGTGAGCCGTGCCTGGAAGCAACAGACAGTTCACAAAGACGAGCTGGGGACCGGGGCCATTCAGAATTCTGCTGAAGCTATACACCTGTACTCTAAATGCTCACACTGTGCTAGTCACAGAGAGTGTAATAGACATGACATCTGCATGAGAGATGAGGTGCAGTCCTCATGAAGAGACAGACAGCACAGGAAACATCAGTGGGTCCACAGGCAGCTGGCTCCTGAGAATCAACAAATCGACTTTACAGGAACAAAAGGAAATTCTATGTACTCCTTAATTGCCAGCTAATTAGTAATTCCTTCATGTTAAGGCAATTAATACGTTAAAATGTAGCAGTTATCACTATCATGGCAAGATGCAGAAAAGATTCAAGAATAAGTTTCATCTACTAAAGAATGTATTACATGTTCTACTCTGTAAATAAAAAGATAATATGCCATTTTCTTTCTTTTCTTTTTTTTTTCTTTTTTTCTTTTTTTTTTTAGGACCAAATCTAGTGTGAAACAGCATCATCATTATAATACTCTTTAATTTAACAAATAGCTGTTGAAATCCATGTGCGATCCAGAACTTCTGTCAGGTTCCAAAGGACAACAGCAGTGGGACATGGAGTCCTGACCCTTGGGAAGCTTGCTATTCCCTTGCTGGGAAGCATTCCTTTGTCTTAGGTGTACCCACCTGGTACAAAAAATCTGGGAAAGGCACAATACAGCTGTTATAAGACCCTAACATGTTTAGATTCTCCTCAGCTTGTTCACAAGTAGACATGCAGCAACCTATGAACAGCCATGGGGATGTTTAATTCCTGTGATGCAATGGAAAACTGAAGTACCTGAATCCTGAACTCTCATGTGTAAGCTTTGCCAGTGGGTAGAGCAAAAAAAAATGTCAGGGCTCTTTATTCAGCAGCCACACAGTGTCGGCTCTGCTGGGAAACCTCCTCTCCATTTCTAGCTCTGCAGCCACTCCTTGTGACCCTTATTGTCTCATTTTTTCTGCCGTATTTTATTTGACAGAAAATAGCATCAGGAAAGGGCTTGAGAAAGGGAGTGTGAGAAAGGGAGAAGTGATTGCTTGCCCTATTCTCGCTAGGGTGTACTAGATAAATATACATTTTTCATTTATATTTTAGAAGGAAAGAAAGCTTAGGGATAATTATATCAATTAAAATGAAGGTAAGCATTACCAATGTAACAATACAGTAATTAACCTTTTAATCTAAAAGATCGCTTCACACAGAAACCTTTCCACCTACAGAAAAACAGTGAAGCATCTAAAATCTTTCTAATGGCTCATAAAAATTAAAACAGCACTCTAGTATTGATCCTTTGCAGAAGACAAAACAGAATTCATATTCTTCAACAGTCCTCATCGAGTTTTAGAACAGCTTCAAATATTTCTGCCTTCTACTCTCAATGAATAAGACATAAAAACAAGTCAAGACAACAACAGAGGTTCATGGGCTCTTATTATCTACAAGTACCATAAACCAGGAGCAGGGATGGCGTCTGCGGAGTTGTGTAGAGCTGTGTAAATCTTCCCTTTGCTTCAGCGTTCTTGGGAAGGAGTGTCTGGACCATGGAGGCTAATAGCAACAAGTCTCTGAAAAGCCGCATCTCCCTCTTTTTTACCTCATAATTTATTTGTGTCAAGACCCCTTTTGTAACATAATTTGTGAAGCGTAGCAGAAGGTGGTGGGTTGAAAGAAGGGAAGAGAATTGGGGAAATCAGCACAAAGTGTTTTTTATGTAGGAGATCACAAACCTTATTTGGGAAGTCTGAAGAGTCTGAAAGGGTTTGTTCTATTCGGTAGTTCTACATAATCCTCAGCCCAAACATTTGCCCCAATAAACATTAGATTATTTTTATGTTCGCTATAAAGCTGTCAGTCCTCAATAAACAGATACACTCCTGGTGGCTTTCCCTTCTCTGTCAAAGAACTGTCAATATGTGTGCCGACTCTTAAGTTAAAGCAAACACAGGAAAAGAAACGTAGACGTGGAACCACACGGCAGAGTGTAATAGAAAGCTGTTGAAATTCTAAATAAATGGTGCTCTAGATATTAAGTGGTGATTACAAGTTCCATATCATGCAATATAAGGCAGTCAGTGTGTTGTTAGCACCCTGGTGTTGCTGTGATGCGATGCTATAACCTGCCCTGTTCAGGTAAGCTAGACCCTGACTTGAGTTTCTCTCAATTAAGTTTTATGTCTGATGTGTCCATTTGTTGAAGGAAGAGAGACAAGTTCAATGAAAGGAGCACTTTGAAGATCTTTATTTCCCACAGGGGCAGTTTGTTCCTGTCTGGAAAGTCCCTTCCTAGTCTTGGTGTCTTTTTTTTCTTCCTCCCTATAATCCAGAATGGTCCCGATTGTGAGGGCACGTGAAGGGATTGGTATGTTTTTCCAATTGTGAGGGCACATGAACGGATTGGTATGTTTTTCCAAGGGCTGAAGCTCTCACCTTTGGAGTTCCTTACAGAATGTTAACAGGTTATTTTATTTCATGGAACTGAAATAGTTATCTTTTTGTTGAAGCATCATTTTACTGCAGAGTCAAGCATTTCAAAGGCTTTCGGATTCTGTTTCTTGTGTGGGTGCGCTGGCCAGTAGAGGACAGAGTCCACATGGGAGGCAAGGCTTCTCTCTCTGCTTGCTAGGCATTCTTATGAGGCTGGTAAGGAAAGTTATAAAGTACCGAACTGCTTCCAGTGACTGCATTTAGGTAAAATTATGCTGTTTGTCCTTTATCCCCTATATCCTCAGGATTTGTAAACGTTAAATTAGATATTGCACAAAAAAAAAATAATTAAGGGAGTTGCAATGATGATTGTCCAAAATCACACAATAGCTGTTCACTGTTCATTGTAATTATTTCTATTAAATGAGTAGCTTGTTTTGAGAGAGAGAGAGAGAGAGACAGAGAGACAGAGAGAGAAACAGAGAGAGACAGAGAGAGAGAGACAGAGAGAGACAGAGAGAGACAGAGAGAGACAGAGAGTTTTACACTTAGAAGATCCAAGATAAGGTGAAAATAGGAGCTAGGTCACTTAGGAGTGTAAACTGGGTGAACAAAGGGTTTGAAAAAATGAAAGCTGAAGGCAAAAATATTGAGAATCTTCAGGTTGGATGAATACTCCCTTTGTTCTAGTAACCACTGTATGGTTTTCCCTGCCAGGGCTGAATGAAAGTGGATTTCCCCAAGGAATGTCCCCATCCCTGGGGATGGCTGCCATCAAAAGCAGCATGTTCTGAGAAGGTATAGGAAAAAGATTAAGCTCCTAAGACAGGTGATGGTGTAGAGGAAGGAGTGGGGTCAGGAGTGTAGGAAAGGTAAAATGTCATCATTCTGAGATTGAGATCCACAAACATGAGAGGAGGAAATGAGAGTCTTAAGTTTAAGCCTATGGCTCGTATCTAGTGGCCCAGAGCAATGGAGGCTTTAAGGAGAAAGACAGGACACTCTGTTCAGCACGGTGGTGTTTTTCACAAGTCAGACATGCATAACCAAGCCCATGCCAAAATATATTCAGTAGTGTCCTTATCATCACGAAGGAGCAGCTTTTAAAAAAAGAAGGAGGAGGAGGAGAAGAAGAAGAAGAAGAAGAAGAAGAAGAAGAAGAAGAAGAAGAAGAAGAAGAAGAAGAAGAAGAAGAAGAAGAAGAAGAAGAAAAGGAAAAGGTCACATTGCAAGATGTGGTAAGCCCTTTGGAAGATGTCACTGTGAAATTTGATTTCCCCAGTTTCTACTTTTTTTCTAAACATAACAACCAACTATCTAGCCAAAAAAATTATAATTTATTACTGTGTCTTCTAAAATAATAGCAGTAAATATCTGGACCCTAATCACCTGAGTTCAAATGCTATAAACTAAGAGTAACTGTACAAGTTACATAAATGTTTTGGGTTTGGTTGACTTGGCAATAGAATGGAAAGAATTACAGTTCCTCATCAATAACGATGTTGCTATGACAACATGAATTAGTATATATAAAGCACCTAGCAAGGTGTCTAGTACCTGGCAAGCTAATAATATTGTTTTATTATCTTAAAATTAGTATTTATAAAATATTATGGTTTATCCTAAAAGCATATGAATTATTGTTATTATAACTGTATAATCGAATATGTGCAATGTTGCTTAGTTACCACCATATACTACATGCTGTCTCATACTCTTACATACAGAGTTTTGTCTGATACTCAAGATTCTAAATGATTAGCAAACTGAATGTTAATATACCATGTTACATGAACACTTGCAGATTGAATATTTTACATATTTTTAAGGTTGAATGTCTTGTCATAAGTTCATGCTGCAGTTTTTTTCTATCTGCTCACACCGTGTCAATGTACGTTTGTGTTGTTTCCACCTTAGAGCTATTGTAAATATTACCTTTTATATCATGGGTATAGAGATCTGCCAAGAGCCTGCCTGCTTTAAGTTCTTAATATTATTTTTTTATTTTTAATAATATTTTTATAAAATATTATGTAAAATATTTTATAATGTTTGTAATATTTCTATGAGAAACCTCTTTGTTTTGATCTATTTATTTACAGTTTTCAGGTCTCGTTAAAAATTCATAACCCCTATGTTCTTGAAAATATTTATTATAACTTTTTTAAAGAAAGCATTAGTTACACATAGAATTATGTGATGTGGCCATTCCACTCACAGTTACTGTTCCCAAAGAACTTAAAGCAGGCAGGGTCTTGGCAGATCTCTATAGCCATGATATAAAAGGTAATATTTACAATAGCTCAAAGGTAGAAACAACATAAATGTACATTGACACTGGTTGTGAGCAGATATAAAAGAGTGCAGCATGAACTTATGACAAGACATTCAACCTTAAAACGGAGCCAAATTGCGATCCATGCTACAAGATAGATAAACACTGAACAGCTTATGCTAAGTGAAACGAGTCAACTAATCATAAAAGGACAAATGCTTTACAACATATTATATTGCACAATAATATAACAATATCACACAAACTATAAAGAAGAGTCAAAGTAAAGTGGATGCTGGCAGGGTCTGTGAGAAGGGATGGGGCAAATGGGGAATTATTGTTTAATGGCTACAGTTTCAGTCTGGCAAAATTAAAGTGTCTAGAGGTGAGCAGTTGTACAACTATCAAAGGACTTGTTGCCACCAAATTATATGATTTAAAAATAACTAAAATGATAACTTTTGTGTTACATATATATATCACAACAAAAATAACATTAAGAAGTCCCTGCCTGGGGACTGGAGACCTACTTCAGTTCATAATGTACCTGCCTAACAAACACAAGGATCTATGCCTAAATCCCAGAAGCTACATAAAAATGCCAGAAGTGGTGATGTGTGCTTCCAATCCCAGAGCAGGAAAGGCAGAAAGAGGAGGATCCCTGGGGCTCATTGGCCAGCCAGCCCACCCTGCATGGTAAGTTCCAGAGCAGAGAGTGTCGCCGTTTCCAAAACAAGGTGAACAGTGCCCAATAACCACAATACAAGGTTATTGTTTGTCTTCCATACATAATATACTCACACATGCACCAACACGCATGCACGCATGAACACGCGTGTGCACACACAAAACACACACACAGAGAGAGAGAGAGAGAGAGAGAGAGAGAGAGAGAGAGAGAGAGAGAGAGAGAGAGAGAGAGAGA
>NC_034596.1:53601764-53606486 GCF_900095145.1 Mus pahari
ATGGTTATGAAAATTTAGCAACATTTCCACCTTGAATGGTGACAATATCAAAGAGAAGTAACAGAAATGTGGCATTAATCTCTTGATTTTTTTTTTTTTTTTTTTTTTTTTTTTTTTTTTTTTTTTTTTTTTTTTTTTTTTTTTTTTTTTTTTTTTTTTTGTCTTTTGAGAAAAGGTTTCTCTGTGTAGATGTAGCTGTCCTGGAACTCACTCTGTAGACTAGGCTGGTCTCAAAATCTGAGGTCCACTGGCCTATGCCTCCCAAGTTCTGGGATTAAAAGTGCATTTCATCTGTCTGGCATTGATTTTCATTGAATAACCATCAAAAGGCTATTTTATTTTTACAGCCCAAGAGGCCTTACTCTTAAAAAACACTTTTAAAAATTAATTTATTATATACTGTGGTACACATTTGGAGGTTGTTGGAGGACAACTTGTGGAAGTCAATTGGTTCTCACCTAACATGTGGATCTGAAGGATCAAACTTAAGAGGTCAGGTGTGGCAGCAAGTGCCTGATGTGAAGAGCCATCTCCCAAGTGCAGAGGTCCTCCTCTTAAACTTCAAAGTGAAGATGATGAGGACAACCACTCTACAAAGCCGTGACGGAAGCACAGGGGCAGTCACCTTGATCATGGTGAAATGCTATGTGCATGATCTTACCTTGGGAAATGTGGTCTCCACTCCTCTAATAGTTTCCTACCCAAGCTAAATCTATGTCAGATTGTTATCTATGTTTTGATGATTTATTAACACCTCAGGAACCTCAGGTAGAAAAGGTCTCTTCTCTACCCCTGTCTTTTAAAAGATAAGAGAGAGTTCATTTTGAAGCCATATTTGAAAGACCATGGTCAAGAACCCAGATTTAGTTTACCCAAACTCCATCCTCTAATGTGGGAACAGTTTCATGAAGTTTTATCAGTTATAAAAATATAGAAAGCCATAAATCAAAGTGAGTTTCTGTTTTGATTCTGTTTTTAGTGTCAGCAGAGCAGTGAACTCTACACGTTACTGTTTGTGCAGTATGATGTCTCACACAATGACATTGTTTCTTCTACATTCCTAACCAAGAAGATCCTCCAGAACTCTAAGCTTGGCTCTTCTTGTGTCCTCCTCACTTAGATAAACCGTGTTGAGACTTTCAATCCCTTAGTGGTAGACTTTATTCCCTTTTAATAGTGAAAAGCTTTATAAAATGGAACCTCTGTAGTCGTGAACCATTCAGATTAAGGGGTTGAAGTCACAAAGGGTTCATTGAAGCAGGATAAAAAGATAGGTATTGAATGGGGTGTAGCTGAGAATCACAAGCTTCATTCCTCTTGTCTTGCTTCCCTAGTTCTGGATGGTTCCATGATCACTACCAGAGGAGTTATGTAATCATCGAATTCACCTACCTTTGAACCCTGCAAGCTACAACCATGAGCACTCATGCAACAATGGCAAGAATGTGATTTGTGTAACCAACTGGTCTCTGACTACATCTAAGGCCTGCCCACTCCATGAGATGGAACCCATACCAGGCATTGGGAATGAAGTCAAGAACCTGTGGGTTGATTGGTAATAGCCCTTAGGGAAGAACTCAATATTTTCTGCTAAATGGATACACTATTAAAACAACTCCTAATAATTTATTGCTACACCCACAGATGTATTGCTATGCCTCTCAGCTCTATTTAGGGAATCTTCTTCTTGTAGTAGATGGTAAATAACACAGAGACCATCTACTAGTCATTGGGCAGAGGAAAAAAAAATCATGGAGTACTTAGTCTATTGGTTTATATAACACCTTTCTACCCTAAGGAAGAGTGGGCAGAAAGACTGTAAGGACCAAAAATAATGAATAACTTTAAAAACAATGTTTTCCAGACACAATAGAGCAGTTTATGGCAGTTGTGACAGTATGTACACAATCTGTGCAAGATCAAGCCATAGCTCCTGACATGAATGGTGGAAGTATACATAGAATCCCCCTATTAGCTGAGAAACTTAACTGTCAGTGCCTTATTTCCTAATGAAATAATAGCACATATTATAATCATTGTATCTCAAGCTATAGTGTAACTAACTTAACTGTCAGTGCCTTATTTCCTAATGAAATAATAGCACATATTATAATCATTGTATCTCAAGCTATAGTGGAAGATAGGAAGCCTGTGTTGGCCTCTAGGAAATATACTGAAAATATATTGTAGACAGAACCAGGTCATGGGGACAAAAGAGTGCCCTTAAGAAACATCTTGGAATCAAACACTCGCTTTATTTCTGGGAAATAAATGAAGTCAGATTCTGGCCATCAGTATGTCCTGTTATTTAATGTATTAAATTTTTAACATTTTTTTAAGATTTGGCTTTTTAAAAGACTACCTGTCTCTGGAAATTTATTATTCTTACATAGTAAATCCAGCATATGGCTTTTACTCTAATTATTAGTTTTGATTCTTTTATAACATAGGAAGGTCTTTAAATTAAGAAATTTTAGAAGCCAGTTTAACAATCAACTTACTACATCCTCTTCTTAAGCATTTTCAAAATACTCTAACCCTCTGTTCCCTTCATCTCTCCCTCCATCCCTCTTCCCAATACAGTTGGTTCAGAAAAGCTAGAACCTAAGATGCATATATTGTCTGAGTAAGATAAAACTAGATATAGAGGACCCATAAACATATTACATTAAGAATATTTGTTCTGCATTTTGTGTATATCCATGTAACAATGTTGTTTACTAAATGAATTTATTTACTCATTTGCTTATGCCATCACCAATATTAAAATCTCATTAGCATTCTTGCTACCCAGGGCTTTGTTTTCCTGTGAGTACTCTGTTGCCAGACAAGTAGAATTACAAGCACAGGGCTGATTAGCAGAAGAGCAAAGTCATTTCACATAACAGCTGACTGACATTCTCTCCAGGTTTAAGTGACATTGATGGCAGTCCTATGATTCTTTCGACTCTCTTCTGGCTCTTTTTATCCAAATAACTGGAAATAAATGGTCTAGCTCATGTTTCATAAGGTTTTAATGGTTATCACTCAATATTATAACTGAGATAGGAAAAAACACCAACAAGTTGTATGTCTGTACTGTTTGTTCAGTAAGACTCAACTTCAACCTACAGTTGGTGACTTCATTTCGAAATGATCATGTACCTTTATCTCAGTCTCATGGCCCAATAGCATCATTCTTCAGAATACATTATGTCTACTTTTATTTACTCTTTTCATTTTTTTCTTTATCTAACAAAATTTAAATGTATCTTATTCTATTCTCCATATCCAATCTGTTTTTAAATGCCTTTCCACCTAAGTTCCCTATGACCAGAAACCGTCTTATAACCAGTCATATCTCTTCCCTACCCCCATAGGCTATTCACCCAATCAATGGGATATGTCAATGCTTTAGACCCACATAGGGAAGACTGTATAGCTGAAGCTTTGCTTCTCTTACTACTTAGTAGAATTCTCAAGTTACAAAGCAGACAGCATCATAGGGCGGGAAGACTTGGACATACCACCTGCCACAAACACCATCTAATGGATGAATTCTCTACAACTTCTGGTGCTTCTTACCACTTTGCTCACCAAGGAAATGCAATTATATGTCCTATCTATCTCCCCATGAGGTCCTGTGAGTGTTGGGCACAGGAATGCATATAGACACATTTTACAACCTGAAAAGGCAAGAACACAGTTGTAAATATATTACTACTACGGGACTAGCGCCTGAGTCTTCTTTCCCCTCCCTCAGGTTACAAATCACCTAGAGGAAAATGTGTGAAAAAAAAAAACACAGCTAGCATCATAGACCAATCCCAAATCTGCATGAGCTCCATGAGGCAGAGAAAAGAATCATCCTGCTATTCCCCGGTGTATCCCTAGGGATTTTCTATGGTTAGAGAATTGAGCCCAGGAAGAACAATGCTTTTAGAAACTTTTCTTCCTCATTCTTATCTGAAGGTGAATTTTGGTTTGAGTAAAAGCATTTTTTCCCTGCCAAAATGACATTTTTAGTTTATTAGAACCTTTTCCTTGCTGTCAGCACAAAGCATATAGAGAGGCTGTGTTTGGTATCTTAATCAGCCCTTGCTGATGGGCTGACATCACTACAGAAATGTTCACTTATCTTGTGGCAACAGTTCAATTCTTGCTGGGGACCAGTTGGTTAAGTCAGAAAGCATTGTTACTTGGAGGCTGCAGGCACCTGGGTTGACTGTCAGCTCATGATCTGCAGGGATGACAGCAGGAAGGGCTAGGAGCTGACACCAGACACTGATTATGAGAAAAGGAAGCAGATCCCTAGGTCAGGGAAGGGTAGGACTATGTTTACTGGACATTGAAAATTCTGCATCTGCTCTCTGACTGTTGACATTGGGGAAGGCCCACTCCACTTTACCACCCAGAGCAGCTGACACCAACTAAGCAGTGGTGTCAAATAATCTGGCAAGTAAGATAGGACAGGTGCTATAACACAATTCAAGGGTTTGTCTTGTATTTTAAATTGAAATAAGTCATTGAGTTTTTAAAAGGTATTTTTAAAATTTTTTTTATTATTATTTTCTTTATTTACATTTCAAATGCTATCCTGAAAGTTCCCTATACCCCACCCCCACCCCTGCTCCCCTACCCACCCACTCCCACTACTTGGCCCAGGTGTTCCCTTCTGCTGGGTCATATAAAGTTTGCAAGACCAAGGGGCCTCTCTTCCCAGTGATGGCCGATTAGGCCATC
>NC_034596.1:53607031-53620152 GCF_900095145.1 Mus pahari
CAGATACATCCATTTGCCCAAGAATTTCATAAATTCATTGTTTTTAATAGCTGAGTAGTACTCCATTGTGTAAATGTACCACAGTTTCTGTATTGTTTCTTCTTACCCTTTCTCCATTTATGCACAACACTTGCTGGCCAGCCAAAACTTCAAATTGTTAGCTACACAACCTTTTTTTTTTTTTTTTAGAAAAAGAGATTACAATTGGCCATCTATACGTACAAATTCTGCGTCTGGGGAATCAATAAACTGTAGGTCAAAAATCTAAAAATAATGTGTGCGGGATAGTTTTAAGTCACCTTGACTCAAGCTAGAGTTATGTGAAAGGAGGGAACCTCAATTGAGAAAATGCCTCCATAAGACCCAGCTATAAGGCATTTCCTTAATTAGTGACTGATGGGGGAAGATCCAGCCTATGTTGGGTGTTGCCATTCTTGGGCTGGTGGTCCTGGGTTCTATAAGAAACCAGACTGAGTAAGTCAGGAAAATCAAACCAGTAAGCAGCATTTCCCCATGGCTTCTACACCAGCTTCTGCTTCTAGGTTCCTGTCCTGTTTGATTTCCTGTCCTGACTTCTTTCAAAGAGGGATTATGATGTGGAAGTTTAAGCCAAATAAACTTTCATCCCCAACTTGCTTTTGGTCATGGTGTTTCATGACAGTAATAGTAACGCTAACCAAGCCACACTATATTTGTATTGATTATAAATAAAGACTTGCCTTTGGTTGTTTTCTCTTAAATGATGTAGTATAATCATGTATAACATATTTATAGTATATTTGATATTATAAATTATCAAAAGATGACTTAATAGCACCATAGGTGAGGAGGACACAACATCTGCCCCAATACCAGGGAGTAACTGGGACCAGCTGGACCCAGGCACCCAGGAACTCTGCCTGACCAGTGGCACAAGTTCTTTCCTGTCTGGGCCAGTGCCCTGAGCAGATATTGGGTAAGAACTCCACAGTCAGTCCCACAACAACCAGAGCAAGCTCTATTACCAGGCACTCTAACACACCCAGGACCACAGGATCACAGAATTACATGATCCCAGGAACTTGGTCACACCAGGATCTTAGGGTCCCAGAGGCTGCTTGACTCCTAGGAGCTCTGACATACCCAGGATTCCAGGATCCCAGGATCACAGAGAGAGCTGAACTCTGAGGAATTCTGACACAATCAAGATCACAGGAAGGACAGGCTCCAGTCAGATATAGTGAGGGCAGGTAGCATTAAAGATAATCAGATGGTGGGAGTCAAGTGTAAGAACATAAGCAACAGAAACCAACGTTTCTGTTGGCATCATCAGAACCCAATTCTCCTACCATAGCAAACCCTGGATACACCATCACACTGGAAAAGCAAGACTCTGATCTAAAAATCACTTCTCATGATGATGATAGAGGACTTTAAGAAGGACATAAATAGCTGCCTTAAAGAAATACAGAAGAACATAGGTAAACAGCTAGGGATAAAAAACCAGAAAAGAGGAAACAGAAGAATCCCTTAAAGAATCACAGGAAAACACAATATAACAGGTGAAGGAAATGAACAAAAGCATCCAAGATCTAAAACTGGAAATAGAAACAATAAAGAAATCACAAAAGGAGACAACCCTGGAGATAGAAAACCTAGGAAAGAGAACAGGAGTCATAGATGCAAGCATCACCAACAGAATACAAGAGACAGAAGAGAGAATCTCAGGTGCAGAAGATACCATAGAAAACATTGACACAATAGTCAAAAGAAAATGCAAAAAGCAAAAAGCTCCTAACCCAAAACATCCAGGAAATCCAGGACACAATGAGAAGATGAAACCTAAGGATAATAGTTATAAAGAGAATGAAGCTTTCCAACTGAAAGGGCCGGTAAATATCTTCAACAAAATTATAGAAGAGGGCTGGAGAGATGACTCAGCACTTAAGAGCACTGATTGCTCTTCCAGAGGTCCTGAGTTCAATTCCCAGCAACCACATGGTGGCTCACAACCACCTGTAATGGAATCTGATGCCCTCTTCTGGTGTGTCTGAAGACAGGTACAGTGTACTCATAAAAATAAAATAAATCTTTAAAAAAATTATAGAAGAAAATTTCCCTAACCTAAAGAAAAAGATGCCCATGAACATACAAAAAACTTACAGAACTCCAAATATACTGAACCAGAAAAAAAATCCCCCCGTCACATAATAATCAAAACACTAAATGCACTAAACAAAGAAAGAATATTAAAAACAATAAGGCTGGGCATGGTGGTGCATGCCTTTAATCCCAGCACTCAGGAGGCAGAGGCAGGCGGATTTCTGAGTTTGAGGCCAGACAGGTCTACAAAGTGAGTTCCAGGACACACAGGGCTATACAGAGAAACCGTCTCGAAAAACCAAAAAAAAAAAAAAAAAAAAAAAAAAAAACAGCAATAAGGGGAAAAGGTCAAGTAACATAAAAGGCAGATCTATCAGAATTACACAGACTTCTCACAAGAGACTATGAAAGCTAGAAGATCCTGGGGAGATCTCATGCAGAACCTAAGAGAACACAAATGCCAACCCACACTAATTACCCAGCAAAACTTTCAATTACTGTAGATGGAGAAAACAAGATGTTCCATGACAGAACCAAATTTATACAATATCTTTCCATAAATCCAACCCTACAAAGGATAATAGATGGAAAACACCAACACAAGGAGGGAAACTACACCCCAGAAAAAAGCAAGAAAGTAATCTTCCAACAAACCCAGAAGAAGATAGCCACACAAACATAATTTCACCTCTAACAATGAAAATAACAGCAAGTAGAAATCACTTTTCCTTAATATCTCTTAACATTAATGGACTCAATTTCCCAATAAAAAGACGTAGACTAACAGACTGGATATGTAAACAGGACCCAACATTTTGCTGCATACAGGAAACCCACCTCAGTGACAAAGACAGACACTACCTCAGAGTAAAAGGTTGAAAAACAATTTTCCAAGAAAATGGTCCCAAGAAACAAGCTGGAGTAGCCATTCTAATATCAAATAAAGTCAACTTTCAACTAAAAATTACCAAAAAAGATAAGGAAGGACACTTCATACTTGCCAAAGGAAAAATCTACCAAGATGAACTCTCAGTTCTGAACATCTATGCTTCAAATGCAAGGGCATCCACATTCATAAAAGAAACTTTATTAAAGCTCAAAGCACATATTTCACCTCACACAATAATAGTGGGAGACTTCAACGCCCCACTCTCAGCAATGGACACACACTAAACAGAGACACAGTGAAACTAACAGAAGTTATGAACCAAATGAATCTAACAGATATTTATAGAACATTTCATCCTAAAGCAAAAGAATATACTTTCTTCTCAGTACCTCATAGTACCTTCTCCAAAACTGACCATATAATCAGTCACAAAACAGCCCTCAACAGATACAAGAAGAGTGAAGTAATCACATGCATCCTATCAGATCACCAAGGACTAAGGCTGGTCTTAAATACCAACAAAAACAACAGAAAGCACACATACATATGGAAGCTGAGCAATGATCTACTTAACAATAACTTGGTCAAGGAAGAAATAAAGAAAAAGCTTAAAGGATTTTTAGAATTTAATGAAAATGAGGACACATCATACCAAAACTTATGGGACACAACGAAAGCAGTGGTAAAAGGAAAACTCATTGCTCTAAGTACCTCCAAAAAGAAACTGGAGAGAGCTAACACTAGCAGCTTGACAGCACACCTGAAAGCTCTAGAACAAGACGAAGTAAATACACCCAAGAGGAGTAGAGGGTAGGAAATAATCAAACTCAGGGCTGAAATCAACCAAATAGAAACAAACAAACAAACAAACAAACAAACAAAAACTGTACAAAGAATCAACAAAACCAGTGGCTTATTCTTTGAGAAAATCAACAAGATAGATAAACCCTTAGCCAGACTAACCGGAGGGCACAGAGACAGTATGCAAATTAACAAAATCAGAAATGAAAAGGAAGACAACAATGAAATATATCTTAAAATGATTTTTCTGCTTGTTGAATATTAGCAGCTGGAAATATTAAAATCATGTTTGACAAACATCATGGAAATATTTTGATAATTTTTCTCACTGGGTTTGAAATCAGCATTTTCTTAATGTTTAACTTCAAGAGTTTTTGCTATTTTGAATTTTTTAAAATATACGTATTGATAAAATTATTTCTCTCCTAGAAACACTGATGATCTTTTTTAAGTAAACTTATAGTTAGACAATGTACACAGATATATAATGCATTTTAAATACTCTCTCACTATGTCAGATGGTATCATATAAGGGCTTTTAAATACATTTTAAATGATTCATTTTTATTATTTTATACTTGTATACTATGCTTAATTCCCAAATAATATTTTGTATGTTTTCAAACACTTTAGTATTCAGCAGTATACATAGGGATCCTCAGTTATTGATAGTATTAAATGTTTATTAATGATGCTTTTAGGGTTTGAAAGGACATGAATATAAAAGTTGAACAATTTTTTATGTATTATTTGATTCTCAAAATACTCAATATTATCCATGTTTGATGTATAAAATGCATTTAAATAATAAAAAACTTCATAAAAAATAAAAATAAGTTGGCTTAAGGTATTCAAAAGGGTAGACACAAGATGTACAAATTCTTGAGGGACGAGAAAACTATAATTACAATCACTTTTACCACCTGTCTGCCTGTGAGTATCAGGTGTAGTAATGCACATGGACATATTTCATAAATGGCAGAGGCCAGAACACAGTTTTAAATACAACAGTACTGTAGGGAGAGTGTCTGAGCCTTCCTCTTCCATCTGGAAGATGTGTGATAAACAAAGCCAGCATCAAAAGACTATTCCAGAACGGCATGAGATCAGCAATGAAGACAGAATATCAACTCCTTTATCCTACGTTGTTAAATCCCTATGTAGGATAACTGCTGGCATCTTATAATTATCCTGGAGTCAATCCCCTGGAGACATCAAAGAAGACAGATAATAATGCTCAATTGTGGATGATACATATGCATTATCATTCTTAAATGAGCTGTATTCCTTTGACAAATTGTTTATACTTCAGTACATCATACTGAGAAACATGCATACAACTTGACAAAGGAACAGAGATCATTTAAGAAAGATAACACTGTATCTATGTCATCCATAATTGAGCATCTCTTGTCTCCCTTTTCCAAATAGAAGAAACAGAAGAAGTCAATGGCTCCAGTCTGCTTGATGTCATATTTTGAGATCTACAGTCAGATAAGAGTGTGCAGGTACAGGATGAGGAAGTCGCCTATTCTACCTGAGCTTAGCAATGCTGAATGGACGAGCTGATTTCTCTTTAAAAAAAAAAAAAAAAAAGCAGCAGCATCAACTAATGGACCTTGGGAAGCTGCAACCTGTTAGGTGGTAAAGCTATTGATTACCGAAAGAACTACAATTCACAGCTTTGGGAAGAGTTAGCTTTGCCCTGTCTGTTCAGCACCAATGCTTCCCCTTACAGGAGATGAGTGGCAGTTTCAAGGCAGAAATAGAGTAGATCTGTTTTTCCAAGACTGCCTGAGAGCCAGCTAGCCATGTTAGTGGTTCAGCAAACCACTTTTTGAAAAGGAGACTCACTGAGACACTTTAGCCAAAGGTCTTTGAGTGAGTCCACTGATGAAAAATAGAACCTCCAAATCTTACCAAGTTGTTGATTTAGACTGGCAGAATCCTCCTTCCTTTGTCTGTGTCACCAGCCACTCACTCCCTTTCTTAATGAAAACAAGAAGGAGTGATTATACCTCCTGGGGCTGTGCCATTTATGCCGTCTGAAAGGCACTTAAATGAGTGGCACATTATCTCACACATCTGGAGTTTACCAAATTAGCCAATTATGCTGGAGCTCGTAAAATGAGGCCTTAAATGTCATTTAACTAGAAAATATTATAATCACCAAGTGCTCTGATTGTAAGATGATACTCGGTGCAGCATCAGTGGTTACGGAAAACAAATCGCAAAGCAAAACACAGTTCCGATGCTCTCCCCAAAGCAACCACATATTTTCTACAGCAATACTTTCTGAAGAATACCATATTTCGGAAGGCACCAGCAATCAACATGTTTCTCATTTGAAGCTGAGTTTAATCTGACCTAGTTGTTTCCTAGTTACTGGCCTTGAGCATACCAATGCCCAAGAATTATTGTCATAAGAGACCTAAGGATCGTACAAGATGAGAGCTGACTGACTAAAAACCACGAACTTACGCCCTTGGCTGCAAGGAATGTGGCATGATTGGATTAAATCCTGAGTTGCAGGGGCTTGAGGTGGTGCCACAGAATCACCAAGATTTGGTTGACTGAATATATACTACTTGTTGGGGGCTTTCATAGTCACTTGAGGAAGAGACAAAGGATGATTTAAATTGCTGTGTGATTTGAAAGCAGAAATGCCAAAAAAATTATATAATAACTACTTGAAAATTGTAACTTTATACCTACTATTTCTATATCATCTTCTTCCTAATCAATAAGTAATAAAATGTGGTCTTTTAGTGAAAAGTAACACAGTATAATAAAAAAGAAAACATAGTTATGATATGGTCATTAACTTCTCTGATCTTCAGTAACCTCAGAAAAAAAATACAAAATGATGTGCTGATAGGCTGTGTTGAAAATAACATATGAGAAACCCTGGAATACTGTGTGCAATGCTGATGACATTACAGATTGTTCTATGTTCTCCTTTCCATGTCCTATAAGGATAAGTTAAGTTCTGTTAAATTCCTGGTTTTCTCTTTATTTCAGGAAGAACAGACACTAGAGCAATGGTGGAAGAATAGGGGTGGAGGTGGGCAGACTGTCCTGACTTTACTAACATAATCCCCACCTCTTTCTAATGAATTGGAACATTTCAGCCCTCCTCTCTCCCCTCCTGCTTCCTTCTGCAGGGCTCAGCTCAGCTGAGGAGTAAAAATAGCATCTTCTCCTGTGAGGACCACCTTCTGCAGGGACACACATAGACAGGGATGCCAGGAAGGTCGGCTGCAGGGACACATGGGGACAGGGATGCCAGGCATGGCTGTTCAGGTAAGCTTGCATGTGAAACATATTGGCTTTAAAGGCCCCTAATCAAGTTGGCTGTGCCTTTTGTCTTTTAGGATTACTGTATTACAGTAGATGGACCTATTTGGGTAGTTTACTTCTGAGACCAGAGAGAAAGAAAGAACCATGGTGACAGGGACAAATCTCTTATATTCGTTTTCTGAATCCCCCCTTTACATTAGATGCAGCAGCCTCTTTGGTGAGAGCAGGTTATGAGAATTACAAACTATGAAAACTTGTAAAGGTTAAAAAAATTTAAGTTAAGTGACTCTTTAAATCTGGAATAAAAAAAGCTACGTCTTTAACAAAAGTGCAAGCTATGTGTTTAAGAAAACGCAGGGTAGAAGGAAGAGAGCCTGCAGTGGCTCAGCATGGCCTTCTTTATAGTATGCCGAAATCTGGACACTTTGCTGAGAAGAATAGTAAGGACCCCTTCCTATGCCTACACATGGAATGTGGGTGCGCAGAACCTAGGCAAACGAAGATTGTAGTCTTTAAGCTTTCAACCCTTTTAACCTAGAGAAATGCGATCATCAAATGAATAGTGCTCTCATCCTGGATCTCAAGCAGACCTCTATGCACTGGAAACCACGCCTGCGAACACGGTACCCTCAAAAAACCAAGTAAGGAAATAAAAATCTCTTACTTTTAGTAAGAAAAGATTAACAGTATATATTAAAAGGCTTTCTTTTATTCAGTTTTGTTTGTTGGTCTTTATTTAGTTTAAAGCTATTAAGTGATCATGCTGGGCATCAAAATCTACATGCTTCCTTTTCCTTTGTATTTTTTTTTATTTAACAAATATTTCTATTTCTAAGAACAGAACCCTCTGATCTTTGGGCAACAGCATGCCCAGATCTACAGGCACCACAGAGAAATGCCAATTTGCTATAGAAGCAATTATATATACAGTATAGGAAAAGGCCAATTTTGTTTTACAAGGACCACACACACTGTGCGTTTGCTGTATTATTTGATATCAAAGCAGAGACATCAGTTTTCCCTAAAACATAAATGAAGTAAAGAGCCTGGCTGAGGATCACCCGTATCTAATTCAGGGATATCCGTTACAGTTTACAGAGCTTACTAATGCTAACAGGACTCTTCCTGTAGAGGGACATCTCGGTGACTAAATATGCTATGATTTCTTTAATTTTATATATCTATTGAGCAAAGCAAGCACCAGTTATAGCCCTTGTCATCAATACAGGCACGCTGGTAATGTCTGGCTCCTTGTTATCACATCACAGAGTGTGGCCCTCAGCATGACTCAAATGACTCAACCGTCTCGGTTTGATTTACAGCAGTGCAGTATAGCTATGAGGACTTCCAATCACGTGTGTAGTAGACTTACACTGTCTCTCCTCAGACCATGCGCTACATTGGGAATGCAAAGCTAAATGAGAAATGGCCTTTAGGGAAACATATTTTGAGGGTTTAGGATGCTCACGACAGGGCATATTTTATGCAGCGTATATATGGGGACGGAGGGAGAACGATCCAGCATATGCCAGAGAAAAGGTGGTCGGGGTGGTGAAATGTGAAGTCGCTATTATTGAATGAAGAGGATGGATTAGGAATTCCAGGAAGACAACATGCTAAAGTTCTAAGAGTGATAGGTGAGAAGCCTGCACACCTCTCTTCCTATAGCGTTTCCTATAGCACATCTGTGTATGAAAATGAGCCTGAAGAGGAAGGTACAGGTGCTAGTAACAGCTCTGCACACCATGACAGGGACTTGAACGTTATACCACAAGACAAGTTTTTACATGGTCCCAAATTCTTTGCTGATACAATAATTAAAACAGTATGGTACTGGCAGAGAATGTGTGATGCCTGCAAGCAGTTAGACAGCGCAAGGAAACAAAAGGACATGGGAACAGTGTCCAAAGCGAAGATGGTGAGCTCGTACAAGTTCGTTAATTGAAGTGTACAATCCACTCTTAGTGAATGAAGTGTGGGTTTTTTTTCAAGTGATATTTGGATAATTGAATCGTTTAATAATGAAATATAATGCTTATACACAAGACTATAGCAAGAATTTCTGGATGAATTAAAAATGTCCATATAGTCTTGTAGTTGAGAATGTGATTTTTTTTTGTTCTTTTAGTGTGCTATGTAGCTCAAAGGAAAAATATATATTATCACCAAAATCATGATATGGAACACCCTAAACTCTAAAACCACTAATAGATTACAGTTGTAAGATAAACGTCACATGAGTAAAAAAGCTTTTGATATATGTAATAAAGAATTTTGTATACAATATAATCTATACTAACTTCCTACAAGTTAATAATAATAAAAAAGGACTAATCCAAGAGAAATAGGTAAAAGCTACAAACTGTTAATTCATGCAAGAAATGACCCTAATGATTTAAAACTGTGTTGAGCCCCAGTAATATTTAATATAACTTTATTTCTTATGTATCAGACGGCAAACAGGAGATGCATGTTACTGACAGATTGCCCAAATAATATTCATATTGTCCCACTTTAGGAGAGTGAGAAGAAATGAAAATTTTTAAATATTTAGGGCACAATGCCAGTCCATACATAAAAAGTAATTTCTTAGTATAAGTAAAATAAAATGTACATGACAGTTGGTCTTACAGGTTCATATGTATATAAAATGTGTAAGCATATAAATATATGTTGTTTACAATCGTGAAAATGCGGAAAAATCACAAAGAGATTCATTTTATAAACTATAGTACACAGATAAATAAATTATATTGGCATGGTGAGATAGCCATCATAGAGTTTTTAATGAAATAATAATCAAGCAAAATGGCGTGGAAAGTGTCACCTGACAAATGAGGAATTGACTTCAATGGTGAACTGCCAGGCTTTCAGCCTAAGTAGATCTAGCTTTGCATCCGATACATCCCTAACACTTGATGCTAACCTCTTTAGTCTTAGTTCCTTTATCTGTCCTACTTCATAGAGTTGCATGGGGAATTCAGAGTATGTATACCGATCTTATTTAAACTGACACTAATGTAGAGACACTTGCTGACAGTCCCGACAGCCCAAGTTCAGTCCCTGGAACCTACATGGTGGAAAGAGAGAACCAGCTTCCATAAGTGGTCCTCTGATCGCTACACACAGGCTGGGGTTTATGTGCACTTGGGTGGGAGTACACACACACACACACACACACACACACACACACACACACACACAGAGTAAATCTCATCTTAACCCAGAGTGGCTGAAATCATGACATCAATTGATAACAAATGCTGATAAGGAAATGGAGAAAGGAGGGGACCTACGCTTTACCACTGGTGCAATGACTCTGGAAGTCATTGTGGAGACCCCCTGAGAAGCTATGAATCGATCTACCACATGACCCAGCTACAGTACTCCTTGTCATACTCCCAAAGGACTCCTTATCCCACTATACAGACTTGCATGGCCATATTTGCTTCTGCTCTGTTCGCAATAGCTATAAAATAGAGAAACGTAAGTGCAAATGTGAAGTACTATTCATCTTTGAGAGGAAAATGAAGTCATGGAACTTGCAGGTAAATGGATGGATCTAGAAAACTGTTTTGAGGGAAGTGACCCACACTCAGAAAGATAAACATTGCGTGTCTCCTCTTTTTTGTGGTTCCTAGTTCCATTGTTTTCTGTGACCGAGGGGCCCTTTTCTTTCCCCTTGTCCTCCACCCCCAAGATGCTTCCTTCCATGCTTTATAATCTGTGAGTGAGTCTTACTTCTGAACTCTGTGTTTGACGCCCTTAATTTTTGCAGATTTATTTCAAGTTGGGCTTTCTTTAGTGATTATATTTCTTTGTTACATTCTGCTTTCATGTCTTACTTTGACTTTTTGAGCTTTCACAGACTTCATTATGGGGTTTATCCATTCTTCCCTGAAGTCCTTGAATATATTCATAACCTCTATCTTTTAAGTCTCTCTCTGTGCTTCAGCTGAATCGCATTTCTCAGGGCCTGCTGTAATAAGGTTTCTGACTTCTAGAGGAGGCATATTGTCTTGGCACAGACGTGTTGGTGTTTTGTGTTGGGGCCTAAGCATTTGGAGTTACATCATTTGAGGTGTTTCTTGGGGTCAATATCTGGGCATTGTCTGTTCTTTGATCTTTTCTTTTTTGCTTTGGATCCTAGGCAAGTGTGGTGGCTTTGTGGTCCCAGAGAGAGACAGTGCTTCTAAAGGTCTGAGAGTGATACGGGAATGGAGATAAACTAGAAAAGAAGGCTGAGAGGGACCGTGGGAAGGATGGAGTCTGGGATCCGCACCAAGAGGTGGAGTTCCCTGGCAATGAAGGTAGAAGAGGAATGGACTCCTGCAAGAAGGCTTCTACAGGACTAACAACAAGTCTGGAGAGATGGTAATAAAAGACAGAAAGGCCAGTAAAAATCAACTACATGACTCTAAGTCCAGGACAGTCACTGAGGTATTCCTGGTAGAAAGCGTTTCGGTGAATGAGTGGCTGACTCTAAGGAATGGAGGTGGGCTAAAGAGGAAGGAATGAATTTGGGTATTATATTTAAGTCCTAAAGTAAAAATAGCTGTTATGTTTAGAAAATACAATTGAGAAAACTTTATAGCCTTATAGTAGTTTCCACTATATACATATTTGATTTTCATTCAAATTAGGAAATTATATAAATATAGGAAGGCACACTTTTCAGAATGTTTTTCCTAGTAAGACAAGGACAGGAAAGCAAACTATGGTGAACAAGAAAATCTGTCAAGTGCAAGGACATTAAAATGACCACATCAATAGACAGACCATGTACAAAAGAGGTCACATACCCCTCTGTTCGGAAGATTGTCTGAAAGCTGCCTCGCACGGTTCTATAACTTTGTGGGTCTGTTACACTTCTCTGCACCTGGAACCTAGAAAGAAATCAAGCAACAACAGAAAAAAAAAAACATTAAACATTTCGCCAACTTTTCTTGTTTTTAAAGTTTTAAAAATGTAGCACTTCCAGAGTAATTTAAAATATTTTCATCATTACTATAGATTTTATTACTTTATTGTTCTCATATAACCTTTACCTTATTTCTGTTATTACCTTATTGGTATTAATTTGTACTTTATGAGACCTTAGGTTTCTGTTTCTTAGCCAGGGATATATACCTTAAGGCATTTAGATTTTGTGTGTGTGTGTGAAAATCATGCACAGATACCGTACATTGTCTTAATCTGGAAGAAAAATCTGAAGATGTGTATGGAAAAAAAATACACAGTACAAGACTTAATTAATGTTCCACAATAGGTATTTAATACAGAGTTCAGAAGGACAGAGGAATTAATACGAGTTGGATTCTGAGTGTGAACTTGGGACTAATTCTGCCAGACAGGGGCTTGTAGCCTTGCAGGTGCTTGTCGGGCTACAGTTTACCATCGCCACGTCACCACGGACAAGGTCTCTGCCCAAGTGCATTGATCTGCGCGTGGCTGTTGCTCAGGGAAGATGTCTCCATTTCTGAAAGCTGTCCTCTTTCATCTGTTGTTTTCAAGGTGTCATCGTTTATCCTCCACTGTAGTGCACCGAAGGCAGAAACGACACGGCAGCTTACCTTTGCTTTGTGTTTGCCGTGGGGTTTGTTTCTAAAGATGTGATAATAAATGTTCATTTTACTACATGCCACTTTCAGTACACTCTCCTGTTTATTTAGTCTGTTCATCATGCAATTTTATCTTTTTATCCTACACTCTGATTCAAAGTCATTCTCCCTCCTCTGCTTTTTGCCACAGTTCCATCTATTTCCTTTCTTTCCTTTGTAGCTACTTTTTAGAACTACCCCTTTTATTATCTAGTTCAAAATATTTTCCATATTATTATCATTATTGTAGTCACTCTCCTCCTTCTCCTTCTCCTTCTCCTTCTCCTCCTTCTCCTTCTCCTTCTCCTTCTCCTTCTCCTCCTTCTTCTCCTTCTCCTTCTCCTCCTCCTCCTTCTTCTCCTTCTCCTTCTCCTTCTCCTCCTTCTTCTCCTTCTCCTTCTCCTTCTCCTTCTCCTCCTTCTTCTCCTTCTCCTTCTCCTTCTCCTTCT
>NC_034596.1:53620663-53653605 GCF_900095145.1 Mus pahari
GTGGAAATGTCCTCCCCCTCCCCCTTCCCCTCCTCCTCTTCCTCCTCCTTCTCCTCCTTCTCCTCCTCCTCCTCCTTCTTCTTCTTCTGATACTGTTCTTTGAAAGTCTAGTTCCTGGGGTATTATGCTGAAAACCCAGATTCATCTCAGACAAGAGTGAATGCTTCGTGCTACTTGAACACATTGGGCAACTGAAGTAAAGCTGAAATCACCTCGGTTCTATAAAGTGGAAAATCGATCATTTGGGAGAGCAAGGTTGCATCTATCTAGGGATGTGTCAGCTGAATCTCCCAGGAAAGTTCCTGGCACAAACAAATCCCCAAATTAATAATATTCATTGGCTGACACGGTAGTTTAAATGGGACTGTAGAACAGAGAACAATTGTGAAGGCTGAATGAACCTCCATATGATGCACTTGCCAGAATGCAGAGGCAGCAGACATGTGATTAAAGGTGTGTGAATTTGGGGTAGCCTCTTTTGTCTTTAACTCATTTTTGGTTAATATTTTAATACGTTCTGCTCATCTTTAACCTAGAAAGCAATACTCCACAACACTGTGCTGACTGCTGATAACTGTAAAATGTCATATTCAACTTAATTGTGTGGGGCTTTTAGTCAAAGTTGCAGCTACACTGGCACAATCAGTTTAGAAGCTTGGTTTCTGAGCAAGAACTACATTCTTAAATTTAAACTGTGCAGAGCTGTGCAGATAGTTCAGCCTATAAATCCGAAATCCTAAGAACCCACCTTCAGTCCCCAGGAGCCATGTGAAAAAGCCAGGCCTGGTAATACTCACTGGGTTTCTAGCTTTGGAGAGGTGGAGACAGGAGGATTCCTGTAGCTTACTGGGCGACCACTCTCACCTACTTAGTGAGCCCAAAGCTAGTGAAAAACCCTGCCTTGAAAAATCAAGGCAGACAGAACTTGAGGAATGATATTCAAGGTTTTCCTAGCCTCCATGTGCACATGCACATGTGATCCTGCACATAAATAAATGTGCTCCTACATACATAGGGATACATGAACACATACATACACACACACACACACACACACACACACACAAGCATACATGCATACACAAAACTAAATTATATAGAACTTATCAGAAGAGTATGAGCTCAAACAGCTGGCTTACTCAGGCTGTTTAAGATGCAGAGGCACATCTGCGTGTTATACCACTGACTTGAAACAGTCAATAAGAGGTCTGTCTAGTATAAGAACAGACTTTGATGGTTTAGGCAATTCTGGATTACAGCACGTAGATGAGATAACTTCGTGTTCTAAAATAATTTAACACTACACAGAAAGCAATGCGATAGGAGAATTATATATAGGTTTATACAACAAATAACATGCAGCATACAGATCAATTTCCAAAATATGATTTTGGTTCTTATCCAAATAAGCATGCCCGTCTTCACATTTGCACATTTGTAGCCTGAGTTCAGTGCTGATAATTAAAAATTTTCCCAGTTCAGTTGAGAAATGAGACTCTTCTATTGAGAATCATTTAAAACATATTCATTTATTGTAAAACCACTATGTTACATATGTATTTCTCACAATATCCGTAATTATGTTACATATGTATTCTCACAATATCCGTAACAATCATTCACTAAATGCATTTTTACCTCGGTCAAGTTCTTTTGTAGATGCTTTTCTTCTAATCTGCCAAGTTTTTTTTCTTAACGTGTGCCACATGAAACAGGATGTTCACTATCATTCTGCACATTATGTCCACTTTTAACAAGTGTAAGAAAGAAATGCAAGAAAACAGAACTAAAATTTTAAGAGTCCCTGCTAACCTCAAACACCTGAAACGTTAAGTAGCATGGGTATCGTGTCGCCCAGGTGCTCCAGGCTGGGACTGGAGGCGGGATTACCACGCTCTGCAAAGGCTCAGCAAGAGATGCAGAAAACGGAAAGGGTTTGAGTTGGTCCTAACGGGATTCAAAAGGGCAATAGAGCCAACTAGTTTCCACTAGCAGTCCAGGTGTGGAGAGGAACAAAGGCCACTGAGGGAAAGCTGTGCCTCCTAATGGAGAAATGAGGGAAGCATTGCAACCTGCCTGGGTTTCCTTCTGGAAGACACCATGACTCTGCTAGCACAGGTGGTTTGCTCAGGATACAGTCAGACCTAACCAGGCTTATGGGGGTCGTGATGGGGAGTACTCAAGAGAGAAAGGTCAAGGCCCAACAGAGAGGATTTATCTTTCCTCAGCTCTGTAGCTAAGCATTTCAGCTCTCTGGGTGGCCACCTGCTTCTAGACAGAACTATGAGTCAGCGTATGGGCCAATAAGGGCACATCCAAATTCTGGTCAATTTTAACCTCTTGTTGACTCTGAGGTTAAGAAACTGCAGCTTTGTTTAAGGCATTGACAACTTCAGATATTGTATTAGTACGGGCACTTTACTACTTAGGTGAAATCTCTTTTTCTTTTCCAGAATAGAAAAGTAACAATTGCAATCCATTTTACATTCAATTAATGTGAGTTCCTGAGCATTACTGTGTCACATGTACTATTATGTCCTATCCACTCTTTAGGATGTATGCTCTGTATTTTAGACATGGTTCTGTCTTTTAGAAATGTGTGGTTAGGTGAACGGGACAGGTAAAGAGATGATATCAATGCAAATAACAACGCCTAGAAATGGCGTTTCGGAAGGTCAGATGCCAGTCAGCCAGTTTTATTAATTCTACTATCCTGATACTGAAGATGAACTTCCTGTGGGTTGACTGTTGCTGACAAAGGAAAGTCCGTTGCAGAAAGGGAAGACAAGGAACTGATACCTTTGGACTGAACCTCACTCACTAATTCTCAGTCCCATTTCAGAGCAGGGACTCAACCATGGTCGGTGGGATGGTTGGGGGTGCTTCGTGGAGAAGCTGGTGGTCTAAGGAATGACCCTGCATTCTTGGCAGGCAGGAGACACAGAGGCCAAATGACCACAGCTGCACAGCACGAGCGATGCAGAGGAGGGAGGGCGCGATGAACAGCCAGGCTCAGAACACTTCCTACTCTGCAGACAGAAGCAACCAGAGGCCAGACACACAGAAGTCAGAGAGTAACACCTCTCCTACAGCATACTCGGAGACAGAGACAGACATCTCAGAGACAGCATGCTGTACGCTGCACAGGAACATAGGTGATTTTTAGCTCCATGACACATGACTTAATCTGATGAGAGAGCTGTCAGTTCTAAGGAAGCTGTTTTAAGTTGATAAATTACAATGCATTTTGGTCAGTCACGTAAAACAGCAATTTCCTTCTTCCTTTCAGCATTTTCCAAGCTGCTTTGTGTGCTAATAAATTCTCTTTATGCTTTGGGATACAATTCTCGGGTAAGTAATACAACTCTCAAGTTGCAAAGATGACTTTCTTTCTCTCTCACTTTTGTTGAGAAGAAAAACTTGGACCTCTCTATTGTTTTTATAAGCGTAGCTTGGTCACATGTGGACTCTCCAACTAAGTAACTCCATTTAGTAGAAAGAATGGTTGCTGCCAAAGACACAGACTGGACAGTACATTTGAGATCTACTTGGTGCCCAACATCCACTCAGAATCAAACATGACGGAAAAGAACATGGCTCAAACATTTAGAGCTCTGCAAAGGAGCCAAGAGGAACCAGTCAGCCATAGGGCCTGCCTGTGCAAGACTGCCTGCACTTAGAAAAGGGAGGAATGGGTCCTAGCATCTGCTCCTTGAGGAGTACTAAGCAAGTTACTGGAGTAACCACCAGGGCCAGGAAGGGCCTAGCAGTGTTCACACACAAACCGCCTGATGCATGGTAGTGCATTTGCTTTCACAGACTCAAGAAATGGTTGTGCAGGCCCCACTCACTTAGACTTGTGTTTGGAAAGAGCCATTTAAAACTTGTCAGCAAGGAGAGATGTTATGTTTCAGCACTTTAGAGTACTTCTGAGACCCAGCCATGAGAAAGGTGTCAATGAGAAGTGAAATGGCTTTGCTGTCTTAAAAGGCTCAGGATGAAAGTGTTTAAAAATGTCAAAAATCTGTGCAAAAATATTGTCAGATTTGTGTAGCGTCTCATTCTCAATGGATTAAAGGTTGCAGGATGTATAAATTATATATTTATATCTTTGTGAGAATATATAGCATCTAACTGCAAAGTTTTGGACTGATAAAGGGGCGGAGTTATCTCCAAGCAATGCTTGTATATCTGTGCAGTGCACGCTCTGTTTCAAGTTTTTATTCATTTTATTTGGGGGTTTTGTTTTTGCTTTTAACTTTTTAAATTGTGTGTGTTTGTGTGTGTTTACATGTGCATGTATCTATCTTCATGCAGAGGTCAGAGGACAGCTTGCAGAAGTCTGGTCTCTTCTTTTACTGTGTGGTTCCAGGTGATCAGTCTCAGACGCTCAGGCTTGGAGATGACCCACTGAGCCATGCCATTAGCTCCCAGAATACTTTTTAGTGAGGTTATTTGGTGAGCATTTTCGGGGGAGGGGCTGAAGAAAATTAGGGGGCAAAAGCTGTTGTGAGTCATCTCTCTGCACAGTTGTCAAACCCAGTTGGACTTGCGTGATAATTGATGTAGATTTCTAGTATCACCTCCGCGAGGTCACATTCTAGCTTAACAGTTTGTATTCTCTCCCGTCCTCTTTCCCATTGGACCTGGCCCTCACACCAAACACTGCTTATCATCACTTTTACTTTGAAGTGTGTCTGTCAAAGCTTGTCCTCTATTGAAGGGCGTTTGCTTCCAAGGAGGGGGTGGCAAGGGTTGGTTTTGTTCAGGGTGTGGGTGCAGAGATCCTGGGTACCAAAGCTCTAAGTGGCACCTCGTTCTCCTTCAATGGCACTGTATGCCACCACAACGCATTAGCCCATACAGTAATTGCACCCTTGTGTCAAAAGGAGATGAGGCACACTGGAGACACAGACTAAGCATCCCCAGTTATAATTCTAGTGATGCGTAAGGCAATCGCGGTCTGCCTTTCTCCTCAGTGAAACAACAGAACATCAGACAGCAGGGGAATACTGAATTTTGGAGGAAGGACAAGAGTCATATTTAATTTTGGAGTTTCTTGAGAGAAAGACATTCTGTGCTACTGTATAAGTCCTCTCTACTTCTTAGGAGTGCAATACTGCTAATAGGAGCTGCAACCTGTTAAGTGCTGATGAGCCTAATGCAACTCCCTGCAGAGATCTTTGTAAATGTGCTATGAACAGAGATTATTAGTAATTACCAGAATATTACATGAGCTTCTTAATAAACACTTAAGGAGCCCACTAATGAATCAGAGATTAACAGACCAAAGGGTTTGCAATTATAGAACACATTAAAAGGATAACTATGGGAAGATTAAATAAAGATTTTAAGTCACTGTAATTAGTCTTACTGAAATAAGATGTTGCTCCTACAGAGTATGTTTGCTTTCGTGCTCATAGGATGAACACCGCCAAAGTCAGATCAAACAGGCAAAGGCATGCCAGAGGCTTTGAGACATATTTATATGTATCTACCTCACAGACTTTGGGGAAAGGCCCTATAATGCATAGAGTTTGACAGTTTCCCACCAAGCTTACTCCTTTCCTCTGTTCTGAAAAATCACTTGATGACAGAAGACATGCTCCCTTCCTGTAGAGAGACATCCTTTGGGGACCCCATACTTACCATCCTTGCAAAATTGCCATGCAGGTGGTGGGATACTCAGGAAGATTTTTAAAAGATGGTTCTCTTCATTTTTAAATACATTTATTTATGTGTTTTCTGTGCACATGTGTGTAGGTGCTGACCATGGCCTGCCCAGATCATTCTCTGAGTCTTCTGTGAGCCCAGGGAGTGAGGTCCTCCAGACACTCATCTACATCCGTACCTTACTTTTCAACGGTTAAGTCACTAGTGAGTATCCATGTGAATTGTTTTTTTTTTTTTTTGAAAATCTAGTTATGAATATTTTGTTTTACTTTAGGTTAAATGCAATAACCTAAATTACATATAACTTTGTCTTGGAAACTGAAAAAGTTCAGGAGTCTTTAAGCCATGTAGGATGGATATAGAATACGGCCTTAAAACTAACAGAGATTTCCCATCTGTAGAGGGGTAAGAAGTAAGAGTTTTAGGGAAGCAAAGACAAACGGTTTATGAGTTCTGTCCTCTGGAATAGAAGAAACATTAGGGAACAGAGACTCAGTGTTAGTAATTGACTCCAAAACATCATGGCCTCTGTGTGTCCACTGGGGAGCTGGAGTTTGGTTCAGCGGGGATCTGGGCATTGCTGTGCTCACTGGGTTCTTTCTCACAGCCCGGCATCAGGTAACACTCTAAAGTAAAGCTGGCAGGTCCAGCAGTGCTGCACTCTGGCTGAGCAGTGATTGACGACTGGAGCTCAAAAGCTATGCCCGTACATATTTGGCTATACATTGTTCTAAAATGCTCCTGGTTATCGGTTAGTCATTTTTTTTTCTTTTCCATCTGGCAAGCCGTTATACCTGTCTCATATGTCTTTAGTACACGCAGGTGCACTGGGCTATGGTTTGGCTTAGAATCTGCAAAGCTGAATGAGACCAATCCATTTCTCTGTTATTATATAACTGTTTATAATTTGAAAAAAAAATATGTAACCCGGGGTCCTCGTTGGCCTAGATAATTACTACAGATAAGGCCGTGGCATTTTGGCAAAGCTTCAAAAGCAAAGAAAACTCTGTGTCATGTAATTTGGAACACGTTGTAAAACAGAGCTTCAAAAAATTATCTCTCTAAAACATCAGATCAGTCCTAATAGCCTCATTATATTTTAAGTAATTTTCTGTGATCCTAGGTATGTCTAATTGTAGCTCTTCACAGGAGCCAGAAACAGTTAAAGGCTGATGTGTTGTAGCTGTATATTTTACAATTTATAATTAACGGTAAATTAAATATCCTATAAGTGGTTCATTACTTGCAAACTACACATTTTGTTACAATAAACATCTACTCAGTGTCTCTTAATGTAGTGAAGTATAACCCTTTTTGACTGTTTTGCATCATTATAAGGCATTTCTAGTTTAGATTCTATGGGAATATCTAATATCACAAAATGAATTGTGATAAGGTTCACTGTACCACTGGGCACCAATTTTTCCAGTTGTTTATGTGGCTTCGTGGGTTTGACTAACAGCATTGATGACCTAATTCTAAAACTTAGTTTAATGACAACATGCTAGTTAACAACTCAAAGGCAAAAATGATCGCTAAAGATTACGACCTAATCTAATAATGCTAAGCCACAAATAATAAAATAGACTAATTAACATGGCTGTTAATTAAAGTGCTCTAGGCATAAACTGGTCTCAATTAAATGAAGGCTTCACCAGCATGAATTTCAGTTCTTTTGTTTTGTAAGACATATGCCACATCAAAACAACATCAACAAAACACAAAATCGAAACAAAACTATGCTTAGAATCAGGTTGTAGTGTGGCCAGTCTGAGTGTACATAACACACACACACACACACACACAAACACATTTAATCAGACCTCATAATTAATGCCAACGGATAATGTCACCCAGATGTGTTCCGCTCAGCAATCTTACAAGTATGCTGATCTAGGCTAGCCATTGCAGTGGTTACTTAGCTTGTAACCAGCTCGTACTTGGGGAATGAGGGAAAAGAGATCAGAAATAGAATTTACTAGAAAGATAACAAAAATATAGGAGGCTGCATTAACTTCAGTCATCAAATATTAAACTTATCATACTTAATGTATTTCATAGCTTCCCCATATTCTAAAAATAATTCACTAACACCCACCTCCACCAAAGCTGGTCACATCCTTTTTTAACCTGTCCTTCCTGTCTCCCTCCCTGGATCCAAGCTTATTTCTAGCATCACTGCTACCACAGTCTACTTGACTACAGAGAACTACCATCCTTAGGTGTTGGATTTAGCTTGCTATAGTTCAAGATGAGACTTGGTTTCTGGCTACCATAAAAGTTTTCCAGAACAGAATTAAAATGTGGTCAAATCTGCCGGAACCCCTCACTGGCTCTGGGAACTGAGCCATTTAGTGGAAACTAATTATACACTAGAGACCCTGAGCCTGAGAGCCAGTGAGAGAAAAAGCTAGAGACCTGAGAGATGACTGCATTTTATTAGAATGGATCAAATGAGCCCATGGTATGGTTTATTTAGCATCGATAAGAAAGTCTATCAGAGAAGTATTAAAGAGCAAGTGTGTTCTTTACATTCCTGAGCATGGATGTTGGAAAGAAACTCATGCAGTGGAAATGTTAAAGTTGGCGAATCAGGAAGAAAATGTGCTTATCACAGAGGAGAAAATTGTTTTAAAAACAAAAATCCCAGCAATTCCATTTTACCGGTGAAGACTTAGGAGCCAGATGCTTGGTGAAAACCCGCTACCTCAGAGAGGCAGAGAAAGCCCGACTGACCTCCTCCTCAGCCAGTGCCCCAGAAGGAAAAGCTCCTTCTCGGTGCTGTCTTAAACACCCTTCAACTCTGTCCCTCCTTTCTGTTTACTTATGTTCGGTTCCTGTCAGCTGGTTGCTTGCTCCGCCTCTTGACCTAGGGTTGACTTTATTTAGCTCTTGGGTTAAAGGTGTGTGATGGGACTAAGCCACGCCACAACTACTTGTTTACATTAAGCAGAAAACTCTTGGATTAAAAGTGTGTACTAGGGCTGAGCCACACCACAATGACTATTTATTTATAATAAATAGAAGGTCTTGGGTTACAGGTGTGTGCTTGGGCTGAGCCACACCACAATAAAAATTTTATTATTTTATTGTATTTTAATCAAGGTTGACCTTATGGCTCACTAAGATTTGCATACATTGTGATCATTTTCAAGTGAGGGAAAAGGCACATTATAGGTGGACGGGACCTCAAACGATGAAGAAATACCCATCAATGCTTATGCATACAACCCTTCCAGCTTTGAGTGCAATTTAAAATATATTTTCTGATACCAGAGTGTTCTTTAATTTCAGTTTTCTTGTAGTGTGTGCTTATAAGCACTTGAGAAAACAAAACAAAGAGCACTAACTTGGGCCTTAAATGTATCAGACTTAGAGGAAGGAGGTTCCTTGGGTTCTATACGATGAATGTATCCCCTGGTCAGTGAGTGGCCATTACAACTGCTTCTCTCGGGTAAGAAGATAATGTGACTTGTACATCATCTACCTGATACTGATCTTTACTCCTGGATTCCTAATAGTATGGTGAAAAAGCAGCTTTCCAAGACACTGTTCATTTAATCTGCTTCCTCATGTGGCAGAATGTGAGACAGACTATGCATGGAGGAAGAACTTGTCAGTGAGGTGGGATGGGTGGACGGACGTCCTTGTAAGGAGGTTTAGATGAAGTTATGCTTAAAGAACAGAGACATTTGTGATCCTTCTAGCTGAGTGGGCCAGTATTACAACATAACAAAACATCTACATATCTAGTTTCTATTGAATTTTTTTTTTTTTCGAGACAGGGTTTCTCTGTATAGCCCTGGCTGTCCTGGAACTCACTTTGTAGACCAGGTTGGCTTCGAACTCAGAAATCTGCCTGCCTCTGCCTCCCGAGTGCTGGGATTAAAGGCATGCACCACTACCACCCAGCTCCTATTGAATATTTTTTAATTATTTCCAAGTATATGGGTCCCTAGTCTGTGCCTGGATAATACTGTAAAGGCAAACAGCAACTACTGAACTCTCCTTCTCATCTTGTGTTCTCTTCCCTCCCCAGCCCTTACCTCCCTCCCCCTCCTTTCTCTTCCCCTACCTTTTCTCTTTCTCCCATATACTATTTTTCCCAGTTAAATTATTTTCATAATGAATACTCCACTATTTTATGAACTTATGTTCAAAACAGCCCCATTCAAAAGGGTGAGGTTTTATCAGTTTCAAGTATCAAGCTAAAAGCTACTTTAAATTTTCTAAACTCTAGCAATTCAAGGGATTGGTGAATTAATTTTACTCAAGAGCAGGCCTAACCTGTCTGTAGAACATGTGTAGGAAACTATGTTTCACTAGTTAAATAGATGCTTAATGAAAGGCCACTCATAGTTTGGCAGTATTACAGGTAGGCACTTTGGCAAGCAACGAAACACTGTAAGTCCGTTCAAGTCATTTGATTTTATAAAGCTCAGATCTTACTGTAATTAGTAACTTTTACATAACTTTGCATATTACAGCATAATTACCTTTAAAACCAAGTCTGTGTTACAAATTAAAATCTGGATGATTGTGTTACAAATTAAAATCCAGATGATTGGACATCTTGGGCAACCTAAGTTCTAGAATACTAAGTGCTGAGCATAAGAAAACATCCATTAGAAATGGGGCCCGCCTACAATGAACATGTGAGGGGTAAAGCATCTTTGTCAGATTCTGTTGGGATGTGTTCCTGTGTCCATCAAAGCTGTCCTCACCCCACACTGCAGTAAGGAGCGGGAAGTCTGGGTGGGAAACTAGACAGATGGAAGTTTCATCTCTCTCTTTACAGGTAACAAAGAACAAACTATATTGCTTAATATAAGTGAAGTTCATACGAATTCAAGCAAAGTAAAATTTACTGAATGTCAGCGATGAACAGGACAACCAAATGTTATACTTGTCTTAGCTAAATTATTGACCTGAAAAACTGACACTCCTAACAGGGAAAAATATGTAATGTGAAAGCATTAATATCAGGCAAGCTACCCTTGTTAGTAATGCTTTTGTCTGCCTTCCCTGTAGGACAAGAAACCCAACATGTGGTTCTCAGGGCCAGCTATGTCCTTTGTTGTTATTGTTTCTTTGTTTCATCTTGCTTATTGTTTCTGAGCAAACTCCTGCTCTCTAGATCAGGTTGGCCTCAAACTGTTGATTGTCTTGCCTCAGCCTATCGAATGCCAGGATTACATGTATGTGCTACCACATCCTGCTGTGTCAGTGCTGGGACACAATTGTTCTTCTCTGTCTTGGCTAGGCTTAATTAGACGAGGCCTCACATGAATAGCCTAATGGAACTTTCTGATTCCTTGTTTACTGTGCAATGTTTTCTCTATATTCTTCTATTGAAAGGGAAGGAGTTTTCGGATATTAGCATATCTGCCTCTAAGCCACACCCCCTGCCTTCTTCAGACTCACCCACTCCCTGTCTCCTGTGTCCATTCCTGTGGTATATTTTATTCCACCACTTGAAATCAGAAATGGACCAAGGACCAGAGAACACAGTTTGGCCATGGATTTTAGTGAGGGATCAGGAGGGGGCATCTCATGAGTCAAGTCCATGGCCATTACTGTCTGGCCTTTGAAACAGACTTTTGTATGTACAGAGATCGTTATGGCCTGTGGTTTGTTTCTTTGTTCTATGCCAGAGGTATGTGACCTCTTGCTGGGTTTGAACTTTATCTAAGAGCTGAGACAAAAGGAAGGAAAAGCTATAGGGAAAAGCCCATAGATTCTGGTGGAGACACCAGGTAATACACCTATGGTGGCACAGGCTGATGGCACAGGGCGTAACTGACATGTCTAAATAGTTCTGTCTCTGTCTGTTCCTGTGGTTGTGTTGTGGATTCTGTTCCTGTGTTTCTTCAGATAAAAGCCCACTACACCTTCTGTAACTGGGAAGCTCATGTGTCTCATGAGTGTTAGATCAAGTCCTGGCAAAAATGACTGGACAGCTGCAGCCTCACGCTCTGAAATTTCCTACAGATCTTGATGTAATTTATAAGAGAGTTGGCAGGGGCTCCCTTCCATTTTCATTCTCTTGCACACAATTTTTTAAATGAAGCACAGACAGAGCTGAGTCCCTCCAATGGTGAAGTCAGTGTATCTACAACTCTACGTGATGTCAAGAGAATGTTCTCCATGAAGACTGGCCCAAAGAAATGTGTTTCTTTTTTTCTTTTTTTTTAGTTAGTCACATTTATAGTAAAAAGCAATAATAAACAATCAATCAAACAAATAAATGCCTATTCTCTACTTTTCCACTTTTATGTAGGCAAGGGTTCCTCCCACCTCAATGTGTTCAAGACAATTCCCCACAGACATGCTCAAGACTAGCTTGATCTAGCCAACAATATCTCAGAGAGACTCTCTTCCCCAATGATCCTGCATTGTGTTAAGTTGGCAATTCAAACTATTACATGTTATTTCTGCATATAGAAGAGATTCACTCTCCATATGTGGAAGAATTGTACCTGATGTACATTTCTGACAATTCTTTTGTTTGTGCCTAAATCCAGTATTTCGGGGGTAGTATCATTTACTGCCATCTGATCTAGATGGAGACTAGATTGAGACGTCTCTCAATACTTCTCTGTGCACTCACATATACAAAATTCAGTGGTTGAGTAATTTGGAAGACAACAAACTGCCAAACAAGGTGGTTACTTATCTGGAACAGTGACAGAATCTTGGTGAAAGGGATTCAGCTAGAAGAGAAACTTGTTTAGGTACTGGATCTTAATTCTGCAAGGGATGCCTTTCTCGTTCACTTTTCTGATTGGCTATTGGCACCTCTTCCTTGTCTATTATCTTCCATGGGCACACCTGAAGTGAGTATGGTTTCACCACCATACTTTGTTCATCTTTCTGGCCACTTTCATTTTGCCCAAAAGAAATCCTCTTCAAATATTTGAAGGTGCTACATCAAAGGCCTCTCTCTCTCTCTTTTTTTTTAAAGGACACTCTAATTGTTGTAGCTTCTTGGATTAATCATTTGTTTTATTGGCAATCTATTTAATTTCAGCAATTTCTTTTCCACCTGCCAAGTGCTTCCTAAGTACAGATATCCAGTAAGAGTTGTTTCTTTAATTTCTAGGTCTTACAATTTTTCTCACTGTAGCTACATCTACCCAGAAGGGGTCTGAAATAATAACTTTGACTGAGAAAGGAACATTCCTGAAGATTTCTTTTCCATATAACTAAACTCTGTTTATATGAAATATCTTAATAGATGTTTGTTGTTCAAAGTCTTTTCCAAGTTTCTCTTTTGCACTTTGGGAAATGAAGGTAATCAGATTTTATAGGTTTTTGTTTGTTTGTTTGTTTTTTGTTGAAGAAACGTGTTTCTTACAAGTATTGCTTGCATTGTGCTGGGTTTTGACTAACTACCACAATAATTAAAACACGTTTATAGGACAAGAACATACAATTTTTGTGCCAATTAAAAATAAATGCAAGGGCTTAGACAGTGAAGGGCTTGCCATTAAATTATGAGGACCTGAGTTTGAATCGCCAGATGCACATAAAACCCAGGTGTGGAAACCTGTCCCTGTAACCCCAGTGCTGTGGTACCAGCTGTAGATGTAGGGCCAGGCATCAGATCACTGAAGCTCGTTGGCCTGACCTAACCAACCCCGAAGCCTCTGGTTCAGTTGGAGACAATGTTCCAAAAATGGAGGTGGAGAACAATGGAGGAAGACATCTCAAATTAACATCTGTCCTCCTCCACATGTTCCCGTGTACATGCCCATGTGTACTAGCAAGAATATGTGGGCACACTCACACTAACAAGCACACGCACCATACCTCCAACCACACCACCTCTCCTCCTCCCCTCACAAAATAATAATAACAATAATAATAATAATAATAATAATAGCAAATATAAACAAATGTAAACAAAGCCATGCAGTTTCTGAAAGTGATTAAGAAAAAATTGACATAATATGCATAGAATTGGTAACATCATGTTTTGGTAGTCAAATAAGATATTCTGAATTTCAAATTTAAACCTTCTAGAAATTTGACAACATAAGTAAGTAATTTGTTCTATCAAGACTTTCCTTAATCAAGGGTCTTGGCTGATAGAGCCAACAAGTCTCAGTGTCAACCACAGAGGATAAAATGGTTGTTTAGTGTCTAATAAGAAGACATAATGAGGTTGTCTCGGAAGCCTAAGACTGTGATAAGGAATAACACTAGGATCTATGATCTATGGCAGAATTGATAAAACAAAACAAAACAAAACAAAGAAATCTTCCTTCCCCCTTCCCACTCTCCCTTCTGTGTGTGTGTGTATGCATGTCTGTGTGTGCCGTGCATGTCTATGTGTATTTAGTCAACTAAAGACAACTACCCAATCCAAAGCACATCCTGTTCTCTATATAACCAACTGTGTGACTAGGTCATGTGACTGGCCCTATGGGTAGGTCATGTGACTGGCCCTATGGGTAGAATAAGCCAAAGTGACACGTGCCACTTTTGGACTGAGGCTTTCAATAAAATTGAATGGAGTTTCATTAGTATTTTTTCTGTTTTGCCTGAAAGATATATCTTAGAGGATGTATCTTATATCTAGTCCATGTCATCTGCTTGGAAGGTCTACTGAGTGCAGAACCACAAGATGTGAAGACACTGAACTGAAAAATTACATGGTACAGAAGACATCCTGTCACCCAGACAAACCTGCGCCGGTCATTGTATGGATCATATACTGTGTTAAATCACTGAAATCAGGGTGTTTGTGGCTACTCGGGTTTGCTTTTACTGACGTGGAAGTCAATATTACTCTCTCCCTGTGTCTTCCTTGTAGACTGACTCCCTCCAGGCATCCATGTTCCCAGCCCCTTCACCACACTGAAGCTGGTTGCCCAGCACGTGCCACTGTGTTCTTTTTCTTGCCACACTAGGTGGTATCTTTCGCTGCTTCCCCCGACTGACAAGGTTATTAGAATTGGTTGTCATCAGGCTCCTATGTTATCTGCCTTCCAGTTAGACTTGCTCAATGAGGAACTGTGTCAGGTGACAGGAGGGAGAAGGAAAAGGGTTCCTTACTGTGCGACTTCCCCAGGTCTGCTGTCCACACCAAGAGAAATTCATCTTTGAGATTGGCATCTTTGGAGCACCTCTCCCCTTTCTCTACATGCATACCTTTGGGTTTAGAGGTAATGACAGTTTAGCGCCTGTCACTGTCCCTGAGGGTGGCATTATTCCTAGCGTTTCCTTACTGCTTGCCTATAGCATTGCAATGAACTCATATATAAATTCTGTTCACGTCATCAGAATCTGAGGGCACCATGTCTTTTGTGTTGGTTACTGCAAGGTCATATTATAATCAAAACTTCAGGCTAAGTCTTTGGTAAGCATTCTAACATGGAACTGCTTAGGGTGGCAGTTCTCAACCGGTGGGCTTCGACCTCTTTGGAGGTCACACATCAGATATCCTGTATGTCATATATTTACATTATGATTTATAACAGTAACAAAATTACATTTATGAGTAGCAACAAAATCAATTTATGGTTGGGGGTTAGCGCAGCATGGGGGACTGTAGTGATGGTCATGGCATTAGGGAAGTTGAGAACCACTAGCTCAGGGGGTACCATCAGGGGCAGGCAAGTATGTCTAGGCATCTTAAAATAAGACATTACATAGAATATGCTCATATTTTCTTGGAAAATTGTCCTTCTTTTTATGCTTGCTGCTGTCTGCCCCCACATGCCTGTCTCCTGGTTTCCTTCAACTCAGGAAGCCCATTATGTGTGTTGATGAACACATATTCGTAAAACTTTTTGGGGTCTAAGTCTTTACATGCTATTACAAATTGAGAAATGTTTATTAACTTCTAAAAGTCAGAGCAGGTCAAGTGATTTCGATTTCCTACCCCACGTATCCCATATCCCTACATAGCACACACATGCATAGTTAAAACAGAAAGATCCATCTAGCAGAAAAACATTTTATTTATGCAAGTTTCTTTCATAGATACTTAGGTTTCTTAAATACTTTAGGTATTCATCTTTGTTTTTTATTTTTCCTTTAAAAAAATGAGGATATACAAGAGGACATTAAAATATATCGGTTTTGAATAAAATTCACTTAAAACCTAAAAACTCTGCCCTAAATTGTTGTGGTGACTAAACAGTTCAAAGGTGCAGCCAAGGAGATAAATTGACTTCATTTTATTTAATTAATTTATATTTAAATGTAAGAAAGGTAGGCTATTTTCCAATAAATAATAGTTTCATTGTTTTTTATTTTTTTGAGAACTACTTCTTGCTTTTATTTTAGATTATCAAATATGGTACTATATTTTTAAATATAGATACTTTTAAAATGTATTAATTTTATGTCTAAATCATATTATATATCTTTTGGAACTTTTTACTTTAAAGGCCAAAGAGCTATTCCTGACTATATATAGCCTTATCAGTAGGTGTGGAAACACCTTAGAACGTGAAATAGGTATGTTAAGAAAACATCAAAATTTGACCCTAACTTTCTAAATTCTACTCTCCTCACAGAAACTCAATGTTACTAATTGTCCCTTCACTACTTGAGTCATTTATATAGGTTTGAAATAAAAAAGGTTCTACAACGAGATAATTTTATGAGGCCAGTTTTGAGTTGAAAAGATCCACATGGCCCTGTTGGTGTTCCTCAGACAAATCTTTTTGAGATGTCTCAGCCTTGACATGAAGGTGCAATGCCTATAAGGCTGGCAAAATGTTTCCTGAAAATCCCAAAAGCAATCTACTAAATTAGATTCCCAATCAAATTCAGAAAATTGAAATGACTCTTAATTACACAATATTCTTTTCCTTCCAGCCATTTGAGCTACAGTTAAAGACAGCAGCAACAATTGCTCCAAGTTCAGAATCCAAGATCGATACATAGAGATTCTTGTCCTTCCGTTCCAGTGTCTTTGTTAGTTTGGTAAAAATGCAGTGGACATAGAAAACTAAATCTCTTCCAGGAGCACGGGGAGGGTCAGTTTCTGAGAACCCAGGAGAAGAAGCAGCAGTTGTTAGTGGCGACAATACTGTGACACTGCAGAACGTACTCTCCTCTAAATAAACCCAGTGAATCTATAAAATGGCCCATAGGATTCACCATAACAAGTCGCAGCAGTGATTTGACTTCCTCTGATATAGATTGTGTGTCTCTTTTGTTTTTCCTCAGACAGCACAAGAGACAAAACCTGGAGTGTTTGGGTCACGTGGATCACGGCAGCACGGCTATGTCTGGAATTTTCTTATAAATATCCAATTGCTTTGAGGCTCACGGGTCTGCCTAAATCAGCAGGGACAATCTCATTTGCACTTTTATAGTTGTAGGGGGATTTTCAAGAGGGAAAACCATTTTCCATAATATTCTGTATTAACTTAATGGAGCCAATGCACAATTATTACACCTTTCATGCTTTTCTGAAGGTGGACAATTTGGAAGTAATTAAAAACAAAAAAACAAAATTGTAAACAAATGCCAACAGTGAGACATTCTAGGGCACTCAGAAGAACATACTTTGCAACAAATTTTTACTACCTGTTTGCAACTTTATGCCTTTTTAAGATTATTTTTTAAACACTATAAATGACTGTTTCTACCCTTGTGAAAACCGTTACTTCAAAGGGACGTCTTGTGGCAGGCTTTACGGTGTCTAAACAAATATCAGAAAACAAAGTGGAGTCTACCTATTATTTTGTGTGATTAAACAATAAAGAACATTTTATGAGGGCCTACTTACAATTTCTAAAGTCAGTGTTCATTTAGTAAATGTTTGAATAATTTCACATTGCTTCAAATTGGAAAATAAAGCCATTTCATTAAAAAAAAAACCCTTTTGTACATGTTTATTAAAATTAGATTTTCAGTGCATCTATAAAGTGTGTAACAAATTATGTACTAGGATCCCAAGAGAGGAAATCTAAGTAATTTTAAAAATCAGAGGCAATGAGAAGAGAATTCAAAGCGAATCTACAGAACTACAAAAATAATTTTATACTTGTACACAGAAAATAATAAGCGCACACAGGAGATAATATATACAAGCCAAACTGATGGACTGGAAGGTAAATGAGATGGGGGCCGTATGTGAAGGGGTGAGCTTGGTGTGGCAGGAGGCAGCTCTGGAGCTGTGGGCAAGGTTTCCCACCGACAGAAGACTGCGCGGGGACACTTTAGAGTAGGCACACGGATACAGTGGTGACTGACACCTTTTCTTTAAGCATGAGATTTACGCTTTTGAAAGCTTAGGCGAGATATTCTACAAAGTTTGAGAAAACAGGCACATGCAGGGAAAAACTGAAGTTCCTACGCGTTAGGCAGGGAGGAGCATCGAGTTTTAAACAGGCGACTTCTATTTACCCAAGAGAGGGCATTACCTTCCATCAAAACTGACTCTAGGGAGGGGAAACTGCTAGACCAATTCCATTTCCTCACAGTAGCAGCAATGGCTACTGAGTGCCAGCCAAAAGGAACAGCTATGCCAACCAAAAGGAAACAATAGGAACAAAACAAGCCAGTTACAACTGGTCAGTCAGGCATGAAAGAGCAAAACCTCTGGAGTGCAAATTTGACAAGGGGTTAGGTAAGGTAAGGAACCCTGTAGGTCCAACTTCCTTTAAAGGGTAAGCTTTGCATTCTAAACACATCTTTTTTACAACTGTGTGATATAGAGAATGAAACAGAATTTGACTGCCAAGAAAAGTGTATTTGCTGAATCAAAACAGAAAACTAGAAAAACTTTCTACATTTGGAAAAGACCTGTTTTTTTTAAATATCTAGAAATAAAGAAGTCAATAGTTTGCACTGTTCAGTTTGTTCTCATTTATCTCATATTTATCTTTATTTTTTATTAAAAAATTATGCATATGGATGTTTTACCTGCACGTATGCCTGTCCACCACATGTGTGCAGTGCCCCCAGGAGCCAGAAGAGGGCGTCAGATTCCCCGGGACTGGAATTGCAGCTGGTTGTGCGTTGCTATGTGGGTGTCAGAATCAAACCCCGAGGTTCTGGAAGAGCAGCCATTGCTCTTAATTCCTGAGCCCTCCTTCCATCTCTCCGCACTCGTGTTTTAAAGTATTATTAGGGAGGTATGGATTAATTCGCAACGGGGACACACAGAGAACTAACAGCAACCTAAAGTGCAGAGAGCGGTAAGTCTTACGGTCCAACAACGAACCATTACTGCTCTAAAATGCAAGAAGCTGCTTTGCAACCATCTCTCATAGTTGTGTGTGTTGAGAGGGTGGGTGTTAAATTTCAGATGGGCAAGGTTTAATCAGTTTTTCGTATTTCTAACCTTTCTCAGAATTGTATTGTGGATTCCTATGAAAATAGGAAGATTTTGCACGGTATCTTTATTTCTCAGTAAACAAGAGCTCAGTGCCATAGAATTCTAAGTGCAAACTTTTCCTCTTTCTCCATCCTTAACTGCCCATCCAGCTCGAAAGGAAAAGGTAAAGTAAGGCTAAGAACAAAGCTGTGCCTGATGAAGCAGAACGGGATCAGCTGCACTTCCTGTTGCTGGTAAAGGTCCTCTCACTCAAAAACATTCCCACTCACTTGACATTCTCACAGCATTTCAGTGTGTGTATGTGTGTGTGTGTGTGTGTGTGTGTGTGTGTGTGTGTATTAGCTGTACCAAAGAGCTTCTGTGACAAGTGATTTTTTTTTTAATGTTTTTACCACACAAAGTGGGCAAAGCACAGGACAGACATGATCATCTTGCTAATACTCAAGAGATAGCCAGATTCAAACACATCCGGCTTACAACTTTATGTAAGGAGGAACTGGAAAAAAAAAAATCAGCTTCCATTCTTATAGATTTTTTTGTTCAGTCTTCTTAAGCAAACAAAAATCAATTTCCTAGCATGGGCTATAATGTCTCGATAACAATTTAGCACTTCCACGTAAAGAAAGAGTCAGGGATTATAAAATCACTTAAAATGTATTTATTTCTAGACTGAGCAGCCATAAGTCTTTGAGGATTAATTTCATGCTGAGGGTTAAATTTCCCTTCCATGTTAGGCTAACCATTGCCCGGGGCTTCAAAGATAATGAACCTGCCAAGGGATTATCGAGCAAACACTTGTGTTATTATAAAGCAGGGACACTTCCCTTTCTGACCAAGTTCATCCTAGGGGACATTAACAAATTATTCCTTCTCTCTCCCCACCTTCCAGTATAATGTGAGCCAGCAAGTGACCCCAAATCAATAGGACAGGAGATAAGATCTTCTTGGTGCATGAGTGTCTATTAAACTTGTCTGCAAAAGCCGGACCTCCCACTGGGAAACACAAGGCATTTTGCCTCTACAGGGCCCTGCCTCCCTGCAGAAAGCTTCCCAAGGTCATAAAGACTGACTGGACACAAAGCTGAGAGGTAGGAAGGCCTAAACAGAAACAGTAAACATGGGAAAGACATTTTAGAAGCAAACTTACAAGGATCAGAATATCGTCAATAATTTGTTAAAATGAATTGCAACATGTCCAGAGAGATTCCTGATGCACATAACATGAACAGATATTTTGCATTCCTCCACCTTACTGGGCTTGAGTTTGCAAGGGAGCTTGCTCTTCCTGTGGGATGGCTCTCTCATCTCTGCATTGTACTCACCGTGGCCTGTGTTCTGCTACTTAGATGTCTTAGTTCTACTTGGCTCTACTTCCTTAGGGCAAGAAGTTCATGATATCTGACCTTTGGGTCCCTCTAATGTCTTCCCAGACTAGACACCCAGCGACTACTTTCCAAATGGACTAAGCAATTTCTACATTTTATTACAGTTTTCTGACAGTATCCAATGAACAGAGCAGAACAATCTAAGGGGTATGAAGAATATGCAATTCCTGTAAGCCAGGAAGTTATAACTTATGAATGTTTACTATAGATTAAGAATGATCTTACTATGAGCCTACTCTGTCACTGACTGGGGTAACTGTTTTCAAAGTAAGAGCTGTACATTTCTTATGTGTTACTAAACTGAGCTGGGCGATTAATAATGTTTAGGGCTTCATTGATATTTGTTGGTACAAAACACAATCATACAAAATAGTGATCTTATTGTATAGATCAGTACATCTCTGTAAAAAAGATTTGTTCTTATTAAGAAAGTAATGCTGCTAAAAGTTCACTTTCTTGTCAGCATGAAGATTACAGAATTGGGTCTATGATAATGTTGCATTTCATGCTTGTTCTTAGACTAACAGAGCCTGTAACACAACTGTGTTGGAAGCTCCCATGAAACATGATATAGGGAATATAGAGTATTCCACAGGGCCATGCACTGGAGAAGGGAGTTTGAGGAGAAGGATGGGTGTGGGCATCGCGGAATCTGAATGAAGAACTGAATGGGTATCAGAGAAAGTATAAATAAGCAGGAAGTGTGATTATCTTTAAAAAGGGGGGATACTCAATGATGAGAAAAATTAACATAAAATATGTTTTTGCCTTGAAATGTGAGAAACAAGAATGTTTTTGTTTTAATTTTTATTAGTGATTTGAGAACTTCATACATGTTTTGATCATATTCACTGGTTTTACGTAACTCTTCCCAGACCTACCCTCTTCCCTACACATCAAATTTTGTGTCTATTTTTAAAAATCCATCAAGACAAATTTTGTTCTCCCTAACTAATCTTAGATGTGGTTTTCTGCTGGATTGTGGTTGGCTTACCAAGGGCTATATTTCAGAGAAAACTGACTCTCCCTCTTCCAGCCACTGTAGGTTGCCAATAGCTCCTGAGCTAGGGGTAGGGCTTCACACCCAACTCCCAGAGGGTCCCTAGGATTTGATCTGATTTAGGCTTGAACAGGTTTTGAGCATGGTGTCACAGACATGCTACTTCCTATGAATAGCCACCCTGCTGCGTCCAGAAGACATTGTGCCTTGTATTTATTTACAGCCCCTGGCTCTTACAATCCAATCAGAAAGCGGTTGGTTATTCTCCTGACAGCCAAGCCACCATTTCTCCTGCGTGCTTGTCTTGATGACCAGCTAGCCATTATGGTGGCTCACAACATTCATATCTGATGATTATTTTTGTCCTCTGGTAGCAAGCATAGAACTTTCCAGCACTATAAAATCTAGTTAGATGAGCTGCTCTTCCAGAGGTACTGAGTTCAAATCCCAGCAACCACATGGTGGCTCACAACCATCTGTAATGGGATCTGTTGCCCTCTTCTGGTGTGTCTGAAGAAAGTGACAGTGTACTCAGATACATAAACAAATAAAGCTTCAAAAAAAAAAAAAAAAAAAACTAGTCACATGAAGAGCTTCAGGCAATTAATGGCTTCTGAAGGAGGGAGAATCAATTTCCTTTAGGGATGATCCCCAATAGGTTATCTACATGGTCAGATCTAAGCATGGGTACATATGAGCAACACTATTATTGTAAATAATAATAATAATAATAATAATAATAATAATAATAATAGGTTAGAGTCTTGAGAGGAGCCCAGGGACATTCACAGAGCTAGAGAGGGAGAAAGTAGTAATTAAATAAAGTAATCATATATGATATTTAAAAATTTTAAATTATAAAATAAAATATATTTTAGTTTTTTATTAATTGAGAAAAAATTCATACACTATCTTTTGATCCTGCTTTCTCCTCCCTGAACTCTCTCCAGTTGTTCCCAATTCTCCACCATCCCGATCCAAGCCCTTTCTAGCTATAAAAAAACACAAGTAAGCAAACAAAATAACAACAAACTGCCCCCCCCAGAAAACCCCAAAATATTTGGAACTCCCCCAAACCACAAAATCAAGAAGCCATAATATACAAGCAAAAAGACCAGTAAGACAAAGACAACAAGACAAGACAAAAAGATACAACCACCATTGAGTTCATTTTGTGTTGGCCAACTAGAGTTAAGATGGGAGTTCATGACAGCTTCTCCCTCTTAGTGCTGTGACCCTGTCAGCTTGACCCGGTGCAGGCCACTGCACATTAACATAGTCTCTGTGAATTCCTGTGTGGATCACACCTGTTGTGTCTAGAAGACACTGTTGTCTAGGAGTTATCTACCCCCTCTTCTCCTAGAATCTTTTTGCCTCTCCGTCAACATAGTTTCATGATCCCTGAGGGGAGGGATTGGATTAAAGTATCTCAGTCAGGGCAGAGGGCCCCCAAATCTCACCCTCAATATACTGTCCAGTTGTGGGTATGTTAGTTCACATAGACTACAAGAAAGGGTTCTGTAATGATGGCTGAGTGATACACAAATCTATGAGAATAGTAGAATGCCATTGGGAATCATTTTATTGCTATGTTCCTTTAGCAGAACAGTAGTATCTGGTTTTCTCCTAGGCCATGGCCTATCTGGTCTCAGGTTCTTGTTCACCTGAGCAGGGTCAGGCATGAGTTCCATCTTGTGGAGAGTGTATTAAATACACTCACAGAGAGGTAGTTACTCTTTCAGTGTTTGTGCCACCGTTACACCAGCGTATTTTGCAGGCAGGTTCCCATTATAGGGTACAGGTTAAGAACTGGGACGGTTGCTACCTTCCTTCTCCAGAGTACTTTCCAGTAACACGATTGTTAGTTAGTGAGGCTGAAGCCTCTAGGTAAAAACCAGTTTGACTTCTCCATGCTCAACGAGACCTGTTAATGTTGTCTTCAGCAATAAGGTCTTACCATCAGTCTGTGGAAAATATCCAATATCCTTGGCAATAACCTAACATGTTCAGGGATTTTTATGTGGTACCTTTGGGCACTGAATCAACTAGGTAAAGCCCATTCCTAGCACTGAAAAATTCACTTGGTAACCAGAGATTTCTAATTGGAGCCTTGTCTCCTCCAACACTTGATGACACCATTTAGATTAATTTCACACACACACACACACACACACACACACACACACACACACACAAAAGCTTCTATAGTAATAGGTTCCCATATGGCCCATCAAGTAGACTTCCCTATTTTCCCCTTCCTCTTCCATTCCTTATCACATTTAATCCTCCCCACTCCAGGCTCCCTCCCTGTCTCTCCATAACAATATGTTCTACTTCTCCTTCCTTCAGAGAACTCTTCCTTTGCCCTAGGACCTTACTTAACTTTATGGTTATTCAGTTTGTACTATGTATTCTAAGGGCTTAAAAGCTAACCTTTACAGATGATATAGGAAACATACAATTTTTGTTTTTTGAGGTCTGGGTTACCGCAGGATAATTTTTTTCTAGCTCCACCCATTTACTTGTAAATCTCATAATTTCTTTTTAAACAAATGAATAATATTCCATTGTATAAATGTATCACAATTTTTATTAACAATTCATCAGTTGATGGGCATTTAGAATATTTCCAAATTCTGGCTATTATGAATAGGGCAGCAGTGCCACGGACGAGCATCGCTGTAGTATGATGTAGAGTCCTTTAGGTATATGTCTAAGAGTGATATAGCTGAAGATAGTCACTGTCCCACTGATTCCCAAATTTGTTCTCCCAGCAGAAATGAATAAGTGTTCTCCTTTCCCATACCCTTACAAACATGATCTGTCATTTATTTTATTGATCTTGGCCATTCTGACTGGTGTAAAATGAAATCTCAAAGTACTTCATCTTAACTTGCATTTCCCTGATGGCTTAGGATGTTGAGCACTTCTTTAAGTGTCTATGAGCCATTTGTGTCCTATCATTTGAGAACGCATTGCTTAGTTGTGTATACCATTTTCAATCGGGTTATTTGATTTTTAATATCCATTTTTTTTAATTTTTCATATATTTTAGATACTAATTCTGCATTGAATTATAATGAGAAAAATATTTTCCAATCTTATAGGCTGATGCTTTGTCTGCATAAATGTATCTTTCGCTATGCAGAAGCTTTTCAGTTTTATGAGGTTCGATTTATTAAGTTGATCTTAGTGCCTGTGCTAACAGTGTTTTATTCAGAAAGTCTTCTGCTGTGCCAATGAGTTTAAGGCTATTCCCCACTTTCTCTTCTATCAGATTCAGTGATCTGGTCTTATGGTGAGGTCTTTGATGCCTTTGGAGTTGAGTTTTATGTATGGTGGTAAGTAGGGTCTACTTACATTCCTCTATATACAGCCATCTAATCCGAGCAGCATCCTTCACTGAAGATGCTTTTTCCACTGTGTATTTTTGACATCTTTAGCCAAAAAAATAGGTATCTACAGGTGTGTGGATTTTTTTTCCTGGATCTTCGATTTGATTCCATTGATTTTTTTTTCTTTTCTTTTTAAAAGAAAAGTCGAATTTAAAGAGGCAAGTGAAGACTCGGGTTATGTCAGTACAGAGGACTTTTGAAAGAGGTCACATTAGGAGATAAGAAAATCAGTCCATTTGTAGAGTGATGGGCAGGGTGTCTCTGGAGACACATGAAACAGGGTCCAGCCAGGAGAGACCGTGCGGAGGAAGAGAGTGGGTCTTCAAAATAATAATAATAATAATAATAATAATTAAGAATCTGCCAAGTTGTAGTGAGGCCAGAGACCATGGAATGGAACTTAGGGTTATGTGTGACTAAAATGGCTGATTAAGCATGTCCAGGGGAAGTCATGTGACATCAGAGGGCAGGAGAAGCCTGGGAAGACTGTCCTGAAGGGCAGCTGTGGCAGCTGTTCTGAAGAGATGAAACATACACACAACACAGCAATCTAAACCCAAGAAGGGTGGGGATGTCTCATCTGACACTAGAAAGTGACCACCTGGACAGGTTAGTGCTGAGAGAAAGCTAAGGCAGTGCAGGATCTGTGAGAATACAAGGTCTGGTGGCAGTGAGGTCACAAGCCTGGTGACGTCATTGAGGGTGCTAGAGGCTCATCCAGTGTGTGCAGAAAGGCTAGTGAGTTGAGTGTTGTTGGGCCCAGGGATTACCCTATAGACCGACTTGATTAGAGAGCTTGCAGTGGTGTGGATTCCCTGGCTCTTTGGTCTGTTAGGTCTATTATAGACTCTGTCCACACTGTTCTAGTCTTCCAGAGCTGGGGTCGGCCGGGCTGCACTGGAAGACTTGCGAGTTCTATGATGTCATGTTGATTCCGTGCCATCTTGTCCCAGTGCTTCTCCTTGTGAATTACCTCTCTAGTCCAAGGATCCACTCTCCACTACTCTGTCCCAGGACAGCAGGGCCTGCAGACGGCCTCCACGAATCACATCACCATTCCAGGACCAAGAGGAATGACTAAGGTCTGCTGCTGTTGCAGCTTTCCCTGCGGGTGGCCGATTGCAGCAATAGTCAGGAGGTAGGATGCAGGGACCAAGGATGACTAGGCATGGGTAGTGTGTACAAGTCTCAGGGTCCTCTCCCAGCCTCTAGGTGAAGTTTCCTGATAGAAAGCTCATCTGGTGAGCAGAGAAGCCCAGATGTATGTCAATCTTCCTCATCTTTTGCTAACTGAAAAGCACTGCTGGGTGGATTTACAATGCTCGGCTAGCTTGGTCTCTTCCTGACATGCTTCAGTCTGCTGAGGTCTAAGGTGTTCGAACCAAGATGAAGGGAAAGTTCCATATCTTAGAAACGTGGCCTGGTCCACAGGAAGTCAGTTTAAGAGACATGAACATTTTTTATTTCAGAGAGATTGGAAGTTATGAGATCATCCTTAGAGAAGATTTACACTGCTTTATACAAAAGCCTTTGTACATTATCATAAGATAATTTGTGCCCCAGCCAATGTTCTTGTCCAAGGTCATGAGACATGACAATGATGCAGAATGTGGGTTTCCAGAACGTCTTAGTAGAAGTCAGCAGAGACATGTCTTTCCATCTCAGTAGACGTTTTAATTAGTTAAGTACGCTAACCAGTCACTCGGCTCCTAATGGTTACAGTGTTTGCAGCATTTCCTCGCTCCACTTCAGGTGCAGCGTGTATTCTAACCTGCCAAAAAGCACTCAGCTGAGCGACATTCTTTAATCTACATAATTACTGTAAATACCGTGTTTAGTAGATTTTTTCACTTGGTGTTTCTTTTAAAGTACTCACTGGAAGTTTATCCACGGTCGCTTACTCATGATTATTTACCATTTTCCATATGATGGTTATTAACCTTAATTAAAATGCACTTACAGTTAAACATGAAGGGGCTCTTGCAACAATTATACAAAACAAGTTGCATTACAAAGCCTCATACTTGACTCATAAACACACTTATCTCTCAAACCAAAATTCAGACACAGTAATGTTCCCATTTCTATAATTGGAGAAACCTTTGAGATCTCCAACGCAAGCAGCACACTGTTTGTGGAGTCGACTCCACTTTGACAATCATCTTCATAACTTAAAAACTGACAAGGGGGGACCAAATTAATGTTTATGTGGTTCATTTTGTAAAATGCCAGTCTCTAGCACTAAGTGACACCTTTGGCTCCAAAAGCTAAACTCATCAATGTGAAAATGATCCCTACATTTGGAATTAAATCTAGACAAGGGGTGACAAGGACACCCCCCCCCCGGGAGAAGGGTCTCCAACAGGGAAGAACACATGTGTCCTGGAGATGTGGATGGAGAGACAGATGTGACTTCCAGAAGATGACAGTCAGCCAGTGACATGAAGAGCAGGGAGCATCCGGTCCTCAGTCCTTCCACGGCAGCACAAAGGCACAAAGGCAGGCTTCCAGAAGGAAGCAGGCCGCACAGGACGAGCTCTACAAGAATGTTCATTGATAGCCTTCACGGTCACATCTCAGGAGAGAATTGAACTCAGAGAGCAATAAAGGCACAGCAGGTTTTTTAATACACACTTCAGTTGTTTTTGTACAATATATTTTATACAAAAAATTAATATTTTTCTTTCCCCAACTCCTCTAGACCCCCCATTTCAAGTTCTTTATCTTTCTTAAAAAGAAGAAGAAGAAGAAGAAGAAGAAGAAGAAGAAGAAGAAGAAGAAGAAGAAGAAGAAGAAAAGAAAGAAAGAAAGAAAGAAAGAGAAAGAAAGAAAGAAAGAAAGCCACAAACAAGATAAAACTACACCAACAAAGCAGTGTACACTTAGTGTTGGTCAACTATTCCGGCCCATGAGGCCTTACCTGGGATGTGGTTAGTTCATATACCCAGGGTCACATTGCTCAAGAAAACATATTTTCCCTGTCCCTCCAGCCATGATTGCAAATAGCTTCTTGTTAGGAGAGGGACGTTGTGTCCACTTCCCTTTATCCGAAGCACAGTGGGTTTTTAAAATCAAATTATCTTTGTTAAGTTATTACCGAGGCTTTCCACCAAGGTAAGGCCGAGGGAGGCAAGCCTTCAGCGTGACTGAGAAGAGACCTGGTCTTCTGAGCATTTCCCACAGATCTCCCCTGGCGGTGGCTTTCAGATTTCCCATTCCATTTGAATGTACACAGATTTTTCCCGTGTGAAGCATATGTTAATTTACAACTATCTTTATTAAATAGCTTCGACCTTTTGGATGTTTTCTACCTGGAATGTGACTTTAACCTACTAATACCTGGTCAAGAACCCACAGTGGCTCTCTTGTGTCTGACTCTACCAGAGCCAGACGCGCCAGGGGTTCACTACCAGCACCCACCTCTGTCTACCTGTCACGGCAGACCGAGTCTAGGTAAATGAGCTCTGGTTATCACCTCACGATGCCCTCACTGTTCAGGTCCCTCCTTTCTGCTTTATTTGTTCAGTTTCTTTCCTTTGAAAATTTCTCTACTGAAAACTTTGATTGAAGTCTACAGAGCCAGAAAACTAGTCTGAGAATTTTATTCTCTCTTTTCTCTGAGGTCCATTTATATTATCACTAAACTCTCTATAGATTTTCTTTATACATATTTTGTCTCCTTAAAGTAAATTGTAAGCCCACAGCGGGTAAGGTGCTGTGGAGAGATCATATTTTCTCTCTCAGAGTCCACATGGAACAAACATGTGACTTGACACACTGACATGTTGTCACACAGATTATTAGTTCTGTATCAATACACAGTGGTATTCCTTTTCTTTTTAATGATTTACTTCATGTCGTTTAGGCCAACAGTGTATCTACAGACAAGTCTAGATTCTTTTTTTTTTTTCCCAGAAATGTTCCCTTAGGACAGCTCATACACTTGGGGAGCCGGTTACCTTTGTCTTTTCTGCCTTCCTTCTCTTCTCTTTTGGAAAACTAGATATAGAGGTGGAGTTCTTGCAGCCACCGCACATCACCAAGTGCCATCACTTAAAGGGATGAAAGCCACAGAGGATAGGAACGGCAGAATTAGAGAGTTAGGCCTCTGATGAAGCTGTAGGTCTAAGCTCTGGGATCAGAAGGAAGGGAATCCTGATTCTTCCCTGCTGCGCATGCTCCCTAACTTATGTCAGCACTGATGAGTGAGGTCTGAGTAGAAGATAAGGGGAGGAGGAAGCCTTAGCTTTCAGTATAGTCAGTTAGGGAAAGGTTAAAGTGGGACAAATCTGAAAGCTGAGAGACCAGCAAATCCAGGGAGACCCCACTTAGAACTCCTATTGTGCTGCTGCAGACTGGAGGCCCCTACCTGGGGGAGGCTGGGGGATATGGGTTTGGGAGAACCCGGACACCCGAGTCTTATTCTCAGAGAAGCTTGACCCCAGGAAAGTGAGCAGGAAGAAACTGCCAGGGGAGTTTTGTAGTATTATGTGGGCTGGAGCTTGGATAACACTGAACAGATATTATTAGTTTAAAAATCATTATCAAATATACTATTACATGATTGATACTCTGTAGTTGACCCAAGGAAGGAATGGCTCATGAATAACTCAATGCATGTATGACCACCACCACCACCAGCAGCTTTCACTAAGCTTATAAGGATATTCACCTAACTTACATAATTTGTAGCTATTAAAACAGTCCTATAAAGATAAATGCTATGTCTCATTTACAAAGCTTATCTAGAGTCAACAATTTTTAACGTTTTCCCAATATTACTTTCCCTTCTCTCTCTTTCCCTTCCTCTTTGTGTGTGTGTGTGTGTATGTCCATCCGTCTGTCTGTCTTTCTGTAGAGATATAGGTCTGTAACATATTTTTGACAAATTACATCCCATGCCTAAGTACTTTAGCATACTTCTTTTAAGAACTAAAACATCTTCCAACAAAAGCAGATTCCATAAATTCACTCTTGGTATTTATAAGGAGTGGCATTGCACTTATCTGTGTGTATAAGGATACGTGTTTAGAATGCAATTAGGGATTGTGTTGGTTTAGTACAGTAGTGGTTATAGGTTCTTCTCCAATATCCATAATGCCACTAGCCCTGAGTTGGTTTCCAGTACCAGGCCTGGTTTCTCTCTTGTTGATTGAAATTAAGGCTACTTAGAGAACTGTTGGTTACTGCCAAGTTATGTGTACCATTCCTGCATCCTTAGGGTCATTGCAGATGCTGGTCGTTGAGATGGATCAAAGACATCTTAGCTGGGTAGGGCTGTAGGTTGCTTGCTTCCTTTGCAAGCTTGCGTGGTGCCCTCTGGAGTAAGCATTCAGGGCACACAATTAATTTTGATTAATTGGTTCTTTGCCATTTTTTTTCAAGTCCAATATAAAAGTTTTCTTTAAAAATTGCTTCATAGGTGACATTGTAGTTTATTCAGCATGTGACACTGAGCAGACAAACAATGTCATCTGATCCTTGATGGGCAAAGAAACAATTTCTGATGTTTTCTAGTATTAATGCTATCAGCATGTCAGCCCAGCATTGGTCAGCTTAGTCACTGTCTTTGGCGTGAATTTTTTTTTTTTTAATCGCATCTTAAGAACTTATTCTATGTGATTTTCAGTTCTCCTATGATTAGAAAAATACGAGGACAAGTGTCTGATACTTTGCTACTGTTGGTGGGATCCCTATGGTTCAGCACCATCTGCTGTTCCTTTCTGTGGGCTTTCTTAGACAAGCAGGACAAGTGAACGAAAGCGACATTCGAGGGAGGAAACCACAGATCCTGTAACGGTGGGTGTGGCACTCAAGAGGCTGGAAGAAGAGTCAGGGACAAAGAGACAAAGACAAGTGAGAAACAGGACTCCTGGAGGATCAGCCATCTCTGTTTTATTTTATCTACTGAGGCAGGAGGTAAAATGTTGACCTGCCCCGTCAGGTGGACACTGAAGAGGAACTTAGGAGACCCTCACTGCCCTTCTGTCCTGATACACACCGTTACTCCAAGTGAGTAGAGCCCAGGCTGTGAACCTTGTGAATAAAAGGCTTCTGGGTTAATGAAAAGCATCGGCACCATTTGAAAATCTGGACAGAGGGTCATGGCATCTCCCAGACCGAAGAAACTTCATGCATCTCAGTAATGAAGTCATGGACACTGGTCATTTTAAACCATGAGCCTGAGACTGGCCAACAGCTAATGGCTTCCTTACCCAGCCATCCCATAGCCGAGACAAGAGCAGGGAAAGCCACATCCTACGTGAAATGTAATATTCCACATGCCCAGATCTGGGGGGGGGGGAGTTGTGAGAAGGGCTGTAAACATTTCTCACAAGCTGATGTTTTTATTAGGTGATGGCATGCTTTTGTGCTGCATTTCATTAATTATCTGCAAAAGGAACTCTCTTTCAACACCATGTCAGGCTTGACCTATTGCAATCACATGATAGTATAAAAATGGGCTGCCAAAAACCTCTGTCTTTCTAGGGACACACATAGGCAACACAAGTCAATGATTTAGCAAATATTAACCCTGGAAAAGTTCACACTTTTGAACATCAATTGTGGATGTCACTTCTAAAATCACTTATATCATTTCTAAAATATGCATTTTAGAAATGAACTAATTGCTTAGAACAGCAACATAAGAGTAGAAAGTATTCTGAAACTGACTTATTTTTCAGAGTGCATGCAGAAAAAAAAATCAAATAGAACTTTTCCATGTGAATTCATGGTGATACCCTTGACATCCACTTAAAATTATAGTAGACAGGATGCCTCGGTGACATAGCATATGGACTTTGATATGTTGTAAGTCAAACCACACTAGAGACATTCTTGCCTATGCCCAGAAATATGAAATATGTGAAGGCAGGAGGCAGTGGTATGTTCAGGCACACAGAGAATTTTTCCACATTGAGAAGGGCCTCAAGATGAGCTATTTTAGATTTTTAAAAATCTTATGAAAGAATATAATCTAATTGATTGCCAAATTATCATATTTGCCTCAAATCTCTTCTGCTAACAAATAACACTTGTTACTGGTTTCTACCTATTTTTATAAAACAATAGCTGTGCATTTAGACATCTTCTCAGTAGGTAAGGCTGCGAATTCAGCACAAATATAAACTCAGAGATTTATGGGGCAGGATATTATGATCATACACCGGCACCTCCCAGTTCTTCAGAGGTCATAATTTCTGCCTCTGTTTATTATCTGGTTTATGGTTGGAGTACAACAGATAATTCATTTTTAATGTGATAAATGTTTTGGGGGCTTGTCTGAGGGAAATAAAAGTTTATAGTTTAGTCCTGGACATGGGTAGTAAAGTGGAGTGTGAAGCGATATATTTCTAAACCATGGTGATCGGACATTGACTTACCTTAGCCCTCTGTCCTTGACTCCAGCAAAGAATGGATGATAACCTCCAATCCACACTACTCTACCTTGCCACTCGGTGAACTCTCTGAATCTTAATTTTCTTCAACAGATTCACACCTAATTTCTTACAGGAAAACATTACTTGCTAAGAATATAAACTATCAGGAAGCAAGGCGGAATCCAACCAAAGTATCTTATACCACTAAAAATCTCAGTCCGAGACAAGAATAGAGGTAGGGAATGCTGAAGTCTCTATGTGCAGACTCTCTCACACGAGAAAGCTTTTAATTCCCACATTGATCTGTCCATCTGCCCATCTGACCAATGACTTTGAGCTCACACACAGTGTTAGACATCGGTGTGGTGGCGGTGAAGGACAGATCTGCTGCTGACAGTTTCCATGCGAAGGAAGGAGATGAATAAATCACAAATAGGAAAGCACAGAGTCATATCAGTCTCAGAATACCTAAATTCAATCTTTTAAAAAAAACAATCATGCTTTTCTCATACATTTGTAGCAAACCCATCTGACAACAAAGCCGTACCTGCAGTGTCCCCTTCCCCCCACGTAATTTAAGGCTAGATAGAAACCTCCTGTGTCACCTGTCAGGGGACAGCCCCTTAATTTTTCAGGGCAGGGTCTCCTACTGGGACCTGGGGGGGTCACTGATTAGGCTAGCCTAGCTCCTTCCCCCCCCCTCCCACAGCGCTGGGATTAAGAGAACATGGCGCCCTCCCCAGCTTTTTTTGGTTTTCTGAGACAGGGTTTCTCTGTGCAGCCCTGGCTGTCCTGGAACTC
>NC_034596.1:53654125-53780201 GCF_900095145.1 Mus pahari
GTTTATTGTTAACTGGACACAGCTAGAGTCATCTGAGGGGAGGGAGCCTCAATTGAGAAAACGCCCCTGTAAGAGCTGGCGGTAGGCAAGCCTGTTAGGGCTTTTTTTTTTTTTTTTTTTAATTAGTGACTTGATTTGGGAGAGCCCAGCCCATTGTGGGTAGTATCACTTCTGGGCGGGGTGTCCTGGGTTCTATAAGAAAGCGGCCTAACCAAGCCATGAGGAGCCAGCCCTTAAACAGCATTCCCAATGCCTCTGGATTGGCTTCTGCGGCCAGGTTCCTGCAGTTTGAGTTCCTGCCTAGGCTTCCCTCGGTGGGCTGTGACTACGGATCTGTAAACCTAATAAACCGTTTCCTTCCCAAGCTGCTTTGGGTCATGGCGTTTCTTCACAGCAGTAGTGACCCTAGCTATGGCAGATGTCATATATTTAAGGACCGCCACAATCACATTTTTCTGCCTGGGAGAACTGGGCAGAGTGTGCACGTGAGGTGCACTGAGGTGTTTGCCAAACAGTGGCTGCCAGAGGGGACCCTTTATGAGGGGATTTCTATTTTCTAAGGCTTTCCAAATCTGAGAAGAGGATGAGGCATCTGGGGGAAAGGTAAGAGAGCACCTGTGGCAGTAACAGAGGGTGCGCTGGCCTGATGTGGCAAAGAATGTCATCGCAAGAAGGCCCAAGGGTGGACCTGTGAGGGGACTTTCAGGCATGGAAGTAACTGAAAGAGAAAGTTTTCTGCTCTTTAACACGTATTGTTCCAGGGGGATGCCTTGGAAATGGTGGGAGGGTTGGCATTAAGCATGGACGAACCGGAGTAGGCAGACCCTAGGGAAGAGAGGGGAGGGAGGGCACACTGGGGAGGAACAAACACTGTAGGGACCACAGATGTGAAGTGGGCAAATGGAAGAATCAGGGTAGAGAAGAACATCATGGCTTGAGATAATTGAAGGTGCGACTAATGACAAACACACACATACACACATGCACACACAAACGCACACTCACAAACACACATTCACACACACTTACAAACACACACATTTACAAACACACACACACACGAATACACAAATACACACAAAACAGTCACAAACACACACACACACACACACACACACACACACACACCCCTCCAGATGTTCTCTTCTTAAGTTCCTGTTCTAACTCTACAAGTCAGTGATATTCTCTTTGACACAACCATGGATCCAGTTCATAAGGCCCAACGAGAATAATTTTTTGTCTCGTACTTGGGGACTTTCCGATGGTCAGGAGAAGAATTACACATTAAGTATACTCTCCATATTGTCAAGGCCCAGATTGGTTTCCAGTGTCATAAATCATCATAATTAACAACCTTTCAACTCAATGGATCCCAAAGCACTTTCCAAATTATGCAACTTTGGAGGTGAATTGCCTCAGCTGTCCAACAGCTGTCAGCAGCCGTCTGCAAGGGGGACAGAGCAAGAGAAAGGATGTGGAATCTCCATGGAACTCCTTGTAGCACATGGGTTTGTGGAATGCAATTCCTCAAAATGGATCTTGGCTAAGAGCAACGTCGCATCCCCTCTTGGTAGAAGTGCAGTCAAGCCATTCTTATCCCTAAATGGTCAACAGATTTATTTTACTTACAAAAGACATTTGTGAACAGAATCAATAGCAATCCTATGTCCTGGAAAATAGGTTGTGTATTTCAAATTGCATTGCTTATTTCAGTAATAACTTCCGTACCTCCATGATTCTGGGATGGTAGTTTAAAGCAGAACAACCATTATTTTTCACATATAAATAGATTAATAAACTATGAAATAGAACTGAATCAGATTGCCCGGGAAGCTACAAATCTCCTATGCTAACATTTCTTTTTTTGGGGGGTGGGATTTTAAATTTGGCCATTTTGAAGGGTCACTCTTTCTGTTAGTACAGGCCCATTTGGTTTATAGTAAATTCTCTTTCATAACTTACAAGTCCTCTGGTTTCCGCCTAGCAAGTACACAAGTACAAGAGATTAGCAAGTTATAAAGTTTATATAGGATATATTGTGGAGTTCCAAAAGTATTTAAAGCTTTATGATAAATGTAAGTATGCTATCTTCTTAAAACTGTGTGTATGAGAGGGGAGGCCAGAGAGACAGAGAAACAGAGAGAGACAGAGACAGAGACATGCCCATTGAAGCCAGAAGAAGGGTTTGGATTCCCTGGACCCGGAAGTACAGGTTCTTGTGAAGTTCCCAGTGTGGGTGTGGAGTGCAGGCCTGAGGTCCACTGGAAGAACAAGGTGATTCTCTTAACCACTGAGCCCTCTCTCTCCGGGCACCAAAAGAGGTATCTTATGACACATAAGGCAATATTAAAATCATCTTAAAATATAAAACATGGGTTTTAAAATATAAAACAAGTTGCGTTTGCTGTGAACCAGCTGAGGAATGTCCGTAGACAGCACCTCACTCATCTCTCCTATCGTCATCTGCCTCTCGGCATCTGTTCTCATCTCTTCGCATCTGGCATGGAAGGGGTGTTAGAGAATCTGCTTGTGGAGCCCTGCCATGATGAATCCTTCATGATGCAATGGGATGACACGCATGTTTGTGACATGACACGCTGATAGTGAGGAGGAACCAGTGACGAGAGGGATTTTATAGCTATATGTCAGCATAAGCATAAGAAACTGTCGCCATTAGTCTAAGAAGAAATTCAAGATCGCTGCAGTATAGTGGACATAAACTATTTTACTATTGCCACTGTAAAGGGATAAGTAAGGTCTTAGTTCCTTTTACATCACTTCAATGAGATGAGTGCTTCTGGAACTTGACAGTCAGATAATAACTTTAGGTGACACAAAATAAAGTAAGACAGGAGCTGCAATTTTAAACCTTTGGCCTATACTGGTATTTGTGAATAGTTTAGTTAGATCTCTGAGAACATTGATAATCAGTATCCAGAGATGTTCCCTGCTCAAACTCATATAACGCCACAACAAACTTTTAAGATCTGATAACCTGCTCAGTTAATTGCTCATAATCAAAAGCTTGGACCTTTTTTTTTTTTTTAAGTTTCACAACTAAACCACCCTTGAGCTCACGATGTACTTAGAGCTTAGTCTTGAACTCCAGATCCTCCTGTGTCTATGTCTCAAACTCTGGGACTACAGGCATGCAATACCATGTCCAACCTAGAGCTTAGACTTTGAAAGGCAATATTATTTTATTGACTCCTATTTTCTTATTAATATACTAGTTAATTAATTAGTCCACTCAAATCTTATTTTTGTACAGTTTATAAGGCGTGTCCCGGAGCAAGTCAGTACCATTCATCCCCGTGATCACAGCACCTTCAGTCTGGTGTGCAGAGGAGTAAGAGAGAAGGGGCTTGTTATCAGAGCAGGAGGAAAATGGGGGCAGGTAGGAGGAGGCCCCTTCCAGAAAGGATGATGTGTTTCCGTTAGGAAAGCGTGCAGAAGAACAAATCGACCGAGGGGAAGGAGTTGAAATGGGAAGAACACGAGGGTGTTCCAAGTAGAGATGAAACAAGGACAAGGTGCAAACAGGAGCCCAGCACTGGGGCCCTGAGCTCAAGGAGAACTGCAGCAGGGAGCAGTCGGGAACTACAGAGCATGCTGGGGCCAGGCACTCTGAGGGGCTTGAGCTCTATCCAAGCACACTCCCTTGAGAGAAAAAAAACGGGATATGCATGCGTGCCTCCAATCACATCAATTTGTATTTACAGAAAATTATAGACTGCTACCAGAAATTGGCTTTTGACAGAAACTACACTGCAGTTGACACCTTCCATAGTTTGTGACACAGGCATGCCGCCGGATTGGATGACAACACTCTTCCGATTACAAAACCAGAGACCAGGTAAACAATCACCAAGTCACATGGTCAGTAAGTCACAGTGTTAGGATCTGTAATCAGACCCAGGCCTGTCCCATTTCCCATACTCCAACAGGCTGCACCAGCCGAAGAAAGCGCTGTCACCACCTTTCTCAGAGAAAAAGGGCTGCATCCCAGAAAGCTACTGAATTAGATTTTACTGCCTTTCACAGGGGTTCGTGTAATCTTTATGGAAAACCGTTACCTGTACTCTCTAGGCAGCTCACCAAGCTAACAGGGCACGAATGGATTATTTTTGTTCCTGGATAGCTTTTTAGCACCATTTAGTCAAAGAAGCAGAACAGGGAGTCTGCATCTATTGAAAGCAATATTTTCGTCTTGATTGTGCCCCACAGGAGGACTCTCTCTCAGAGTACAACTTCAGACTTAATGAATACTCCAGAGAGCACACACAGGGCTGCAGGTGACAGAAAGCCATGGCTTCCACCTATTTTTCTCTGCTACTCATGGTAGTGGTGGAAATGGGGATTTAGATCAGGACATGTACAGTCCCCATCCAATGCGGTAAGGTTTCAGGTTTGCAGCATAGCATATGCTCTGATAGAGACTTGTTCGCTATCTCTGGCTAAGGGGGGATGTTCTTGTTATAAGCACGCTTTGTTTGCAGGAGTCATTAATAGTTTATTAAACTTGGTCTTTATTATGCACAAAATGAGGAAGTAAGATTACCTGGGAGCCATATGCATCACATGATGCTAGGGCCCAATCACACCTAATTTCAGTGGCTGAAGAAAAAGAGGCAAGCAATTAAGGGAGAGTTTGGCTAGCTTCTGTTCTCGCAAGGACGGAAACCTGCACAGCTGGAGACAATTCTAAGCAAATTAATCAGAATTCCTTTACCTTAACTAGAGTGGCTAACAAGTTGATACCCATGAGTTTCTATAATCAGGGAGCAACTATTAAGAACCCAGGAAGGAGAATCACATTGACTGTCTCAGGAGCTTGAAATTAGATCGTTTAAAGGAGCTATGACACCTGTCAGCTTGGGCTAAGGCAGACTGATTTTTATGAATAATATAATTTGCTAGGCAACAAAACATTTTATATAAAACTAGCATTGAACAATTGAATAAGATTGCTTATTAAATAAATTGATAAACTGTACAAAAATGGGAAGTAGAGAGTGTTTGACATCATTACTCCCAATGGTATCATGTCTGGTTAAAGTTCTGTCTTTCACTGTTCATTTGTTTCTTTGGTTTGGTTATTATTTATCAAATGAGAAGTCAGAAGTTTTCCCAGGATCCCATGTGGAGTTGTTTTGCAAATACTAGCGTTGCTTGTCTACTTTTTTACCCTGATGACCACATTCCAAAGCATCATTTTTTGAGATAGCTCAGCTACTTTAAGAATGTTCCTCGATATTGAATTGGGTAATTCAGAAGTATACTAAGCATATTAAATGTTTTGAGGAATAAATGAAAACACTGTGACATATTTTAAATCATACTCTAGATCTAGTCACCCTTGCAAGCCCAACAACATCACAATTATCTTTATGGCTGCAAAGTGCAGATGGCTGCGAACACATGCATTGCAGACCCAGCTGAATGGACTGTCTATTCTGCCTTCCACTCCATGGAGAAAGACAGCGCCAGCAATGCAAATGCATTCACACAGAAGACAACCATGTCGGATTCGTTTCTGCCTCTCAGCAAAGGTGAGTTCACTTGCTTTGGGGGTTCTACATACCATTGGTATTTAGGAAAAGAAACTATAACAAGCAGACACACCTGTGTAGTGTCCTGCGGTCTGTTCACACTTTCTGCGGAATCGTAAATTGACAGGAGTTAAAGTGTTGGTGTAATTCCTGTGCATTATGCAATGGTGAAATAATAATTGTAGTCCCTAGCATTATGTACTTGGACTCAACTTCTTTACAACTCCCCAAATGCACATATTCTGTGAAATATGCAGTTTCCACAAAATTATGAAGTATTTTGAAATATTAAAATTGAAGTATATCTTTACATAAAATTGTAAACTCATATTGTCTTCCTTTGTGTGTGCTGAAGATGGCTGCAGTATCCTTTGTGGGTTACTATTATGTATTTGGTACAGTAAATGACATTTTGGATTAAAAAAATCATTATGCTAATATGTCCAAGGTAAATACACAGCTAACCACATTCAGGTTTAAATATATATATTAAGAAACCATACAGGAAATAGTCCTAAATTTTACATGGAAACCAAATATACTGAATTTGAATATAATGAATATCATAAACATGAAGTGGGATCAAATTGTTTCCATACACTGAAATAGGAAAATTGTAAATCTGCTAGAACATATACCCCTAGTAATAAATTGTGACTTTTCTATTGGAAAAAAGAAAACACACACACACACACACACACACACACACAAAAGAGTGTTTGGAAAGCAGTTGTACCATAAGATCATCTCAGCAACCCAAACAGAATATTACTGTGAATTGACAATAAAAGCAAGACAATGTATGCTCAAGGGGAAAGCAGGATAATTGTCCATTTGAAGACTTTAATAATAAAGTAAGAATTATATTCTACTGGAATCTGCTTCCCTTAAAATCTCCCTGCAACAACCCCGAAGTCACAGAATCTGAGAAGTTGCCCAAGTGAAGGCCAGCTGTCTAGGCACTGCTTTCCTTTGCCACCTTTTTCCAAGCTCTTGCTTACTGGCCCTTGCTAACATATGGTACTTTTAAGAACAGGACTTGGTATTTTGTATCAGAATGTTCCCTTCTAGCAACTAGAAATCTTTTTGCCAGGTGACACCTTGATTCCCTCACCTCCGAGACTCTATCTAGCAGCCCAGCTGGCAGCATCCGTTCTCACTCAGGTCCGCTCACCACTCTGACCATGTGAGCCGGAGAGGCCCTGTCCTCTGCTCATTTGGACCTGTAAGCACGCGCTCACCCTGCTCAGCAGTTGGACATAAAGAAAAATGAGCTGCAATGACTGGAGCTGTTCAAACCTGGCTATTCTTGGTTTTGTTGGGCCAGTAACAAATACCACAGCTATTGAACGATCTGACCTCTGGGATTTTCTTCAGCCAACGCCCTATTTATTTGGAGGTCTTAGGTATTCCCTGAGACCCTCCGACAAACACGGCTGCATTATGGGTCTAGATTGTAGTTCCACTTCAATAAGAAAGCACAGTCCACGGGGATGGTTGTTCTTCCCCTTTCACACAAAAATGTATAGGTTAATTAAAAAAAAAAAAAAAAAAACTTCAGGAACCAGTATTTGTTTAAATGTTGATTTCAACTCAGAGTCGACCATTAATAGACTGACAAGAGCTGTGTACAGGCAATAAAATTGGGATATCATTCTATCACTCATTCATTCAGTTATATAACATTACCTTTGTGATATCAGCTATACAGTGGGATACATCAGTAGCAGGCATGCAGTGTGATACCTCAGTGATCACACTCCCTTTGTGATACAGTACTAGATATTAATTAGTATAGGCACGAATACAGTGTGACCTTCCATTGTAACAGTAGTCATTATAAGACTCTAACAGTCTGATGCACATAGGCACATAGAGTTTTATCTAGCACCAGAAAGGAATGGTTAATTCCCCCTAGAGATGGAGAAGAGGATCCACAGATATGATTAGAGTTGAGTTGGTACTCCAGGGATAAAAGAACTGCCCTCGGTAAGAGCTCCGTGGCAGGAATAATTGTAGACAACATTTCCTATGTACGTTGGTAGGGGGAAGGCAGTGAACAACATGTGGTAGTCAGGAGACTGAGCTCAGGCCAAATGCCCTACTTGTCTGAGCCATTTCCCAGGACCTGCACAGAATTAAAAAAAAAAACAAAAAACAAAAAACAAAAAACAAAAACCATACTGGCTTGCTTTTAAATCACCATACCTTACTAAATTTTTAATAATATCAGTGATGCAATAAGACCCTTGTTACTGGACTAGATACCCTTTGGCATTCTGTGGCTCGGGAGTTTGTTTTGTAAAGTCAGAGGCTCCAGAAGCTCCCAGAAGCTGGCATCCAGAAGCTGGCATCCAGAAGCTGGCATCCAGAAGCTGGCTCCTTGTTACTGCTCCCTGACTCTTGGGCATGGGAGTGAGTTCCAGGAACAGACGGTCAAACATAAAGTTTGAGTGGGACCAAAAAGTAGAAACAGTGTGAGATGCTTCCAGAGGACAATAGGTTTAAAAAAAATAAAAAAGCAAGGCCAGCTATAACTTCTGAAGAAGAATCCAGAGTACACTGTCAAGAGGAAGGTGTGGATATGAGAATTTAAAATGGAAGGAAGGGACCTGAACAATGTTCCTGCGTCGTGTATAGCTGCTTTTTTGCAAATGATTGGTCTTCACAACAGGCAGACTTAAAAAGTACCTGTGCAGTGGGTGCCAGCTCTCCGGGCGTTAGCCCATGTTTCAGGTCAGTGACACAGGGGATCACAGGCAGCTTTATCTGTGGAGCAATCCTCTGAGCGTCATGTCCTCTGAATCAGTCAGGATGCCTTGCTGGGGCTCATGGTGTTTGTCATATGCTATTTGCGACTCATTTAGGCCAATGGATGAATTCCTGTCTAACTCAGTGGTTCTCAAATAGGAGGACAGGGTGCTTTTGTGTCCTGAAGTTTTGGCACCATCTAGAGATGGTTTTGCCTGCTAAGTTGATATGACGGGCATCTAGTAAGGACACCAGCGGACACTGGTAAAGCATTCTGAACCACCCAAGACATCCTGAAACAAAAGGGCTGTCCATCCCAAAGTGTCAATAGAACTGGGATTGAGAAAGCCTGGCTAACCCTTACAAGGAAGCAGGCTCCCTTAGGATCCCCATTAAGCTGGGTGGAGGGAAAACAGGGAGGACAAGTCGGCACCTATCTGGTGTCTTTGAACACAAATCCACACTACTGTGGTAAGGAATGTTTACTGATTGGTGACTCTCTCTGTTTGCTGTTGGTCCGAAAAGGAAGTAAGAGCTTTATGACCCTACCCAGGAACTGCTGGCATTGTTTGCTCTCCCTCTCCAGCTTGTCTTTCTGTCTGTTGTTTCTAGCCTCACTTCAGTCTTGGAGTTTGAAGCTGTCTGGCCAGTCCTGATCTGGATCTTAGCTTTTAGTCTTACCTTCTCAGACATGGTTGGCAAGAGCTAGTATGGGGTTGGGGAGGTGTGTGTGGCATATGTTTGTGTGTGCATGCACACACTCATTCACATATGTGCCTCTGTGCATGGGTGTGTGCCCGTGTCGCTGGTTTTTGTTAGCTGGGGTGACAATCTTTTCTGCAGTGCTAAAGTTGAAGTACCCAGGAATGCTGGATGTATCTCCCCTCCGCTATTACCTCCCTGACTGAGAGCCACCCTGGAGAGGAGCTTGGAGCTGAGTAAGGCAGTGAGCCAGGCACATGGGTGAGTGATGTGTGGCAGTCTCTGTAGCCCACACTCTGGGACATAGCCGTTCTAGTGGCAGTAACAAGACAAGTCTATTGAACAAGAGGATTTTTCTAGAAATAACAAGGCTTGCTTATGGGATAGAGAGACATGGAAGATACAGAAGTAAATGCTTACCCCATGCAGAAGATGTGGAAAGAGATGGAAAGAACCAAGCAGTGTCACAACCGCTGCAGGAGTTTGGCTTGCTGTCCCTTCTCAATCTGCAGAAGCTTGACTACCATGTCTGCCTAGGAGGCGCACCAGCAGTGCACTAAGACTTCTTCTTTTTATTATTATCATAATTAATTTATATCCCAAATGCTGTCCCTTCCCCTAATCAGTGCCCCCTCAGAGAATTCCTCCTTCCTCTTCCCCTCCCCTTTGTCTCTGAGAGGGTGTTCCCCCTGCCCCCTGGTGGGTATCCCTCCACTCTGGTGCATCAAGTTTCTTCAGGATCAGTCACATCCTCTCCCACTGAGCCCAGACAAGTCTGTTATATATGTGCCAGGGGCCTCTGACCAGCCCGTGTATGCTCTTTGGTTGGTAGCTTAGTCTCTGGGAGTTCCCAGGAGTCCAGATTAGTTAACACCGTTACTCTTCCCGTGGGGCTGCCACCTCCTTTATGGCCTTCGATCCTTGCCCGAACTCTTTCATAGGGGTCTCTGACCTTCATCCGATATTTGGCTGTGGGTATCTGTATCTGTCTCCGTCAGCTGCTGATAGAGCCTGTCAGAGAACAGCTACGCTAGGCACAACATAGCATCACTAATCGTGCCAGGGATTGGTGTTTGCCCATGGGATGGGTCTCAAGTTGGGCCAGTCACTGGTTGGCCATTCCTTCAGTCTCTGCTCCATCTTTGTCCCTGAATTTCTTTTAGACAGGACAAATTTTGAGTGAAAAGTTTTGTAGGTGGGTTGGTGTCCCTATCCCTCCACTGGGGGGGGGGGGGGTCCTATCTGGCTTCTACTACACATGTTCTACTATGTTCATAGCAGTTTTATTCTTAATAGCCAGAAACTGGAAGCAACAAAGATGTCCCTGAGCCAAAGAACAGAAACAGAACATGTGGATCATTTAGACAATGAAATACTATTCAGCTATTAAAAACAAGAATATCATGAATCTGTAGCTACCGGGGGTCGGGGTGAGGGGTAGGAGGAATCTCTAGGAAGTCCTAGAGACCTGGGACCTATCCCAGAGGCTCCCAGGTGAAATGCCCAAGAGTGGAGATATGCAACCTGAAGGGCACGAAGACTTCTAATTCCTGCTTTCTAGGATTCAAAAGCTGTCCAGCCAAGTGGACACTTGGCATCTTTTTATAGATGCCTTTTTACAGCCATTCCATTTCCCTGGGAATCTTTGCATATTTGTCACTGTGTGATGGCTGCTAAACGTAACCCAGAGCCTAACTGAATGTAAACACTTGCTTTTATTTATGAGGAAATTCTTCATAACATCGTCTATAAGCTACCACTTAGGCCTAGGGTCTGGGACTGCTTGGTTTTGGTCTCCAGTGCTTTTCATCAAATTCAAGGGAGCTGAACAGCAGGACAAGCTGCTAAGTGGGGACAGGACCATGCTGGAGCTGCTTCCTAAAGCTCAGGCAGGGAGCAAGCCAGTAGCTCCGGGATGGAAAGGCCTTTTAGGCAGCACCATGGGAGTCTATTTAAACAGGTGACCTTGCAGAGAGAGGCTCCGGCTCCCATTACCAACTGCTGGCTGGCAGGCGGGCTTGTTTTTATGAGCTCTCAACACGCACACAGCGGGCCAGGAGTAAATATGGAGGGAACTTGCTGAGACCCTGTTTCTTTTCCATAAAATGGATAGAAAAGAAAACAATGAAGAGGCTTTGTGAGAATTATCACCCTCTCAGCAAATGACCAGTGAGCATCGTTCAATTAATGTTTTCCGTTGACTTTATCTGAGAAGCAGAATACCAGAGATTTCTTTCAACTGTTGGGATTCCCAGGGAATGGTGGAAGGAGGAAAACAGCTGCTTGTGTAGAAAGCAGTTTAAGGGTCAAATGCTGCTCTGCCCGGTGCCTCTGACATCACTTAACTCTCCCCAGGAGAGGGGCACTAGCATCATTTTCTGGGCTGGCCAGCAGCAGGCCTGAAGGTGGGTCAGCAGCAGCTCAGTCCTGTTTCTCCTCGAGACCTACAGGGTCAGAAACTGTGAGGGAACATTGCAACTAAGACTCTAAGTCTTTGTTTGTATTGGCTTGAGAGAGAATTTTTTTCACAATTTATGAAAACACAATGTAGCCAGAAAGTTACAATGTGAATGTGAGTTTCAAACTTTGCTGTAGTCATAGGTTAACCGTTAGTCATTTGTGGTTGACAAGGGAGGTTATAATTTGACACCTGGCAAAAAATCAAGCCGTTTTCAGAGAAGTTAGGAGCTGGGAAATGAGATGGAAAAACACCCTCCATTTCCCTAGGAGGTCCCATGAAGAAGCATTTAGCAAAACCTCTTCTCTCCCTAGAAGTCAATTCCTAGTGTTTCAGGGCTGCACTGTCTCCTCGTCACTAATGGCTGGATAAACTGCTGGACAGCCGCCTTCCCAGCCTAAGAGCCTTGTAAGAACCTGGCAAAGAATGCGCAAGTGATCTCCTGGGAGTGGAAGGAAAGAGATAAATAACTTCTCAACTTGATGTTTAAGCAAGGGGACCACCAAAACTTTTCCATGTCAGTCCTCAAAATACATTTTGAAGCCTCATAGAGTCCTGGGAGAAAATGACAGAATCTTAATTCTCAAGTCCCCCAGTTAGACTCCAGACTCCCTTTGCTCTCTCTAACCATTTTCTTTTGTGTTGTGAGATCAAAATATTGAACTCTGAGTTTGGTATTTGCTGAACCCTGACCTCTCACAGGTGTTCTGGCTCATTTCCTGAGAGTTATGTTTAATTTGGGAGTGTTTCCCTCTCTTCTCCCATTCCCCTGCTACAGCTTGAAACCTGGAACACCCGCACACAAGACCCCGGCTATCTTCCTGTGCTGCACAGCAAACACCCCAGTGTGCTCTCTCGGAACTTGGCAAGCATCTGGTCAGGGACAGCTTTCCTATACACTGGGAAATAAAAATAGGAAGCACCAGCTTTTTGCCAATTCTGCAACCCGAGGACAAATTTCAGGGTCATTTTTTTTTTTCTTATTTAACTTAATCGTTTCCCTATTTCAGTACTAAAAATAAAGTTAAATAGCTTACTTAGGTTTTCAATATATATCAAGGAAACAGAAACATTTTAGGACCAGATATCAGCAGAATCCCAAAACATGTTCTTAGATTACCTGTTCCAAAGCACAGGTTAAGCTCTGCCTCAATATGAAGAGGAGAAAGCATAACTTCCATATATGATACATTACTTTCTTCAAATCGGACTGTTTCCTCCTTGATACTTCGGTAGTAATTCTGTTTGTTTTTCAGAAAAAGCTTTTCCACATCATGGAAGAGGATGTGGAAATATCGTAAGGCCCATGTAGGAGATACCTCAGTGAAGCCCAATTGGCTGGACAGGAATGATGCACACATGCATTCAAAGGAGCAGTGACTATGCAAAGGGAATATACAAAATCAAGTCAGCCCAAACCCTAATGTGGATGGGTGAGGGGCTCAGGAAGTTCCACCTCCACTCAAGACATTATTGGCAAATTATGGCTACTGCAGAAGGAATGGATTCTTAAATGGCTGATGTCCACATATAAGTTGCCCTGACATAGTTGAGGAAGTGTTCTTGTGGGATAGTGGAACGTATTTTGGGTGTATACCCATGCTATAATACATAGATGCAAAGAAACTGGATAACAAGGAGGTCCCAAGGGAAGATATGAGAATCTTATTCAGAAGATGAAATAAAATAGTCATCAGAGGTAGATGGAGAGAGGAACTGGGTAGAAGAGGGGGTGAGGAGGAGAATGGGGGAGGGGATCAGATGAGGGGGGCAGGAGAGGGCTGGGAGTGAGAATGAAAATCGGTTGGGAGGGGGGGCATCTCCAGTATTAGCTGGAGACCTGGGATAAGGAGTCTCCCAGGAAACTATGGAGTCAAACCTAGTTGAGATTTCTACCAGCTAAGGATATGGAGACTGACGTGGCCACCTCCCCTCCCATGGCCAGGATGGACTTCCAGTGGAGGGAGGGGGACATCAACCAACCCACAAAACCTTCAAGTCAAAATTTGTCCTGTCTACAAGATGAGCAGGGATAAAGATGGAGCAGAGATTGAGGAAACAGCCAACCAATGACTGCCCCACTTGAGACCCATCCCATGTGAGAGAGCCAGCCCCTGACATAGCATGCTCTGTTATGCTTGCAGATAGGAGCCTCGCATAACTGTCTCCTGTCAGGCTTCATCCACCAAAGGATGGAAACAGATCCAGAGACACACAGCCAAACATCATGGGGAATCTTGTGGAAGAGTGGGAGATTGGATTGAGTGAGCCATAGGGATCAAGGACACAAGAAGACTACAGAGTCAACCAACTTGGGCCTATGGGCACTCACAGAGATTGAACCATCAACCAAAGAACATGCAAGGGCTGAGCTGATACCCCCTATACATTTGTAGCAGATATTCTGCTTGATCTTCATATGGGTCCTTTAACAATTGAAGTGAGGGCTGTTCCTGACTCTGTTGCCTGCCACTGGATCCCCTTCCCCTAACTGGACTGAAATGGTTGGGCTTCAATGGGCGTGTGCTTAGTTCTACTGGTACTAGATGTCTCAGGGCTGGGTGATGCCCAATGGGGGCTTCCCCTTCCCCTCAGAAAAGGATATGGGGTAATGGGAGAAATGATTTGTAAGGGTGGGACCTGAGGAGAGGGATGGTGATGTTGAGGTGTAAAATAAATGAACAAACAAATAATAGAAACAAAATGATCAGAATATACTGTATGTATACATTTTTTCAGTGAGAGAAAAATACCGCTCCAAGGAGGAGTGTGAATTATCTTACATGTCAGTACTTAAAATTCACTAATTATCTTTCAGAGATAGAGTAGAACAAAATGACCCCATTCTACACGTTGTTCATGAGCAAACCACTGTACCTGTAGACTGACATGCATTAAAATGGAAGAATGGGTGGATCTGCCTATGACATTCCAGCTTTGGCAAACAGATGCTGTCACTTTTCTATTCACTGATGTTCACCTAGTGATATTAATGGTGTAAAGGCCTTTGGGAAATTTATTTCATCATATTGGTAAGTTTCTGTCTTCCAACTTCACCAGTTTCTGCTTCATGTCCACTAAGGGCATGGCTACTTGTCTCTGTCCTTTGCCTCTGACCAGTCTTTGACAACTAAGAAGAAAACTTTTAACCCAAGGCAGAGATAATAATTCTTACACTTAGGGCCTGGGCCCTTTCCCATGAGTGGCAAGGCTGATGCAAACTGCCAGCCACAGGGTCCTTGCATCCCAACAGGCATCGTGACTTAGGATGATGCCAGAGGTGACATGAGCTAGAACTGCTACAGTGGGCTTGGCAAGAAGTCCGTCTTTCGCTGATTTTTGAGGCAACAAGTTTGGGGAATTTTTGCCAAGTTTGTAGATCAGTACCATCAGGAACAGGCTTTCTAGAAGCCCAAATGTATATTTACGAAGACTGAATGATGGCATCAGCATTCTGACCAGAGCTCTGCACCAGTTTCCTCACTGACATCATCTCTGCCCTTGTCTGTAACACCTGTTCTGGGTGTCCATGAGCTCAGGGAGTGCTCTACACTCAGGAGCTCCAGCTACTCCTTCCAGATTTGTTATTTGTAGTAAAATAAAGTCTGCTAACCTGAATTTCTTTGAATGGGTGTATGTGTTTGATCAGTGCTATCTAGGGGATTATTATGGGAGGTATTCTCATCGTGTCAGCAAAGAGCAGCATCCAGCGGAGAATGCATGGCAGCAGACACAGGAGGCCTCTGAGCCCACTTGCTTCAGGAAGGCAGAGGTGAAAATATCTCAGAAAACATGCCACATTAATTAGAAGACACCTCCAAGGCTTTGGGGGAATATTCTCAATTCTCAGGAATCAAACCCAGGAGCTGTATTCTTGACTCACTTAGCTAAAGCCTAGAGTACTGACATAGAAATGCTGATCTCCTGTGCTCAGAACATGACCTTCCCACATGGCCTCCTCTGAGATGGTGCATAACTACTGATGCGATGTGTCTGATAACCTGTTTTTCCTTGAAGATACATTGGAATTCGAACCAATCCAAATGTCAGGATTTCAAAAGACGTAAATGCAGATATTATTTAAAATTCCATGATTTCAAAAGACATAAAGGCAGAAATAATTTAAAATTTCAAGTTTTCTTCTTTTAGTATTCAGCAATGCTGAATTATATCTAACAATCAGTTAGCTATAATAGGTTAAATATGGTAATATATTTAATTTCAGATTAATTTTGCAATAGTGAGATATGTAACCTATTAGATACCACAGTTTCACTGGAGAAAATATTCAATAACCCCCAAATGGGAACATTTTTTTTTTCCTGCGGGAACTTGGCCCGGGACATGCAAGTTGTAGCCAGCTCTATTTATCATCTTACAAATTTCTTCATTATGTCAGAACTAAATCTCAGCTGTGCCCTGACTACAAACCAAAAGCAGTGCAGGCTATGTTATCTACCCCAACAAGAATATTCCGGGAATTCATTTCAATTTTCCAAGAAAGTTACACACTTTATAGTTTTTTTTTGGTTAAGGCTTGTGGTTAGCATACTATATTATTAGCATCAAATTTATGTTTGTTGAAAGTAATTTAGAAATTGTATTCTTGCTTTACACAAAGGAAAACTGTCTCCTAGGATAGCCATAGTAGCCATCTTTTCCAATTGGACCAGAATCCCAATTTTCTACCTCATTAGGCTTGACTCTTACTAAACATACACCTGAAAGTCAGCTTTCTTCAGGACATGGTAAAGAGACCGGATGTTCCTGGCTACAGTTTTCTCATCTCAAACAGCCCTCTCTCTATGCCTATGAAGTCATCTCTTTTCCCACAATAGGAAAAACCTAGGTGTGTATCGAAAGATTTTACTCCACGGCACATTTTTCTTTTCTATTGAGATGGAGTCTTGGGTAGCCAGGCTGGCCTGAAACTTGCTTTACCCTAAGGCTGGCCTCGAACTGCTTATTGCCCTGCCTCTACTTCCTGGGTGCTGGCATCACTGGTATGCACACACCGACATTCCTAGGTAATGCTTGAGAGTTTTTTTTCCTGTCACAGCACTGATAAAAATAACTAATAATTCTGTCTACTTTTTATAGTATCTACTACAATATAAATGTCATGTAAATATAGTATTGTGGAAAGAAAGACTAAAAAAATACACGCACCCCATGCAGTTCCCCCTCCTTACTCATGTGTTTACTGTCCTGTCACCTCCCTTCCTGACTGGACCTTCCTCCCTCTTCCTTCCCTTTCCTGTCATAGATTCTCCTGCCATCTCCACATGCTTTTTAAAGCCCCCTTTTCTGTCTCACAGTAGTACCTGTAAGGAATATTCTATCCCTTTTAGGATGGGCACCCGCTGATTGTGGAGGCTGCTAAGAAGCAGGCATACATGATAGGATAATTTTGTTTCTATTAAGAACCAGATTGTTTTGGGGTTGACCTGCATACCTTTGAAGTTAAGAAAAAAAAAAAAGAGGTAAGAAGTACACAGAACATCTTGTCAGTAGAAAAGGACTCTTCTAAGGCTAAGAAGTTGAAGCATAAGGCCTTTGTGATATTAATGGACTTAGTTTAAAAAATTAGCTAAGCCCAAATTAATGTGATTACTTTACAAATATCATTTAATGTATTTCATTAAAAAAAAAACCAGCATGTTTTTCTAAGAAGTGATTTGAAATTTTTTCTATCTAATTCCACTAGATAGAATGACTGACGGATAGGTAGATGATGATAATAGATATATTTGGGAATACATTAGAGTTAGAAAGTGAGTCAGTTACAATGGAAACAGAAAGAACTGGTTTGATTTTTGTTTTTAAGCAAGGATTTTCTACTTATTAATAAGACTGAAAGATAATTTTAGTCCATAGTTCCAGGAGCTCTTGAGAAAATCTGTGAGATTGGTTCCCCACAATGCATCAATCTTCTGGTGCCTGCTTTATCTTCCTTGTCGTGCACTGGAGAAATGATCACACTGTTCAGAGGCAGCAAATGCCAGCACATGTGGAGTCCTCCATATGGACAAGGCAGCTATGCGCACCAAGCCAGTCTATTGCTTAAGTTTATATGCTCAGCAGGACCACTAAAGTGTGAGGAAAGTGGAGCGCCAAGACTTCCTTGTGCCTCCTTCTGAGCTTACTGGAACTTGGATAGGGCCCATGCTGTCCTAAAGAAGGGGGGATGCTGTCAAAGGGGAAATCCCAGACATCATTTTAATGATGACTCTTCATGGTCTATCAACCCCAAATCCATCGCCTTTCTCCAGAGAGATATAGAAACTGGGAATGTAGACATGCAGCATTCTGTAACAATGTGTAAAATAAGATTATATATATTTTTAGTTTAAGGGTCATTCTTAGGTCATATTAATCCCTGTAAAACTGTGAGATATTTTAAAGTTTTTCATGAACTCATAGGTAAGAATGAATTTGAAATAATGCTCATGGTTGGGGACAAATGACATTTTTGGGGTGGCCTGTATAGTTGTAGATATGTTTGAGTTGTGTGTGAGGTATGTATGTGTGGGATAAATATGCAGTCAGGTGCTTGGGAAGGTGTGTGTGTGTGTGTGTGTGTGTGTGTGTGTGTGTGTGTGTGTGTGTGTGTGTGCACATGAAGGCACAAAGTTGATGTTGCCTGTTTTCCTCAATCTCTCTCCACTCGATGCAGGGTCTCTCCCTGAACCCAGTGCTCACCAATTCCAGCTAATCTAGCTAGACATCTTGTCTGGTTTGGGAACCTGTCTATGCTTCCCAAGTTCTAGGATGACAGGAGACCTTAGCTTCCTTAAGAAAGCTAACTTTTTTAGCTTTAACATGGGTCCTGGAGATCTGAACTCTAGACTTCGCACGTAATAAGAGCTCTGTCCACTGAGCCACCTCCCTAGTAGCACAAATGGTATTTTAGGAAGCACATATTTACTTAACATACAGTCAAAGTAGCTGCATGATACGCTGAGGAATGCACATTTGTTCCTTCCAACTATCTGCACGTCCATCTTCTGTACCTTTTAAGTTTGACTATTAACAAATATTTATTGATGCCATAGTCAATACAGTTGCAAGGCTACCCATGATCCAATATCTCCTTGCTTTGTTGTGGGAAACATAAAAACTATTTTGGCCAAATAAAACCAGTCCCAGAGGAATTACATGTGTTAGCCTTCCTTGATTGGGCAAAATATCAGAAAGAAACCATTTAAAGAAGAAGAAAAGATTGATATTGGTTTTTTGTTTCTGAGACTTTAGTGCATTGGCCCTGTCACTTTGGGACAAGGCTGTCATCATGGAAGGGGGCATTTAATAAAGTTGTACACAGGTTGTCAGAGTGATAGAGCTGGCTAGAGTAGAGGCCATAAGATACTTTTCAAAGGGATGACCCCAGTGAACATTCTCCAAAAAGACCCAGCTTCCAATGTCTCCATCCCCTCCAAAAAAGCACTGCCAGCTTCTGTGGGGCGTTCTATCCAGATTCAAACCACAGCATCCTACTATGGTAACAGCTTCCAAAGCTATGTCATATGGACAAGCTACTGTCACCTCTTCATACCACTACACAGGCCATGAATCATCCTAGCTACATGACAGAGTCTCAATAAAAATACACTTTATACAAATGCGGACCTACTCCTTGTGCTTTAGACACTTAATTCCCATGGTTAGGAAGAAGCCATAATCGTGATCTAACCCCAATTGTCTATCTATAGTGAGAAGTCAGCCGTAACCATGGCCTAGCCTTGAGTGTCCACTCATTGTTTATAACCCTGGCCAGTCACTAACACATGAAAATCACCTCCCAGATGCCTGTTTATGATTTAGGGCATGGTGGCACTACTGGATAGCCCATTCTAACTCTCCCACAGTTCTTATTTTAAAAGGATCCCTTAGCATAAAAAGAAAACAATGTATTGGGAGGGACGTGTTCCTCCTTCCCACCCCTCCGTTCAGTTGGCTGCAGTGGATTCTCAGTGGCCCCTCTCCAACCTCCGAAACGCTCACTATAAAGACCATTTCTGGGTCTGCTTCCTCTCTGTGGATGTTCCCAGCCCTGGCACCTTGGTCTCTGCTGAACTCCCCTCAAAGCAGTGGCTCTGCACTGTCCATCCTCAGATTTCATTCTTAATAAAGTTTGTGACAGGCTTCTGTCCCTAAGTCATGCTTAACCACCAGAGTCATTTGCCTTCTTTCTGGAGCAGCAACTGCTGCTGCTCTTCTATCCCCTGGTGCTTAGCTTTGCCCCCATGACTCCACTCGGTAGGACAAAAATTCATCATTTTTGGCTCCAGAAACATATATTTCCATATCAACTCACAAACCGAAGAACCAGTTCTACAAGGCGAGCTTTCTCCTTCCACCTCTGCACACTTAAGAACAGCATTCCGATAAATGAAATGAATGAGACCACGGATTAGTGAGATGATTAACACTTTTTAGAAAGGGGATTCTTTATAGGACTCTTTACAGAGCTGTCTATGGAGTGTTCAGCAGTGGGATCCAAAGACTGCTGACCCGATGACCAGTTTGGGCAGTGTGTAGGAATCAGCAAGGACGTTGGAGAACATAAATATGGGTGGGCTCCACTCCCAGAGTAACGACCATGTCTGGGGTTTAGGAGGAGCCATTGATACTGTGTGAATCAATCTCACCTGCTTGAGTAAAAACCCCATAAGCACATATACAACAGCACCTGGTGGCTAAATTTTCAACCCGTGTGAGTCTTTTGAATTCATCCAGTGACTGACATGTTTAGAGAGAAGTATGAGAGTGTAAGGTGTGCTGAGAGGAAGGGTGATGAGCAAGTGTTAGCCTGCCTGTCCTCCAGCAGGTGATGGCGATACCTGTGTCTACAAGGAGACATGAGGTGGCCTCTTCCCTTCTCTCCTGCTTTAGTCCCTACCAGAACACATCTACATAACAAATTCTTAGACAGCCTTGAAGGATCAGTAGTCTCTACTAAAGTGGGGACAGTTTACTTTACATTTGAATTACTTCCAATTCAGAAACAAAATGACAAAGGGTGACTTAAGAAGGAGAAGCAGTAGGAGCAGAATGGGCATCTCAAGCAATTCTTCCTTCCTCAAGTGCAATTCCTCAGGAGGAATAAGAACGTATCAAAGAAATGTAAACTACAATCTCCTTTCTGGCTCTTCCATGAAATCTTCCATTTCTCAAGAATGACAATACATCTGCCTGTTACTAACTTTCTACATATTCCAGAATGGTCACGTAGTGGGCATTGTTATTTATGATTATTAATGAATACTATTTTATTTTTTCATCTAACAGCACTCACTGGACACCTCCTGGAGGTCAGGTACTGTGATAGTCTTTGGGGATATGCAATAATGTCAGCACACAGCTAAGATGATGTGTGGAATGTGTGGAATGACGTCAGTAGGAACATATGCACTAAACCAATGCTCTCCTGCCCTCAGACCCAGGAGACTGCTCTGCTTGCAAACACCTTCTGTAGAAGGGTTTAAATGGAGTGCTCATATAACACACTTTTTTCCGGCTTGGAACTTGAAACCACTTGACTCCATATTAAACGTTTCCCCTCTCCTATACTTTGTATATATGTTTCCCTGGCTACCTTAAAAACTCCATTTTTTCCCCTTTCTTTGCTAACCTCGAATCAAACACAATACTTTGTGTGTGCATGTATGTGTATGCGCTACTCAGTGTGTCCAAGCCCATGTGTGTGCCTTTTGTGTGTGGCTCCATTATTTCCAGGATGATGTGGTTGCTATTCTTGTTTCCAATTAGAGGAAACTGAGGCTCGGCGAAGCTCTGTAACTTAAGGAGACTCAAACAGGTGATGAGTACAGGAGTCTGGGTTCAAACCCAGACAACCGTGCTCTAGAGCAGGAAGAACGAGCGCTTGAGCAGGAAGCAGCGGGGAGCCAGTGAGGCTCTCACCCTATGAAAGCACCGGCCCATAATGAAGCCTGCTCAGAAAAAGGAAATCTGAAGGGAGGCAGGAAAAAAAGAATTATTATGGACTATCTACCTTAGACCCAGGAGAATAGAAAACTGGACCTTTGATTTTTCTAGTCTTCCAAGTGAGTAGATTTTTCTACTATTTGTAGTCAGGTCTTAGTGAAAGATTTTAAACACAATTATGCAGAGGTTATTGGAGTAGAAACAAAAGTCACTATTAAGGTCAATATTTAGAAGAATCTCAAAAGAGACCTTGTAATATGTCCACTACCTCTGCTAAATTTCAGTGGGAACACCTAGAACAAACCTGTGGTCTTTTGAATAGCCTCTGACCACAATGGTCTCTCTATACCTGGAGCCATACTTACCTTAAGCAGAACAAGTTGCTTCCTATATAAAGAGAGTAGTACAATGCCCGACTACCTCTCCACGAAAAGGTTATTAAATATCATCTTTTTAGGTGTAACAAATTTTGGCTCAATATGATGGATTGGAAATGCATGGTTATTTTTGTGGTTTTCGAAGCTTACTAAAATGAACCTGTGCAGATCTTTCAGATGCTGTCTCTATGTGCACATGTGTATGAGTCTTGTGTTTGGATGACATTGTTTCTTTAGAGTCATCAACCATTTGGGTTCTTACACTCTTTCTATGCTTTTCCATTTACATGCCTGAACCTTGATGGGGAGAGTTTGAAGACATTCGCCTTTATGGCTGAGAGTCCTAAAGTCTCTCTGTACATTGTCTAGCTGTGGGTCTCCGTGCTAATCACCATCTTCTCGGCTCTATGCCCCAGAAGATGCCAGGACCAGGAAGCAGGAGTGGGTGGGTTGGTGAGCAGGGGGAGGGGGGAGGGGATAGGGGGTTTTCTAAGGGGAAATCAGGAAAGGGGATAACATTTGAAATGTAGATGAAGAAAATATCCAATTTTTAAAAAGAAGGAAAAAAAATCACTACCTTCTCTAAGGATATGCTTCTCTGATGAGGGCTGAGCAATACTTTGGTCTATGGATATAGCAATATGTCGCTAGGAGTCATTTTATTGATATATTCCTTTATGAGAATAATGGTAATAGATTTTTCCCTAAGGGACCATGACCCTTGATCACTTTAGCAGTGTCTAGAATGGGCTCTGTATCAACAAGTACCTTAAGTTCAAACAAGAAGTGATTGTTACAGGTCACACCCATAACATTTGTGTCATGATTGCACCATGACCCAAATCTTGCATATCTTGCATGTGGGTTGCTGATGCAGGTCACAGGGTTTGTAGCTGGGTGGTATGGTGATTATTTCTTTTCTTTGGAGGGACGCAATGTAACACCCAGCACCACAGGTGTTAGCAGGAGTGGAGCTTTTCCTTGCACACTAGCGTGATTTCTCCAGATTTAATGGCATAAGTAAGCTGAAGCTCCAATAGGATCTTACCATCAGATCGACACCATCAGATCAACACAGATTCAAAACATATGAAGTCCCAGCAAGGGGAATAGGAAGTAGAGCCAAAGTCTACCCTGACCAAGAAAGTATTTACAATTGACACTTTCCAAGAAAGGGAAACAAGACATTTTTTTTTCCCAATAGAGTGTCACTGGGTATATCAGCCACACTTTAGGGCAGACTCCAAGCCCAGGAGTAATTGGCCAACACAAACAGACTTCATGTTTTGTATGCAGTTTTTGTTTGGCTTGGTAATTTTGTCTTTTTGTTTGTGTTGATTTCCTTTCTTTCTTCCTTTGTTTTTATGTTTTCTTTCTTTCTTTCTTTCTTTAAGAGACAGAGAGAAAGACTATAATGCTGGTTGGGGATGGGGTAGGAAGGACCTTGGAGGATTTGGAGTGGCAATAATATTATCAAAATATATCATATAGAGAAAATTATAAGTTAAAGAAAGCTTACTAAAGTGACAGTGTACAAATTCTGGTTCTATTTGTTTAGATCTATTTCTTGATTTTGGTTCCTGTTCTAATGTAGAAGGACTGATCACTGCAATGCTTCTCAACACTGCAATACCATGACTCAACAAGAAGGTACAGTAGCGGTGGGAAGATGAAGGAGGTAAGAAGAAAGAACCCAGAGCCTGGGCCCCAGCCCTGCTCCTGCTGGCTGCAGGTAGAGGATGTGTTGGTGGCTGTTTCTCTTCTGAGGCTCCATCTGCACTGGAAAGGCTGGCCACAGCTGTAATCTCCACCATAATTACCAGGATGACTGTAACACCTCTTTGCTTTGTTTAGCCAATCTGGGGTTGTGGCTCTACTGCTAATCTCTGGGTTGCCTCACAGACCTCTGTTGGATCCTACCAGGTCTAGCATCTGAGTAACTAATTCCTTGCATTAAATTCCCTTTGTTTTGAATGTTCAGAGTGGGTGGATTCTCCCGCTTTGGCTCTGACTAATAATATAGTTAGTAGGGGAATTACAAATAAGCATAAATTCATAAGAACAAAGAGGACAGCAAGAAATAGCTATAGCTGTGTGATGTCAACACACTTCTGTACAACAGAAATGAAAAGAGGAACTGGATGGAGGTCAGCATTAGCAGAGCAGAGAAAGCTACACCCAAAGTACTCAAGGAGGGAGCCGTCAGCAAAGAGCGTTGGAAGCCCTTTGGAAAGTATTGGAAAATCCGATACCATGGATGATATTTAAATGTGACTGGGGGAAAAAAATCAACTTTTGGGAAGTCTATAAATGTCTCCTTGCTCACTTCACTGAGGACCTTGTGACTTACTCTCTGAAGATTGAACAGGGACAGCCCCAGACTGGGAGCAGGAGAGTGGTCCCACACAGGAAGCAGGGCAGCGCTGTGAGCTTCTTCCTTCTCTGCCATACACGACTTTGAGTAAAAGATAAAAGGAGAGGCACTGCCCATGAAAAAAGCCAGATGATTATAAATGAGCCCATTTTTAACATACGTAATAATGACATTTGTAGAAACCAATAGCATGGTGAGGAAATGTATAGAAGCATCTTGGGAGAAATAAGAATTGGCTGAAGAGTAAAAAGGAAAAGAAACCAACTGCAGGAGAGCAGGTCATTGAGCATCTCTTGGCTCTGCTATAAACAACTGCATTGCCAAACAATGAAACAGACAATAAGTGATATTAATTGAGTGCATTTTTACCAAGGAGAGTGGAGAGTATATGTATCATGAATGATACTTAAAAATGATAAGATAGGGCAGCGTGCTGAATTATTTCCTTAATCTCTTCTATTCCACCATCTCTGTCTCTGTAAATGACTAGCAAACCAACACATGCATGGGCATGCAGGTGCATAATTCCTATTACCACCTTCATCGGATATGACCTCTCTCTCCCTCCCTCTCTCCCTCCAAACCTCCTCACTCCTTCTCTTCCTCTCTATCTGTCTAACTCTCTGCTAAAGATACAAAGTATATTAAATTTAGAGCCTCCCCACTTTAGTATAACTTCTCCAGGGCTAATTATATCCACAGAGACTCTGTTTCCAAAGGTTACCTTTGGAGATTCCAAAGGACATGAACTGTGGCAGAAGCACGATTGAAGCCAATGCCAGGATGAGTGGAACATTTAGAAATGTGTGAGCGGATTTTAAAAGAAGCAGCTAAAGCCAATGTGTTTTCACATCTGAGAGGGGGAACTAGTAAGTGTAAGTCGGTGATGTTTCTTTGCATACGGCTGGGAATGGACATGAGTGTCTACAGCATCTTGACACGTATGTCCTCGAAATCAAATAGGATGATCATATGTCTACTGCTGTTGGCTAGGTATGGTCAAATGAGTAGATCTGAACCATAATTCTCAGCAGAAACAAGAGACCATAGGGCTGTCCACTTTCTGCCATGTAGAAAGGAAATCACAGTGGAGTGGAGGTTCCGCCAGCCTGAATGACTTCAGCAAACACCGTGCACCATTATTACGTCCTAAATGGGGTCCATCTCCCAAATCCATGTGTGTAAATCCTGACTTCTCCAAGGTGTGAAGTGGTGGGTCCTGGAGGTGAGTAGTTGGAGGCCCTCATGAATGGGGTTAGTGTCCCTATAACAGTGACTCCAGGTGGTATCTTGCTTCTTCCACTACGTGAGAACCCAGTGAGAAGATGCTGTCTGTGAATGGGGAAAGAGGCCCCTTCCAGAGGACAGCTATGGAACCTGTAGGGAAAAGAAACTGGTAGAAGCCAGGTCCCATAACTGGAAATTTTCTTTTGATTACAAGGATTCAGTTTATGGTATTAAATTATAGCAGCTGAAATGGACTATGGCATCTATTCATATTGCACATGAGGTGGGGATTAGAAAAAGATTCTGTGCTGTAATCTCTTGAGATTCAGGCCTGTTAGAACCTAACCTATCTTGGCTGACACAAGAGTATTATTTAAATTTGATACAATGAACACTTATTGTTTTGATGAATCAAAAAGTGAATGAGACTAACTTAGGAAATGAGACAGGAGGCCACTGAACACTGGCTGATCTGGCAGGCTGCGTTGTAATGGTGTGTTCTCTATGGGTAGCGAACTCTGTGTTGTTACAGGCATTGGGCAGAAGTATTCATGCCTATGTTGTTCTCAGCATTTCTGCACCTCCTTTAGGTAGCCTGGTTTGAAGATTGGTGCACTGAGTTAATCTTTACCTGTGGATATGGCTTCCTTCCTTCCTGTAATATCTCATGTACCAGAGGAAAGTCAAATAAAAGGGTTTACTTTGTGACATCTAGTCTCTTCTTTCTGACTTCCACTGTGTCTCATCCTTTCCTTGGCTGAAGAACAGAGGATGATAAACACTTATTTCCAATTATTCAAAAATATATTTTTCTTCTCTGTAAATAATTCTGTGTCACTTGGTATGAATTTATTCCTATTTCAAACTGTTTTGTGCTATATTATGAATTGCCTTGGAGAAATCATTATAAAGAATGAGTCCTTTTGATTGTCCAAACTGGTTCTAGTGGATTGACTTCAGACTTTTTCCTGTTGAAACATTCTGAATGCCTCATGCATCTGCTTGTGAATATACCTTAGTTGCTGGTTTTTAAATTCCCAATAGAAATAGTCATTTTATGTATAATTAATTTGTTTATTTTCATACCTGGATGATGATTTTCACCTGTTTTTTTGTTGATAACAATTTTTTTATATAATCACTATCAGGAAATGTGGCCACATTATGTTGAAAAAAAAAACCTCGTGATAAAATAAACTTTTTGGACGTTTTTTAATTGGTGAAAGACCCTTACAAATGTCACCAGAGACTGAATGAAAAGTACATATTTTGAAGCTGCCACACTTATTAACTAAGAACTTGTATCTAAATTTAACCTGAGGAAATAACACATAATTTAAAATAAAGATATAATGTAATCATCCAAATCCTTTACTTCCTATACCTCATAGGTTAGATTAAAAGTAGAAGTAGCCTAGGTTCAGTCACTGATTTTTGTAGCAAGCGTACCTCATAGTTAGATCTCTGTACTTTTATTAGAAAAAAAAATACACAGTAATCTTAAGAAGGCATTCTAACTGAAAACGTTGTCAGTAAATGTTTCCAAAAGATAGCTTTGAGAGTCTTCATGCACAGACCACATTCGCTCACGAGGTTTCTATGTAGTGTTCCAATTTTCCTTTCTAATTTTTAATTCCTAAAACACTTTTATGGAAAAAGAAAGTCATATCTTACACTTTAAGAAAGGAACTCATCAGCCGGGCGTGGTGGCGCACGCCTTTAATCCCAGCACTCAGGAGGCAGAGGCAGGCGGATTTCTGAGTTCGAGGCCAGCCTGGTCTATAGAGTGAGTTCCAGGACAGCCAGGGCTATACAGAGAAATCCTGTCTCAAAAAACCAAAAAAAAAAAAAAAAAAAAAAAAGGGGAACTTTTTCAGACCATAACACTGAAGAGCCCAGCAATTTTACCTGTTCCTGCCCGTTGGCTATGTTGTTAGTGGCTGAGTGGTTAAGTCTCTCACATAGTCCATTTCACTTGCAAAAGAAGTTCTACATATATTAGTCTTAGTCTATAAATAAGGCACTCATTCGGTATAACTTCTGCTATCACAAAGGTAAACTGCCATTTATCATTCAACTCTTTTGGGACACCTGCAAGGGTGGTGCTGTGCCTCTCTCTTTAAGATAGGCAAGGGCATGTAACCAATCCCAATTAATAACTGTTATTTTTATAAGAATATTGATATATAGCAAAGAACATGTAAGGCACAAGTTACTTGGTAAATGTATTTCAAGCAATGTATAATTCAAATCCAGCCAAAGGAAACATGGTAACTCTTCATAGAATTGGAGACTCTTAAAAGTATGTTTATCCTGGAACCTGCAGTAAGATACTGAGTATTCACTGTTGAGCGGATGATCGAAGACTGTGGGAATGATGGAATGATCATAATTTTAGTGTCATGTATTAGATTGTTCTTACTGTTCTAAGCTTAAGGAAACTGCTTTATAAAAAAGAAAATCTATTACTCAGCAAGACTAGCAGTAACATCTTGGCGTTTCATAGTTGGTTAGAGGAATCTAAGGAGAAAAGAGCAGTAGGTTTTGCCTTTTCTTTCAACCCCCCCCCACACACACACCCCCGGGAGATGGTGTAGAGGACAACGTCCCTCGTTTGAGGATAATCTGTGATTTTCCTCTTTTGCTTTGAAGCTATTGAACCTTTGCATTCTGCCCAAACTCAAACCACCAATGTAGTAATATCTGAATGCTGACTGTGGGAGGTGACAGGTTCACATGGAGTCACCTTGACAGAATCAAGGACTACACAAGGAAAATAAGAGACTCTGGAGCTTTTCTGCCTGAGAGTGCCGTGTTTTCAAGCTGGGAAAGAGGGCTTGCAGTAAGAACGGAGTAGGTTGCAGCCTTGGTCTTGAACTTCCTAGCTTCCCAACATATGGGAACTAAATGGCTTGTGGTTAATCTGTGCTATTATTTTCATGTAAAAATCACTTTCTTCTGTTTTCATCATCGACCACTCTTAAAGTCTGGCAAGACTGCTCAGGAGTGATGACACTTGCTACCAAGGCTGATGACCGGACTCTGATTTATGGACTTCACAGAGTAGAAAGAGAACTCAATCCCATAAGTTGTTCACTGAGTCTAATAACTGTGTCTAAAAAGTGTGCCATGGAAGGCACATGACAAGCACACGCACATTTACGTACATATACATTCATTAAATTAATCCATCCCATATACAACCACCAAACCCAGACATTATCGTGGATGCCAACAAGAGCTTGCTGACTGGAGCCTGATATAGCTGTCTCCTGAGAGGCTCTACCAGTGCCTGACAAATACAGAAGTGGATGCTCACAGCCATCCATTGGACTAAGAACAGGATCCCCAATGAAGGAGCTAGAGAAAGGACCCAAGGATCTGAAGGGGTTTGTAGCCCCCTAGGAGGAACAACATTATGAACTAAACAGTACCCCCAGAGCTCCCTGGAACTAAACTACCAACCAAAGAATACACAAGGTGGGACTCATGGCTCTAGCTGAATATGTAGCAGAGGCCTAGTCAGTCATCAATGGGAGAAGAGGCCCTTGGTCCTATGAAAGTTCTATGCCCCAGTGTATAGGGGAATGCCAGGACCAAGAAGCAGGAAGTGGGAGTGGGTGGGTTGAAGAGTAGGGGGAGGGGAAAGGGGATAGTGGGTTTTCAGGGGGGAAACCAGGAAAGGGGATAATATTTGAAATGTAAATAAAGAAAACATCTAAGAAAAAAAGTTAGGAAAATTTAAATTGAGGCCTCTTTAGGTAAATTAAATATAATGTCGATCAAATGATAATCTGACTCACCAAGTAATTCCTAACCGAGGAAGCAATGATTTGTTCAACCACAGAATTAGTGTTGCAACATTTGCTAGTAGGCTACAACATAAGCTGCTGTTGTTCTTAGCGTTAGCAATCGGGTACGTCCATGGACATCTAAATGTGATGCCACAAAAATCACGCATCTTTACAGCCAGCTTTCTAGGGATCCAGCGACTAGACATGTCAGCTCTAACTGCCTAAGAGGTGACACTGTCACTCCTGTTGCACATCCTGCACATATGCCAGTGTCCCAATAAAAATTACATTCTCCCTGTCCACTCTCTCTGCTTTCCTCTCTCACAGAGGCTGCCTCGTTATTCCCCACCCCAAAAAGCGTCCCACGTGAGCATGGTGCTGTTTTTATCAGGGGCTTAGCCCTATCACTAAGGTTTTATATAATGCAAATATAGGGAAACATTTATTATACACTAAAATCTTCTAATTTCAAAAAAATAAAGTTCAATAATTTAGCCAGATTTTAAGCTTATAAACATAAAAATTCCCCCCCCCCCAGGAAAAAGGTTACCAATTGGTTATTCAAAACATAAACACAGGGGCTGGTGAGATTGCTCAGCGGGTAAGAGCACCCTACTGCTCTTCCAAAGGTACAGAGTTCAAATCCCAGCAACCACATGGTGGCTCACAACCATCCTTAATAAGATCTGACTTCCTCTTCTGGAGAGTGTCTGAAGACAACTACTGTGTACTTACATATAATAAATAAATCTTAAAAAAAAAAAACATAAACACAAGTGAAATTATGCGCGGGGGGGGAGAGAACGACCAATAATAATTAAAGAAAAAAAAGAGTCCCTGAATATGAAAGTGAACACGTGAGGAATACATACATGGAAGAGTTTGGAGGGAGAAAATAAAGGGGAAATGACATATTACAAGTCCAAATAAACAAATGAATAAATAAAGACCCTGTGCCCACCCCACCCCCATCCCTGGCCCCACTGTGGTCAGATTAAACTTTACAGTTTTGTTATTTTTTGGTTTTGCTTTTATTTTGTTTTTATTCCTGGTAGATAGGTTTAATACAATGGCCTAGGTTTTCTCCTTCCTAAAGCATCTTCATGGAAATACAGCATTTTGCATTGGCAAAGAGTTCTAGGAAAAAATTCTTTAGCTGTCATTTACAAAGCTCACCTGAAATAAAAATGCTGACTATTAGACATCAATCTATTATGCACAATGCCAAATGAAAAGCTTCTGTCATCGTTCTCTAGATAACATCAAGTTTTTACACCAATTTGATGAATTAACCTCATGTAGCAGTGCATCACAAATCATACCTTCCAATTGGCATGTGACAGCCGAAAGCGCTATGTACCTCCCAACGACCTTTCTCCAAAGATGCCTCTCACTGTTGACATTTTATCTGTCAAGTGGTACTTTCTTTGAAAAGCAAATTTAGATGCCATTACAGGGAGAAGCTACCGGCCTGGGACAAGTTCTAGCATTTAGTGTTCTGACAGATCTTAACTTGGCTATCAGCCAAGGTCAATAAAACTTGTTCATGCAAAACCTTACCTGGTTTTCACCACATCGAGAGGATGCATCAGGCAAATTTCTACAAGACCTGAAAGATAGTAAAGAAAATGTCAATGAACACACAGACACCTATTGATTCCTAAAAATCAAGATTAAGACAAAGATTTTAGGTGGAGGTGGATTGGATCTCAGGGAGAAGGGGGATGGTGGGGAGCTGGGAGGAAGGGAAGGAGGGGAAATTGTGGTTGGATGTATTGTATGATAGAAGGATCTATTTTCAGTCATTAAAAAAAAAGAATTTAAAACATTGGACAGAACAGCTAGTTCTGTCTACTAGAAGTAGCTAGTTATCAAGTAATTTATTTCAATGAGACAAAGATGTGACCAAGTATTTTCTTTTAACTCAGGCAAGGAGGTAGGGCTACAGGTAAAGAGGAAAACACATAATCACACAAAATTATAAATAATTAAACAGAAATTCTGTATCCCAACCCAGGGGCAGATAAGTATAAGGAGAGAGAGAAGAAAAGGGAAGAGTCTGGGTTCTCCCAGTGACTTGGAAAAACTTAAGGCTTCAGTCTAACATCCACAAAATAAGGATGACTGTGACTCTTATTTGATAAGGCAGTTATTAGATCCCATTAGCTTAATAAAGGACATACATCAAATTGACATTGTGTACGACAGTTTTATAGACAAGGTGATTGAAGTTGGAGCATGCAAGATTAAATAACTTTCCTAAGATGCCATGAATAGCAAAGCTTTTGTTCAGTGTGTGTGTGTGTGTGTGTGTGTGTGTGTGTGTGNNNGCGCGNGTGTGTGTGTGTGTGTGTGTGTGTGTGTGTGTGTGTGTGTGTGCGCGTGTGTGTGTGTGTGTGTGTGTGTGTGTGTGTGTGTGTGTGGCGGTGCTGGTGGTGGTTAGAGAGCAATTTACATGAGCCAGTTTTCTCTTTGCACTATGTGGGTTGGAATCCAACCTAGTTCTTCAGGCTTTGGTCCTCACACTCTGAGCTGTATTCATGGTTCAGTTTCTAATAAAAGAAAAAAATTAAATAAATAAATAAACTGATGCCTCTTGGGTTAAATGAGTCTTCCCTAGAGGTATCAGGAAATTCTGATTGACTCTTACTTCCAGATGAATGCAAACTCTCAAGCAAATCTAGGTGTGTGGAGGATCATACAAGTTGTCCAGCTGCACCAACACTTTCTTAACTAATTGATCTTTGTTAATAAAGATAAATCCTTACATTTTTATACATGTAAACTCTATATATTCCTGTGTACAAATATGGGATGGGATGGGAATCTAAATCACAGCCAAACTAAAATTGAGTTAGTTTGCAAATGTGGTAAACGTACCTGGCATAAGAAGCTACCTACGAATACTATAATTTCATGTGGCCTCTTGGAAAGTGAACTTAATATTTATAACTTAATATTTATAACTTAATATTTATAACCCTTACTTACACAGACTGGTGATGCTTACCAACACTTAGCTGTACATGCCCATGAGAACATATGCCAATCGGTCATCACTACACAGAAGTGCCAAGTGCCGGGTAAACTGACTGATGTGATTATTGTTACTGTAGTGCTTATAAATATTACAGCTATTTTTATAGATGCCAAGCTGTAAAATTACTTAAACCACTACTGTTGGTAATACATTATTATCCTGATAATTTATAAACTAGCAGTTTCTCCACAAGACAAGACTTTTCTTCTACAGTTTCATTTGCAAGAAGTTATGTGTTCTTCAAGTGGGTAATAGTTAGGGTCATGGGCTTTTAACAATCATGGTTTCCCAAAGAAGGGAAAGACACAAAGAAGCAGGGCTGGCTGGGTTATGAGGAACAGCAACCAGGCCTCTGGAGCAAGCCTTTATCTTTATTAATAAGTTGAATTGCTCAGGAAAGTACTGGTGCATCTTGTCATGTTCCCATAGAATTATCCTTGCTTAGAAATTTACATTCATCTGGAAGAATGAAGTAACCAGAATTGTTTCCTTGGTTCCTCTAAGGAACAGTCATTTTCCATGAGATTATTAGTTCCCTATCAGTAAATGGAAAGAGTAAATGGTCTGGAATTAATTCAAGATCTAAAACTCCATGCCCCCTTATTCTTAAATTCAACACACATTCGTTTAACATACATTTCAAAATTGAGGTTTGTTAATTAGCATAAAGCCAGAGTCCAGTGAGCAAAATTGTCCCTGGAAACTCAACCTTAAAGACAGCATTGGTGCCAAGGACCACCACAGTCATCAGTTAAGTCAGGTTCTACAAACAAGACACTCGGGATTGCTTACCAAAGCCTGCACACAATGCCTCTCTTACTCTTTTGACATTAGAGGCAAGAAAAATAATACAGAACAGCACCATATGGTATATCACCCAAAATGTTTACTAAAATAACCAACAGCACCAACCACCAATTAAAATTAATAGCACAACATGGGAAATAAGTTTACATGAATATAAAGCCATTTTCTTATTTGAAAAATTGTTCTACTTTCCCATAGACTATATGTTATAATTTTGTAGTTAAGCTATTTTCTAATCTCTAGATTTCATCAAAGTTCCATGTATTCAGCCAGAAATTTCATATTGGTTGCCTCCTGTGTGTTCAGTATTGAGGACTAGGCCTAGCAAAGAGAACAAACATGTAAGAACAAATAATGATACACAGGAGGAGGCATGGAACTGAGTTGACAGCTTAGTTAACAAGGTCTGGGGTTAGTTAAATGTTCAATTAAAAATTAAAAAGAAGTATCCATCTTCTGCTACATATGCAGCTAAAGACATGAGCGCTGGGGGTACTGGTTAGTTCATATTGTTGTTCCACCTATAGGGTTGCAGACCCCTTCAGCCCCTTGGGTACTTTCTCTAGCTCCTCCATTGGGGGCCCTGTGTTCCATCCAATAGCTGACTGTAAGCATCCACTTCTGTGTTTGCCAGGCACTGGCATTGTCTCACAAGAGACAGCTATATCAGGGTCCTTTCAGCAAAATCTTGCTGGTGTATGCAATAGTGTCTGCGTTTGTTGGCTGATTATGGGATGGACCCCCAGGTGGGGCAGTTTCTGGATGGTCCATCCTTTTGTCTCTGCCCCAAACTTTGTCTCTGTAATTCCTTCCATGGGTGTTTTGTTCCCAATTCTAAGAAGGGGTGAAGTGTTCACACTTTGGTCTTCGTTCTAACCAGTAACCCCAGAGCTCGTGTCTCTAGCTGCATATGTAGCAGAAGATGGCCTAATCGGCCATCATTGGGAAGAAAGACCCCTTAGTCTTGCAAACTTTACATGCCCCTGTACAGGGGAACACCAGGGCCAAGAAGTGGGAGTGGGTGGGTAAGGGAGCAGGGGGGGGGAGGGTATAGGGGACTTTGGGGATAGCATTTGAAATGTAAATGAAGTAAATACCTAATAAAAAATTGGAAAAAAAAAAAAGAAGTATCCAGGCTTGGTGCTCCATCCCTTTAATCCAAGCACTCAGGAAACAGAGTGAGGTGCATCTTAGTGGGTTTGAGGCCAACATAGACTACATATGAGTTCAAGGCTAGTTAGGCCTACATAGCGACACTCTTTCAAAAGAAAAGAAAAAGAAAAAGAAAGAGAGAAAGAGCGAGAGAGAAAAAGAGAGAGGGAGAAGGAACAAAGGAAGAAAGAAACAAAGAATGCAAAAGAGCCTAGATAAACTAAAATATATATTTCCAAATACTTTTTGTAAGAATCCTAAAAAGATTGATCACAACAAGCAAAAAGGATTAGTATTAAATGCATCAGTAGTCAGTAAGAATGTTTTGTGAATCTAGATACAAAAGTTAAGAAGCAGTGTAAACCAACAATGTAAATTTTGCATTTTTAACTGTTTTCAATATTATTTTAACTGTTTTACACCCTTGGCAGATTCACAATACCTTAATGGATGTGACTACTTCTCTATGATTTAAATGAAATTCCAGTGGATTCTGAAGGACATGGACATGGTTAGCACTAACATGGACAGAACACTAACCAAGGCAATGTTGGTGAAGCAGATGTTTATCTAGCTTACAGGTCCATCACTGAAGGATGCTAAGGCAAGAACTCCTGCAGATGAAGAAACCAAAGCAGAAATCTTGAAGGAATGCTGCTTACTGGCATGCTCCAATTGGTTTCTCAGCAAATGTTTATAGTCCAGGTCCACCTGTCTTGAGAAGGTATTACACATACTGCACTGGGCTTTTCTCCATCAATTGAAAATGAAGAAAATGACCAGCAAATCTGAACTATATATCCACTAATAATTTGGCAATGACGGATTCAGTGATGTCTTTTATACTAATATTGGGGGAAGAGGGATTTACCTCTAAGTAAAGTTGTTCTTGTTATTAATCATTTTCTGACTTTAACTTTAGAAATAGTAAAAGTTCCCATTTCAAGGGCAAATACTGGCAAATTACTCTCTAAAGGAATTGTTTTTCCCTTTAAATAAGTTCAAGTTGTTTGTTTTTTTCTGAACTATTTTGTAAAAGGCAGAAAATAGACACATGGAAAACAGATAAGTTTCTAATGGGATTTCAATGTTATTTTGGTGTGTTTGTGACCAGTAAACTTGTTTCTTACTATAAAGGTATTACCTCTATACAACTGTACAGGACTTCGCAGAAAATCAGAAGATGCAAAGAGAGAATGGGCCCTGTCTTAACAGAGGATGCCTCACACTCCTAACTGTGATCACAGACAAGAAATATTTTTCAAAGTGCTCTGTAGATTTTTTTGAGGAACGTTTTATGCTTGCATTTAAACTTGAAATGTATGAGCAGAATGAGAAGGTGAAGAAAATGCCCAACACAGGTGCCCACAGATCAATCTGACGGAAGCAATTCTTCAGTTGGTGTTCTATCTTTCCAGGTGTGTCAGATTGACAAGCAAGATTAACCATCACATCTGTGAACCTGTAATTTGTATTTCTAGAACAATGTTGCGTTCTTTGAGCTGGCTCAATTATTGGTCTTCGCCTAAGCCAATATTACTGAGGGAGGGTTAATATCCTCCTATAAATGCTTCTCCCAGTTCTCATCTTTTCTGAGAATCTACTGGGACAATCAATCACACACCCTCAGAGATCAGAAATCACCCCGCCCCATTCCCATCCCTCCTGCTTCTCTTCTCATCACCCTTCCTGCCTGCTGTAGAATACACATGTTGGGCTGAGACAGCCATCTTGTACAAGGTGACTTAGGGACATAGCACCCAATAGAAAAGGAAATAATATAAGGCTGTTCCTGGCAGTTTCCAAGTTCCTATTGTCTACCTCTGTATGTTTTAGAAAAAAAGAAAAAGAAAGGAAGGAAGGAAAGAAAGAAAGAAAGAAAGAAAGAAAGAAAGAAAGAAAGAAAGAAAGAAAAGAAAAGAAAAGAAAAGAAAAGAAAAGAAAAGAAAAGAAAAGAAAAGAAAAGAAAAGAAAAGAAAAGAAAAGAAAAGAAAAGAAAGAAAACCAAGTTTCTTTAAACTGAAGATGAGCTGTAGAGGACCTGCTCATGTCTACCATGGAGCCTTTTGCTGTATCTCCAACAATAGCCTGACCCTGCTTGGCATTGCATTCTGTCTCCTTGCTGAATGCTACCTGCAGGTAGACGATGCATCTGCCATATAACCTTCCCATCCTCGCAACTTTGCACAATGGCAAGCACTTGAAAAGCTCAGTAAATATTTGTTGAGTAAGTACATCAATATTGATTGGAGTCTGTGCATATATGATTATGTTAGCTAGTATTCAAAATAAAGTAAACTGGCAGCTATTTATTAGGTATTTATTTCAGTAGTTTGAGCGTCATACAAATAAGCAGGTAAGGATGGGGAAGTAGTTGTAAAACAAAATTGGATAAAGTACAGGAAGTACTTGGGTAGAGAATTGCAATAGAGTGAACATATACAGATGCTCTGCTGCTGTGTAAGTGTTGCAGGATGCACACCAATCAGTGTCTAATAAACTGGCAAGTGACTGTTGAGAGCTGAGTATGTAAAACATGCTGAAGTGGGTGCTGAAGCCCATTCTGACACAGAACCAAGGGTGGTCTTCAAAGGTCACCACAGAAGTAACACAGTGAGGAAGGCAACAGTCATGGAGCCATGTTTCAGTGACCAGTGCTGCTATTCAAATGTTTTTGGTTCTGCATCAATTATATAATAATTATATAATAATTTACTTTTTTGTCCCAAATTATAGTGGACTCTTGTCAAGGATGTATGTTATAGCAATTATAAGACTAATCATAGAAAGCACAAGCAAAGCTTCAACAATTTTAACTACTCTTGTATATTCTTTGCATTTGGGATATTCTATAAAAAAAGATATTTGTGTGTGTGTGTGTGTGTGTGTGTTACCAAGAAATTCTTACTGTTTTCACTTACTGTGCCAAGAACCATAGATAGATACCTCATGACTCGACGATGTGGCTTTTCCTCAGAGCTAGAAGCAAAAAGCCACATCCAGACCATCACTCTTCAGAGAGGAATGGACTGCTCTTACTTCCCAGGCCATTTCAATGTGCGTGCCACAGAGCAATTGACTCGCTTGCTAACCCCTCCCTGGACCTGGCCACAGAGAGGGAGTAACAGTAAGCGTGTCACTGCTTCAGCAGACAGACTACAGAACGGTCGGGGCCATCATGTTTACCCTCGTAAACCTGAAGTACAGAGACCTGAGACCGGAAGTCATCCTATGACTCCTTCCCACCCCACTCTGCCTTCACTCTGGAGCTACATAACAACATGATTCCGTGACCTTTCTTAGAGCAGGATGAAGGGACAAGGAAGACAAACTGGGTACCCCAAAAAATCCTTGAGCACGACTGATTGAAGGACAATGTTAAATGATCTTTTAGCTACCGTTATAATTTTGAATTTAAGGATATAATGTTTTTACATACTTTGGATCACAAAGTTTTACAAATTTATTCCAACTTATTTTGACTAAGTCAATTCATTATTTGTTTTCTACAATTTAGTAATATGTTCCAGTTACATAATATTAAAGTAGAAATCAATTTCAGGTGCATTAAATATGTTGAAGTAGCATTTAGCTTGCTATACTTTGGTAAATAATGGGCACAGACATAGGAACATTTGCCTTTCCATAACACACGCCTGTGCCTAGAAGTCACACAATAATGTTGAAAAGGAAGCTGAGCTATGCAGTGATACACTGCAATCACTTTCCTTTCCAGTAGTATGCCGAGTGTGGTAGTTTAATAATTTACCATACGATAATTCATGAATTCATGATAGTTTTATAAACTATGATAATACTTGCTTTGTAACTTTGACTTTTAGGTGATTGTGTTTGTATGGGAGCTGGTATGATAATTTTTATATTGCAACTCACTGAAAGAATTAACTAAAGTTAATTATTGGTTCATAACCTTTAACACTTACCAATCTTATTGAAATCTAGTCTTCCAGCAATGTTAAACATGCAGTGTTGGTGACTGCAGTCACCATTTCATGCAAATGACTTGTCCAATCCCATTTCATTGTTCTCTGTGTGGCCATTTATAACTGAAACACAATTTATTGGGGAAACAGGTGCATGCATTGTGCACTCTTGGCACCTCTGTCAAAAGTCATCTCATTATTAATGTGGAGGATTATTTATGGGCTTCTGGGCCTATTCCATAGGTCAGCTTTTATGCCTATACCATGGTGTTTTAGTTACTAGAGGTTTGGAATACATTTTAAAGTCAGGTAGTATGTGAGCCCATGCTCTTTAAGGGAAGAGAACTGATGGGTATGGAATATATATATATATATATATATATATATATATATATATATATGCATATATAGGTTATATATAAAGGATTTATTAGACTGGCTTACAGAGTGCAGTCCAGGCAGTCCAGCTATGGCTGTCTCACATCTGAGAGCCTGAGAATCCAGTAGTTGCTCAGTTTATAATGCTATTGTCTCTGCAGTCATAAGCTAGTGCTGAAGGACTGGAGGACTGGAGGATTCCTAGAAGCTACTGGTCTTCAGTCTGTGTTATAATCTAAAGAAGCTGGTTTTATATTGGTGAAGGAATAGCACAGAACAGGATAGATCGGCTTGCCAGGGAGAGGGGACAGCAAAGCTTCCTTCCATGTCTTTTCATCTGGGCTGTCACCTGAAAGTGTGGCTGAGATTTAGAGTGGGTCTTTCTGTTTCAAATGATCTGATCAAGAAAATTCCTCCCAGGCGTGCCTAGTAGTTCACGTTTTAGTTGATTCCAGATGTGGTCAAGTAGACAACCAAGATTAGCGATCATGGGTAATAACTTGCCTACCTTAATTTTTTTATATCAAATTTTCTTGGTTATCTGGGGCCTTTTATGGTTCCAGATGAATTTTAGGATTTTTGTCTATTTATCTATAAAGTGCCATTATTAGAGGCTGAACTGAAAAATTATTACTAATAGATGTCGAGCTCATGTCTTTTTTTTTTTTTTTTTTTTTTTTTTAAAGTAGGATGAGCAAGGCCTTGGTAGCTATCATTTCACTAAGCAGGAAACATCTCCCCAGTTTGGAGAGCTTCAGAACAGTGCTGAGAACCGAGCCAGTAGGCGTTCCTCCTCCGTTACCAGGGCCACCGTAAACCTCTGCTTTCCTTCTATCATGCCAAAGAATCTACTATGTCCCTTCCTTGCTGTTTTAAAATTAAATCCAAGACCCCATGTTTGTTTTCTGATATTCATGCTCTTTCAGCCGTTTACTTAACTGATTTTGTGTCATACTTTTAAATCTTAAAGTGTTAAACAATTTTAACATCTAGAGAGGATTGTGGAGGAATGGCTTCATGCTGTGCAAATTTCCAATTCAAAAATAGAACAGCTCCAGACAGAACTAGTATTTCTTTTCATCTACTCCACTAGTCAAGCAAATCATTACAGCATCCTATTTGATAGCCTGCCCAGAAAATGCGGTAGCCCCACTGGATTATAAGCAATGTGAGTCTCATAAAGGGAAATCAAATACAGTAGGCTTCCCCCCAGTAATGGCTAAGGTGCTCTAGCATTGTGGTATAGTAACTGGAACATCATGCACACTGACTTGGCCAATGAGGCAACAGATTTGGCAAGTTGGAAAGATTTTTTGAGATTATGTGTTTGGATAAACCATGTCTCCCCTCAAAGACTGTGAAGTGAAACCATACAGGTTTAGCATGAATGTGTTTTTTGTCTTCTTCTTTTTTTTTTTTTTTTTAAAGAAACTTACCCTGAGCAGTAGCTGTCAGCACATGATTGCAGGGAATACAATAGTTTCCACATTGCATTCTCTATACTGTCACAGTTGACAATCTCCCTGCCTAAGAACGGATGGAGACGTGTTTCAGAGTTAAAGACGTATGAACACATTAACCTCTAGGACTCGGAAGAGAGAAAACTTTTACAAATAAGTGATCTTTTTCCAAATCTCACTTTTAAGGCAAAAGCAGATTGAAAATTATTAAACTAATAATAATAATGTTTTTTCAAGATCTTTGTCTTTTGGTTAATTGATTTGTGCTCAATTTCAGGTCAGCACAATGTGTTTTAAATGACGGATTGATTCTTTAACAGAAGATATTTGCACTTCTTTCCCCCTTGCTCTATCCTTCCACTCTCCTGCAAATGTAACTATGGGTAATATTCCAAAAAAGCTCCATGTGCAATTAGATGCAGGCTCCACTCCCAGGAGTGTTATTCTCTTGTTGAAAGCTAAGAGCTTTACACAATATAGTTAGCAATGCAAGGAGAAAAAAAAAAAACAAGCTGTGAATTATCTGGCAGATGGTGAAATCTTTCCAGAAGTATACAAAAAAAATGGCTTTAAAGAAAATATATACTAAGAAAAAGAAAGTCCATAGTATTTTTTAATGTTCAAGTTGTCAAAATTCATCAAAACCTAGATACACAGTCAAAGGGGGCTTCAGTTCTGTGAGGCATAGAGGAGAGGGTCACTTACTGAATGAACATGAGGTCTACAGTCAGGTCTATAAACTCCTGCCCATTTCTGGGGATTTTTCTGGCCTGATGTGAACAAGAATGATAAATACATATCTAGGAGCATCTAGTTTGAGGAGAGCTACAACCAGGCCTTGTGTTGATGCCAATGGCTTCAAGTCAACATGTGTCCTCTTCACTCACGGAGGAAGCTTGACATTGGTACCAGAAAAGGATTTATATTAAAGAGATGGGCAGCTGGGCCGTGGTGGCGCCTGCCTTTAAACCCAGCACTTGGGAGACAGAGGCAGGCAGATTTCTGAGTTCCAGGCCAGCCTGGTCTACAAAGTGAGTTCCAGGACAGCCAGGGCTACACAGAGAAACCCTGTCTCAAAAAAACCAAAACAAAACAAAACAAATAAACAAACAAAAAACAAAAACAAAAAACCAAAACAAAACAAAACAAAAGCTAAAGAGATGGGCAATGTGTTATGAAGCAACGTTTTTGTTTACATGTAATCCAGAGAACTGATTATTAAACAAATTCTAGCACATTCTTGCCTAAATCTATGCTGTTGCCCAACCTGTGTTCAAATAGACTTCAAATGATTATACAGAGAGAAACGGTGCTTTTTCTAATCCTCCAATAATTCATTATCACTGCTTGCATAAGTCACAGTCATAGTATCAATCTGTAATTTATACTATTTGTTTAGCATAATTTACTCGAAATATTGTGGTCTTAAATCAAAGTTTTCATTTCTTAGGAATTTTCAAGCCGGCAATCTAAGCACCATACCTAAAATTTCTTTGCTGCACTATTATGAAGATGCTTCTAGTATTTTGACCACATAGAGACACAAATGATAGCAAGTTTCCCATTTCTCAAACAAATAATTTCCTTTCCTTTCTAAAGTGTGAGATCCTCACAGGACGAGAAAACCAGCTAGCTTGTGTTTACAGAATCTTGCTAAGAGATTTTAGGCTTTGAGGTCGTAGGCAGTTAATTCTTTCTTTCTATAAGGCACTGACCTCGATTGCCATCAAAGGAAAGGCAGACTGTAGTGGTAACAGGTTCCCTTCCTCCCAAGGAGCATGACTTGTGGTCATATACAACACGATACAGTGAATGATTTCTGGTTTTGAAACACTTACTGCCATACCCTTTCCCTAATGCTGAGCCAAGATTTTCTCCATTTCATTAATCTCACTTATCTTTATGTGTTAACTCTTAATTTTATACTTGTTGAATGACCTGGAACCAATGCTACACAACTTACTTTTGAGCTGTTATTTCAAACCAGACTCCATGCCAAGCTCCCCTGAGGTCTAGCTTACTAAGTTATTCCAGGTTATTCCAGAAACCACATGCCTGTCAAGGTCTGACTTGTGGAGGAAGAGAAAAGGCTGGTTCAGTTTTAGAGACTTCTTCCATTTACACAATCACCAATACATTAGGTTCAACTGTACAGGATTTCTACTATGCCAATTAATTTGGTTAATTTTTATTCCGTATGATCAACTCACAAAAATTAAAGCAGCTACCAACTGAACAGCATTACTTGGGCATTAAGAGTAAGCACTAAATTGTGATTAAAAACTACATGGTACTGGTACAGCGACAGACAAGTAGATCAATGGAATAGAATTGAAGATCCAGAAATGAACCCACACAGCTATGGTCACTTGATTTTTGACAAGGGAGCTAAAACTATCCAGTGGAAAAAAGACAGCATTTTCAACAAATGGTGCTGGCACAACTGGCGACAATCATGTAGAAGAATGAGAATAGATCCATTCTTATCTCCTTGTACACAGCTCAAGTCTAAGTGGATCAAAGACCTCCACATAAANCCAGAGACACTGAAATTGATAGAGGAGAAAGTGGGGAAAAACCTCGAAGATATGGGCACAGGGAAAAAATTCCTCAACAGAACAGCAATGGCTTGTGCTGTAAAATTAAGAATTGACAAATGGGACCTCATAAAATTGCAAAGCTTCTGTAAGGCAAAAGACACTATCAATAAGACAAAAAGGCCACCAACAGATTGGGAAAGGGTTTTTACTAATCCTAAATCTGACAGAGGACTAATATCCAATATATACAAAGAGCTCAAGAAGCTGGACTCCAGAAATTCAAAAAAATCCCATTAAAAAATTGGGTACAGAGCTAAATAAAGAATTCTCAACTGAGGAATATCGAATGGCTGAGAAACCCTAAAAAAATGTTCAACATCCTTAGTCATCAGGGAAATGCAAATCAAAACAACCCTGAGATTCCATCTCACACCAGCAGAATGGCTAAGATTAAAAATTCAGGTGACAGCAGATGCTGGCGAGGTTGTGGAGAAATAGAAACACTCCTCCATTGCTGGTGGGATTGCAAGCTGGTACAACCACTCTGGAAATCAGTCTGGCGGTTCCTCAGAAAATTGGACATAGTACTACCGGAGGACCCAACAATACCTCTTCTGGGCATATACCCAGAAGATCTTCCAACTGGTAATAAGGACACATGCTCCACTATGTTCATAGCAGCCTTATTTATAATAGCCAGAAGCTGGAAAGAACCCAGATGTTCCTCAATAGAGGAATGGATACAGAAACTGTGGTACATTTACACAATGGAGTACTACTCAGCTATTAAAAACAATGAATTTATGAAATTCTTGGGCAAATGGATGTATCTGGAGGATATCATCCTTAGTGAGGTAACCCAATCACAAAAGAAGTCACTAGATATGCACTCACTGATAAGTGGATATTAGCCCAGAAACTTAGAATACCCAAGATACATTATGCAAAACACAAGGAAACCAAGAAGGACGACCACTGGGTGGATACTTCATTCCTCCTTAGAATAAGGAACAAAATACTCATGAAAGGATATAGGTACAGAGACAAAATTTAGAGCTAAGATGAAAGGATGGACTATCCAGAGACTACCCCATCNGGGAATCCATCCCATCATCAGCCACCAAACCTAGATACTAATGCTCATGCCAGCAAGATTCTGCTGAAGGGACCCTGATATAGTGGCCTCTTGTGAGGCTATGCCAGTGCCTGGCAAACACCGAAGTGGATGCTCACAGCCAGCTATTGGATGGAACACAGGGTCCCCAATGGAGAAGCTAGAGAAAGTACCCAAGGAACTGAAGGGGGCTGCAACCCTGTAGGTGGAATAACAATATGAACTAACCAGTACCCCCTGAGCTTGTGTCTCTAACTTCATATGTAGCAGAAGATGGCCTAGTTGGCCATCACTGGGAAGAGAGGCCCCTTGGTCTTGCAAACTTTATATGACCCAGCACAAGGGAAGGCCTGGGCCAAGTAGGGGGAGTGGGTGGGTAGGGGAGCAGGGGCAGGGGGGGGTATAGGGAACTTTCGGGATAGCATTTGAAATGTAAATAAAGAAAATAATAATAATTTAAAAAGTTTTTTTTTAAAAAAGAGTAAGCTCTATACAAGAGGAAGACATTTACATTATTTATCTGCAGTAACATTTTCTCTTTCTCTCTCTCTCTCTCTCTCTCTCTATATATATATATAGATAGATAGATAGATAGATAGATAGATAGATAGATAGATAGATAGATAGATAGATAGATATAGATAGGTATAGATAGATAGATAGATAGATAGATGTGTGTGTATATGTGTGTGTATTTTTATACATACATACATATATATTAATACTGATAAAAATATTGACTAAATAAAGATCAATGCTTGATTTCAGTTTAAAGTTTCAATTACAAGCTCATTAGGCAATGTTTTCCTCTGTACCTTCATCCTAACCAACACACTGGGATGCTTCCTTGCTACTGTACAGGTAATATGATCAACATCAGTCTCTAGGATATGGGTGAAGTCTGTGCCTAGGAGGGTTTTTATTCAAAATACTCTGTGTTCCTACTCTGAATGTGGGGCAGTTTCAGATGTTGGCTCTACTTGTTTCTACTTTATTGAGGGACTAGGAAGAAAAGTTATCAATTAAGCCTGATGATCGAAAGAAGACATCAGAGAGAGTGTATGAAATAGCCCTTGGTAGGAGTGAGGATGGGGCTGGGTTAGAAAAAAAACTGTAGGATCATAATTGGACAACACCAGGGCCCAAATATCTATGCAATTAGTGTTATTCTCCCAGAAACTTCTCATCATGTTGGGAAAGACACAGAAAAAATAGGACTAAATCAATATGAGCTTTTGACAAATAGATATGAGGAAGAGAAAGGTCGAAAGAATAAATACTTGACCACTGAACTGAAGCTGGACAAAGGACATGAGGATGTGACACATTAATTAATCAGCACCTGGGTACCAGGAACGGGAGATATGGAAAGCGATGGAGTTATTGGTAGGAATGATTGTATATAACACTTTTATTAATATACAGTAATGCAGTCTTGGTCTTTAAAATTAATATCTCCTGTGTTGGACTCAACCCCACTTTTAATAAAAATGCTAGCAGACCAAACTTTGATTGAATAGTAACAGGTATGTGAAAAACAGCAACAGATGTGGAGAATAAACAAGAACTCCCAGAGCTGGGCTCAGGAGATGCTCTTCTTGCATTAAACTTGCTCTTCAAGAGTCTTTTGAGTCTATTTAACTGGAATTCTATAATGACCTGAAAATGTATATGCCTGAAAAAAAATGCTAATATAGACATATAGAAGTAGAAGAGATTCAAAGTACAGAATGAAGCAATTAAATAAGCAAATGAAGAAGTCCAAATGCTAAGTATTAAAATACAGCCACTTTGGAAGAATTATAATCTATTTTCAAGCAAGGTGGTATATTTATTAAGTATATTTTAATGGATTTAATTAATCTCCCATGAAAAAAAATATTTCAAAGTTCTTTCAAGCATTTTATAACATGTCTGAGCTAAAAGAATCTCTTCATGGATGGAGATAAAAATTCTGACAGTCTGCTCTGGAATTCTGCAGAGTAGCCAAGGAGTGGGAAGGCACAGATAAAGTATTTCCACGGGTGTTGTGAGGTACATTGATACTGGATTTCACCATAGGAGATTGATTTCCATGTACACCCAGTGCCTGTATCTAACCACCAGTGTGAAATGCAAGATCAGTACTTCTGCCATAACTTTTAGCATATGTGCTTCCTTACACTGTAATGATCAATTTCTTCTACATACTAATGTAGCATGTGCACATTTCTAACTGAGAGCAATTGCACCATGGAATGTTAGGATGCTGCATTCCCTGGCATCTTTTGCATGTTGTCACATAACTAAAGTCTTGGCCGTTGGCCCCAAAATGTGGGAGACAGAACCCAAAGGATTGGTGGGTGCATCTGCTCAGGGATTGGGGCTTTTTTTCACCCTTTTTCTTATATCAGGCCCATGAGTTGGGATGAGAAGACCTTCCTCGTCGCAGGTTGCTTTAGCTGAGCTGCCCTTACTGCTGAGCTACTTGTGGAGGCTGGAGAAGAGGTGATGCCACCATGGACAGCTCCTGTTGAGGCACTCAGGATGGCATCAGGCTGAGGACTTTAACCTATGCTGACTGACAGCTGCTTTGGTGGTACCTTACAGCAGACAAGGGCAGGAGGGAGGGACCATAGCAGTGACTGCTCTTGTGGTGACATCCTGCTCAGGGACTACAATAAGTATATACAAGTTTATTGCCAGAGTACAAACTGCAAATAATATCTCAAAACACATCCCAATGGTCAGTAAGATTAAGGCAAGTTATAAAGAATTTGAATATAAAGTGGACTTTTTTACCATTTTCTGGAATATGAACGCAACAGCACTATTCTAATTTCAATTTATCATCTGAATTCAGAGGGGTTTCTTAGGATTTTACTACTGTGAACAGACATCATGACCAAGGTATCTCTAAAAGAACAACATTTAATTGGGGATATGAGTCTGTGAGATCCATACCTAAACAGCATAACACAAAATATATTTGGTCCAACGTCAAAAGTCCCTGTAGTCTATAGCAGTCTCAACAACATTCAAAGTCTCTTCTGAATTTCAATCACTTGCTCAACTGCAAGACAAGAAACCAGCTGGGCAAACTCCTAATTCTACATCTCCAAGGCTGATGTCAAAGCAACCTTGAGATCTCCACCTCCTTTTTAATCATTGTTAACTGCAACAAACTTCTTTCTCCTGGACTGGTTCCACTCCCTGTTAGTAACCTTCCTCAGCAGGTATCCCAGGTCCCGGGAAGCTTGAACATCTTGGGGTCTCCAGGGCAGCTTCAACATTAGAGTTTCTTGTTCCAGTGTCTAGGATCCATACGTGATTTTCTGGACTCCTCCAAAGTTCTTGGTTCACATCTCCACACCTGTCCTCTGTAGTACTCTAGATTCTGGTTTACTCCACTCTACTGTTGCTTCTCTTCTGTTCTTAGTGGTCATCTCATGGTACTGGCATCTCCAATATGTTGGGGTATTCAACTGCAACTGGGCTTCACCAATAGCCTCTCATAGCCTCTTTTCATGGTTGCCTAGCCTCAAATCCTTTGTCTGATCCCTTGAGGCCTGGGCCATCAACTGCAACTGATGCTGCACCTTCACCAAAGACCTTCCGTAGCCTCTCATAGTGACAAGCCTCAGCTGCTATTCATGGCCCCTTTATCCCTCAAAACCAGTACCACCTGGTGATGCTTACACATTACCACGTCCAAGGCATGATGTACAACCTTGGCTACCTCTAGAACATAGGATTCAGTTCCATTCTACTTCCTCATACCCCTTTAATACTCAAACCATATATTTTATATTTTTCCTTTCTAAGCTTGCTATGCTGTTCAAAACCCTTTTCATGAGACTTAACGTGAGAACAAAGTCTCTGCTGGGCTTTTTTGAGACTTGCTTTGTCAATGCAATTAATCTAAATCTCTTTACCTTAGCTTTGGGTAGACTCATCAGACAAGGGCAAAAAGCAGCCATCCTCTTTACCGCTTTATCACAAAAACAATCTCTTGGCCACATATTAAAATTCTTCTACTCTGAATCATCTAGAGCTAGGTTTTCCACAGTTCAAATCACCCTCAGCAACAATTTCTTCCAATTCCTACTAGGATGCCTCAGTAAGCCCTACTTAAAGTGTTCCACTGCTTTCCAAATCCAAAGTCCCCAAATTCGCTTTTGTCAAACAAAAGCATGGTCAGGCCTATCACAGCAATACCCCAGTCCCGGGTATGAATTTCTCCCTTAGTTAGGGGTTTTACTGCTGAGAACAGACACCATGACCAAGGCAACTCTTATAACAACAACATTTAATTGGGGCTGGCTTACAGGTTCAGAAGTTAAGTCCATTGTCATCAAGAGAGGAGCATGGCAGCATCCGAGCAGGCATGGTATAGGAGGAGTGAGAGTTCTACATCTTCATCTGAAGGCTGCCAGGAGAAAACTGACTCCCAGGCAGCTAGGATAAGGGTCTTATGGTCCACATCTACAGTGACACACTTCCTCCAACAAGTCCACACCTACTCCAACAAGTCCACATCTACTCCAACAAGGCCACACCTCTAAATAGTGTTACTTCCTGGGGCCAAGCATATACAAACCATCACAGGGGGCAACCTTTCCCACCTCCAAAGAAAAGGGAATCATTATGTATCTACCATTTAAGGGCTAGAAGGTTCCAAGGGTTCACTCAAGTTGCACTTACACCCCCTCTTGCCTTGGAATGGATCTGAGAGTTGTAGAATGAAGTTGAAGGTGGGAGGGAGATTGAAAGTCCTTGTGAAAAATCTATGATTACGGTTCTGCAATGGCATAATAAAGTGAACAATGAGTCAAAAAGGTTATTATCAGAATACAAAGAATCTTGTTTCTTGTGCTGCAGCTTAATCTATTCAATATTTGTTCATGCAACTTGAGACTCTAAAAGATGCTACCCCTCTTAAAATGACATTTTCCAGAGTGAACACATTGTTGTCTTACTAGTGAGAAGTGGGAAGAAGTTGTGTGACATTCAGCTGGTCCATTCCAGCAAAAACCATCTGTCTAGACCCTTCGCGTTGGAGACAAAATTCTACACAAATTGGTTTAAGTACAAAAGCAGAATCTGCTGGTTCATAATTGAAGTTAAGAAACTGTCGAGGCTGTTTGCCTCTAAGAAGTCCTGAACACCCCTCACCTGCTTTGTCTTGGCTTGTTTTGCACTTCAGGTACAGCACTTTCTAACACAGATGAGTACATGCATCTCTGGGGCCCCCACTTCCCATCTTGTCTTTTTTATAAGACACAAGGGGACTCGTTTTGTCCTGGCTTCAACAGAAAATGTTCTTGAAAAGCTCTAACTGACGCACTTTAGTCGTGTGACTCTCTGGCCAATCACAATGGCCAGCCCATTGGAACGAAACTTCTGACTGGAAGAACTTTTGTGTCTCTAGATGGATGACAATGGAGAAGTTTAGGTTTTATCTTTTTGCAATACTTTCAAAAACCTGAAAAATAACGAGATTGTGTTTGTGATATTTAAGTAACATTCTTCACATTTCATGTAAGTTTTGACCCTAATTAACTGACTCGCCACAATTCTAATGATGCAAGAAAAAGGTATTAGGCACAATTGCTGTAGTATGTCTCAAAAATCACTTCCCTGCTATGGGGTTTAGTCTATAGCTAGGTTATTCTATATTCCTATGAGGTTAGCAAGCTGGAAAGGAAAGGAAATGACTCAAGTTTTAAATGCACATGCACTTCATAAGATGATATATGGTAACTTATGGATAAGGCCAGCTGACGTACACTTATAATTCTAATAGTATCATATCAGGAAAGGTGTAAGAAACAGGCAGCACACAAGCCCTGCCAAAGGTTTACCAGAATAATTCTGGGAGCCATTGCAACAGGGCATTGTAATTATTAAACTGTAAACTGCTTCCTGGAGGGAAAACACAGGTAACTGGCTGCATGTTACAATCCACAGTGCAATTTGGCATAGCATCTTGCATAAAAGTGTATCCCAAACCACTTTACAGAAGTTAAATTTCCATTCTCCAGCCAAGATATGCTATACATTACAGAACATCTGTGTGCAAACACTGCTTCATGGAAAAAAAATTCCAAAGAATGAGGTCATAAGATGAAAATCCAAAGGGGAATTTAGGAGACAGGAGTACTGGGCGGGAAGAAAGAAGAAAGGAAAATGATAAGACTGGAGCGTTGGTACATAAGATTTAGAAATGAGTTAAAGTCACATCAGCTAATTTCCCCTGAAACAAGGTGAAGGTGAGTATGAGTAGTTTGAATAGAAATGGTTCTATAGGTTCATATGGAGTGGCACTATAAGGAGGTGTGGCCTTGTCAGAGTGGGTGTGGCCTAGGAGGAAGTATGATCCATTTTCTCCTGTGTCCTACCTATTCTGATGTAGAACTCACAGCGACTTCTCCAGCACCTTGTCTGCCTACATGCCACCATGATGACAATGGACTAAACCTCAGAAACTGTGAGGCAGCCCCAATTAAATGTTTGTTTGTTTGTTTGTTTATAAGAGTTTCTATGGTCATTGTGTCTCTTCACAGCAACAGAAACCCTAACTAAGTCACTGAGACAATTGTTCTAAATAATCCAAAAGGAGTAGTAGAATTTGGGTAAATAAAAACAAATGTGAGGTAAAAGATGATAAACAACCCAAGTAGTGGTTAAATTAGGTCAGACGATACTGTTCTTTTTTATGGAATAAGTGCAATAAAACACCAAATTTCAAATCATCATGAACTACTTAAAAAAAATAGAGGAATGTGTATATTGCTTGAGCTTCATATGCATAAACAGCCTAAACTGCATTAAAAACATGAATTTCGTAAAATATGTAACAAAAAAAATCAATTAGGCCGTATACTTTTAGAATCTTTATTGACTTTTTTCTTTCCTTGTAGACAGTGTCATTTTGTCCTACCTGCCCTGGAATGCACTTTGTAGACCAGGCAAGCCTCGAACTCACACAGATCCACCTGCCTCTATCTCCTAAGTGCTATGATTAAAGATGTGAGCCACCATGACCAGCTCCTCACTGTTTTTTAAAAAGTTTTAAAATATTAGTTTAGGTTTTAATTTAGTCATTGAAGTAACAGTTAATCGAAAATTATACCTAAGAAATGATAATTAAGAGAACTTTATGTTCTTTCACTTCGTTTGTCAAATAACATTCCGTTAGTAATACACACACACACACACACACACACACACACACACCAAGTTCAAATGTTCTCTAGCACTTTTTTTTTTCAAGACAGGGTTTCTCTGTATAACCCTGGCTGTCCTGGAACTCACTCTGTAGACCAGGCTGGCTTTGAACTCAGAAATCTGCCTGCCTCTGCCTCCCAAGTGCTGGGATTAAAGGTGTGTGCCACCATGCCCGGCTTTCTCTGGCACTTTAAGAGAGAAATTTGAACATTTTAACACAAATAAATACACAAACATTGTACATGTGTTTAAATATCACACTGTTCTTAGAAATCATTGTGTCAAAACAGTTATTTTAATTTATTTTGCACCTAAATTAAATATCAGGAAGATACGTGTTGGAAGTCAAGTTCTAAATTCTGAACGTGAGCCTGAGGCTTCAGTGTCTGTCTCCGATGTCATCTGTATGGTGCATTGGTCTTCCATGCAGTGTATGTGACAGGAATTTAAATTCCGTGAATTCTGTGACTATGCATTTAGCAGATGACTTATATAACTAATTAAAAGCTGCACAATTCTTTTGCATATTGAAGTTTTCTACATAATGAGCTGATTAAGTGCCGTGTCTTGTGTTCTCCCCATGTAAACTTGACAGTGATCAGATTTTGATTTTGTGACACATATAATAATATGCAGAATAAAGTAAACCCATAAGAATAAAGTAAAGCTAAAACTTTCTCTAAAGTCTTAGATATTTAGTGGGATTGTTTAATGATTTGGCATGACTAGTAAAGAAAAGTGAAAATAACATACATTTTGGTAGATTTCTGGGATTTAGCAATGAAAATAAATATGCTTACACACACATATATAATGAAAATTACAAGTTCTAATATACTGAGTAAAGATACTTTTTCTTTTGCTTTATACAGTTCATAGTGTTTATAAAATTCATGTTATCTAAAATTATCTCTGGTTTCTTTTATTTATTTATTTATTTATTTATTTATTTTGGTTTTTTGAGACAGGGTTTCTCTGTATAGCCCTGGCTGTCCTGGAAATCACTTTTTAGACCAGGCTGACCTCGAACTCAGAAATCCACCTGCCTCTGCCTCCCAAGTGCTGGGCTTAAACGCATGTACCACCACACCCGGCTCTATCCCTGGTTTCTTAAAAGGAAAAACAGCCAATGTGTGGGAATTGTTAGACTGTCATCCGTGTAAGTGGGCATAAAAACTGTACTAAATTCAGCTCCTAACATACTGTCTAGCAACAGTAAACAATGATTTTTCTTACATACAATCATGATTTTTAAATTTAATCCTAAATCTCCCTGAGCAGCCATGAGAAGCTTTTCAGGGATTATTTTGATGAGGTCTCCAACTGGATTCTGAGTAGGCCTCCCTAGCTCCAGCTTCTCTGTGTCCAGCCACTGCGACGGTGGTAGCACAGTCAGAGTTGGAGGTAATTGTTCAGCTAGTACCTGCTTCCGTCTGAAGGCTGCACCCTCAGAGGTCGCACCCTCAATCTTCCTCAAGGTTGCAAGCACCAAATAATAGACTTAACATTTAAATACCTAGAGACACCTTCCCCCAACACACAGCACCAATTTCACATACATAAATCGAATATATAATAAATGTAGCATAATTATTTTAAGCTTATCCCTGACCAGCTAACAAACAAACGAGACTAAGACTGTGGCTATTTTATTTGGCTTTGACAACTATTTCGGGGTAACCCCTAATCTATTCTTCTAACTGCTGGCCTGGCAAACTCCCCACTGGTGTACCCCAGCTACTTGCTGTTTCTCCTGGCCATGGGCTCATCATACATCTTCCCTTATGGTAGCTTTCCCTCTCTCCCCTAGTCCCTCCTCCTTCTCATCTTCCCTCATCTCTCTCCTCCAACTCTAATCCCTGTAGCCAATCTTATTTAACCAATAGTTTTAAATCAAGGAACAAGGTTTGCACAACAGAAGCTTGTAAACACGAGAAGTCACTCTTATACCTAGGCCTTCAGGTATAGAATTTAGCACTACAATACATAGCAATAGACCAAAACTTATCAAAAATTATATACAACACATTCAATACTCATACCATATATACCTACACTACGCGTACCCCACACATCATACACAGCAAACCACACACAAGCACACATATACATACATACACTCTATATGCATACCATACATATACCACATACAACACACACATATTACATACACACACACCACACATCATATGCAACACACCACACACAAACACACACAAACTTACACTCTATGCACACCATATACAACACACATACATTATATACATATACCACATACATCATGTGTGTACCACACTTACTATACATATACATATCACAAGCACAACACATGCACCACAGCCCATGTACATACCACACACATACACACAGGTTCTGGATCTTGAGCTTGAGTGAAGTTTCTTATCGACTTGCTCAGAAGTTCTTAAGTTACGGTTGGTCTTCAGAAAGACCAAAGTGTCCATGTGCTTCTAAAACTTTTACGTTGGGAGTTTTGTTTTAATGGATTTTTTTATGGCAAGAAGTTTTGACAATTTCTCCAAAGACTTATACCTCTCGAATGCTCAATAATTACTCACCAACTTTCAGTTCATTCCTCTAAATCATAAAAACAATCACTGTCCTATCAAAGTCACGGAGCTGACTGGGGGAAGTCATTGTCACACACATTGCTGTGCCAAACTCCTGCCACCATCTTCTATCATGTGATCAGTTCTGGTCACACTGTGTCATCTGTGGGAATGCAGAATCAGCTGTCTTCTTTTGAGGAGTCCTGTCATTCCTAGCTTCCCTGGACTAGTTAGGTTTTGGTTGCTGTGATAAAACATGGACCAAAAGCTTGTTGAAGAAGAAAGGGTTTCTTTGGTTTACAGCTCCATCTTCCAGAGAAGCTGGGACAGGAGCTGAAGGCAGGGACTGGAGCAGAAACCATGAGCCATGCTGCTTGCTGGCTTTCCACCTCCATGTCTGCTCACCTACCTTTTCCTATAAGACCCAGAATCGCCTGCCTGGGGTGGCACTGCTCACAGTGGGGTAGGCCATCTTTCATCATTGAGCAATCAATAAAATGTCTCATAAATATACCCATGATCCAATCTCATGGAGGCAATCCCTCAGTTAAGGTTCTTTCTTCACAAGTGTGTCAAGTTAACAAGCAAGGATGCCCAGGAAGTTAGCAATCAAAATGTTTGATCCCCATGTCTCCAAGATGGTCTATAGATGTGGTTATTATTTTTCCTTTATGTATATGTGTGACTGTGTATGTATGTGTACTAAGTGAGTGCCTTGTGCCAGGGGAGGTCAGAAGGGAAAGGTTTCTTAGAGGAGTTAAAGTTGTCTCTGAGCCTCCTGAAGTAAGTACAGGGAACCAAAGCACTGAGCCGTTCCTCCAGCACCCCAGGGTGTTCTTTTCACACTGAGTTTGTTTTCAGTGTTGAGAACGATCTTTCATTTTGGAAAATCAGATTTCTCTTTTCCTTCTAAAAAAAAAAAGCCCTTCCTCTAGGAAGGCATTTTTCAACCTGTGGGTAGTGATCCCTTTGGGGTTTCTAACTGTTTTGCAGTAGTCACCTGAAATCGTCAGAAAACACAGAGATTTACATTATAGTTTATAATAGTAGCAACACCACAGTCGTGAATTAGCAATGAAAATAATTTTACAGTTGGGGGTGATTACAAAATGAGGAACTGTATTAAAGGGTCAGTTGCTAAATTAGGAAGCAGAGCTCGAGAACAAACTTGAATGAAGCTCAGCTGAGCCCTCCTCGCTCATGTCTGGCTACCAACCTGTTTTCCATGGTGATTTTTTTTTTTTTTTTACATTTTTTTCTGTTTTTATTCTTAGAAAATTCAAACATAAAATAGTTAGGAATATTATTTTTTGTCTTGGGGGAGGTTATAAGGGTGGAGTGTGGATATGGAAGAATTGAGAAATGAGTGAGATTGGGGTGCATGATGTGAAAATCAAAAGGAATCAACAAAAATTATATTAATAAGAAAATATTCAGTCAGTGAGGACAACTGTCTACATTTCCCACAGACATTGTTTTTTCCATAGGGGAATTCTTGGTCTTCAAAAAAAACAAAAACAAAAACAAAAACAACGTCCTCTATCAGAAAAAAATGACAAGATCCCTGACATGATTCCAAGGTCCAAGAAAGAGACAGGTGATATGGTAAGGCGAGCACTGTAGACTGGGAAATGCTTGCAACAGTTTATGGTTGATGGTGGACAGGCCCACATGTACAGAGACATAGATTGGAATATATATCCTTTGGCAGAACCTAAGTGAATTGGCTACTTTTTAAAAGGCCTCTTATTTTTTGTCCTGGGTATCAACATCACTTTTAAGGATACAAAAAAAATTGTTAACTACAGAGTGGTGTTTGTTTCCTTTAAATGTCAAGGGTTACATTGGAAGTGGCAAGGCCAAGGCTTCTCTGGTATCTATGAGGAGGCGTGCTGTGAAGAAGATTCCGTGGTGAGTGATGAGTGCCCGTGGAGTGGCGTTCCCTTTGAAATCCCACATTCCTCAACCACGAGAATGCTGCTATGGAATTCAAAAACTGGGAAATATGGCACAGGAAACACCACTTGGATGTGATGGGGATCGGTTCCTGCCTAACATCTTTCTAAGGCTACTGTTCAAGACTCTTCATTACAGGCCAGTGTTTTCTAAAGTGGGTGGGTCAGTGACACAAAAGACATCAGAGTTTATATGGTAATTACCACGCTAAAACCCAGGCCGCATCATGCACTATACCTGGCTCAGCACAGGCTCTGTGGAAAAACAGAGGCTAGACACTTCCACAGGAAAACCTGCAGGACTTTTTTTTTCTAAACCTAATTGCAGGGGCCATTTGGGTTAGAGCAAGGTTGCACAATAAATCTGCCACTCTTAGAGGTCCAACGTTCACAATGCATATTGAACCAATCTTTCTCCTGTGAAACTATGTAAGCTAGATGCGGTGCCACCGTAGTAAAATGCTCCTCAATAAACTGTTTTCACGAGAAAGTTTGCCCACTCATGTGTCCCAAAGCTGTTGTAATCTTCATTGTTGAAGCTGCTCTAACAGCAGGGACATTTTTCTAGATCTTGACATGTTTAAAATTCTCTAATGAATAAAGCTAACAGCTCATGGTTGCTTCAACTGTCACTTGATTATCCCAGAGGGATTTTTCCTTTCTTTTTTTCTTTCTTCTTCTTCTTCTTTTTTTTTTCTTTTTGTCTTTAAAATTGGCCTCCTAGTTTGTTTTTAACTACCTTGAACACAGAGGTCTGAAGGGGAAAACAGATCAAAGATCAGCTTGCAACATAAAATGCAGCTGTAGTTAATTAAAGGCAAATGAAGGACATCTGACCGGAGTCTTTATGAGCCGCCTCGTCACACATTCAACAGTCTATAATCTCTGTGACCTTGTCCCGTGGTCCTGAACTGTCGCCAAACCTGAGAATTGGATATGTTTCAAGTTATATACTATAAACGAATGGAGAAAAGGGAAGAGTGTCCAGGGCGTGCCTTGAGAAAGAGGAAATAATGTGGAGACAGGTTTGCTTCAAGTGTTGTCTGCTGAGAAGTGAGAGAATGGCAGTGTTTCTACAGAGCAGAGAGTGTCTCTTCAGATTGAAAACTGCTTTGCTACAGAGAGCTAAATGTAGCAAACACGCAGAAGGTCAATTACAATATACACATTGTTATGATTGAAAGAACTTGAACAAAGAATATTTGGGAATATCCCTATGGTTTTATAAAAATTGTTCCTACTTTCTAAACCTTAAAATCAAGAAGTATTTTGGCACTGTGACACTGTTTGCAGATGGCCAAGGTGTCTGACTGTCACGTACAAATGATGAAGTAAAAGGTCTGAGTTCTGGCAAATCATTTGATCTCTGTCAACAACAGTAAAAATAGCTGTCATGGTCCACAGTGGCCCTTAACAATGAATCTACAGAATACAGTAGAGAAAAGTCCCAGCCCACACTGTGAGTGAAGAAGTCCTGCCTCGGGCTATCAGCTAACCCTTTAAAGGCTGGGTATTCTAGAGAACATGCCTACTTCACAGGACTGTATACGGGAATGGAAGGATTATAGCTGAAGGAATGCCGTGGATACCGCAAAGTCTGACCTAATGTAAACATTTATTGAGATGCTGTAGAAGGCCTGGAAAATCAACTATGGCCTACTTTTGAATTTTTCCATGTACCTAGATGTGCAGCGTAAAAACAGATAAAGCATCAGTAAATATTTAAAAAGTAGTTCACCTTTACACTACATATTGTGTCCAAATTACCCCAAGTCAGCTGTTAAAATCTAAAGAAAGGACAAATAAAAACGATCATTTTTGGTGTGATGTGCATGTGTATGTGTGTGTGTGTGTGTGTGTGTGTGTGTGTGTTTTCCCAAAGAAACTTACCAGTTTGAACTAACATAAACTTACCAACCTGGCCATCTGTAGCATATTAAAAGGCCCTGCCACTGTTTCAAACCTTTGAGGCCCTATAAGAGTGCGTTTAGCCTGTGGCATACATTTTTATGTACTCTAAAGTGGCAGGTCTTTGTTTCTAGAGAGAATGAAGCCTCAGGTGGAACCAAGAGCAATGAACTCAGAAGCAACTAGGTCTGGATGATTTCGTCTTAGATGTCGCTGAGCTCGAATATGTTTTCTCTTCCCAAGTTCAAATCAGTATTCAGTCACTGTTGTGATGTTATTAGGCAGTAGGGTCTGAAAGGTGGTTAGGCCATGGGGGAAGGTATGAATTCATAATAGAAATGAGGCAGAAAGGATGGTGTACTGGATAGCTTTGTGTCAACTTGACACAGCTGGAGTTATCACAGAGAAAGGAGCTTCAGTTGGGGAAATGCCTCCATGAGATCCAGCTGTGGGGCATTTCCTCAATTAGTGATCAAGGGGGAGAGGCCCCTTGTGGGTGGTGCCATCTCTGGGCTGGTAGTCTTGGGTTCTATAAGAGAGTGGACTAAGCAAGCCAGTAAAGAACATCCCTCCATGGCCTCTGCATCAGCTCCTGCTTTCTGGCCTGCTTGAGTTCCAGTCCTGACTTCCTTTGGTGATGAACAGCAATGTGGAAAATGTAAGCTGAATAAACCTTTTCCTCCCCAACTTGCTTCTTGGTCATGATGTTGTGCAGGAATAGAAACCCTGACTAAGACAGATGGGTATGTGAAGCAGAGAACAGTGGATGCGGTTGCTAGGCACTGACACTGGAGATGAGGATCTGCTGGGTACCAAATGATAAGATCCCTATTTGAGAGACATGCATATGTCAGGATCACCCAGGTCCTGGGAGACGATGAGACTATCGAGAATGAATCTGCAAATGAGAGATGGCCCAACACAGAACTCCAAGGAACACCGACGTCGTGACAAGATTTGCTATTTTTTTCCTGCATTTTTTTTGAAAGGCAACTATTAATCTGCAATATTTGTCTAACTTCTAATTAAATCCAGCTAATGGATTCAGCACCCTCCAGCTTACACTCGGCAAGCAAACCTTTCAGATTCTCTCCCCTATCCTAGTCAGTCTTAATATACATTGACATCCAGAAAATACTTTGGCAAATTTAAAATTAATAAAAACATTTATTTTTAAAGAAATTCTTGAGTGCTATTCTCTTCTAAATTTACCAAGTGTTCAGAGCCCCCTCTTGCATACATCTGACACACCATCAGCAAAGCAGCAATCATTAATTATACCGTGAAACAAAGAAACACACACTTTGTAAAATATAAACACAGGACTCCTAGATAAGGGCCTATGATATTGTTTGAGGGATCTATAGCTTACCTTTCTTCATAAACAGATTTCTCTACATGAATTTGAATGCTGAGAGGTGGAGCTTCACTGTAGCTGGTGGTTATGAGATACCCACATGTGTAAATCCAACACTCAACTAGCTGGCACTGCTACATTCTCTTAGTTGAACAGATAAAATGAATTGACTAAAATATTACTTCATTGTAAAAACAGGAAACAATAAAAATACAAAAATCATCTGGGATTTTAAAGAAATGCAACAGACATTTCTCCATAAAACATAATAGACCACACACTGGGGAATTTTCCCTTTCAACAACCTCTACTATTAGTATCTATGATGTATTAAAATTTATCATCACAGGGAGCAGAGTGGATCTTACAGGCATGGACAAGAAAGGTCCAAATGCAGGGGATGCTATCTGGGGTGGAAGGTGGAGGTCTTCATCCGTACCATCAGGCATCACTCTTCCAGCAGAACTAGAGTATAGAGAGGTTCCAGACCAATAAGGAGACTTTTAAAAAATTAACTTCATAAAACAGGTGGCTGCCCGAAGTTGGGAAATAGTGGTGGGTATGGGGAAGAAAATGATTGAGGGAAGATACTAAAACGTCCATGTGGAGCTTGAGGAATAATTCTGAGGTTATTACCTATGACCTAGGCATACTGCAGAGACATGGTTCTTTATTTAGTAGTGTGGGGTGGTGGTGTACATATGTGTGTGTGCATACATGCATATATGTGTACATGCATGCACGTGTATGCATGTATGCATGTGCATGTGTGCATGCCTGCTTTTTTGTACACATGTGTGTACATGGGCATGCCTGGGTCTGTGGGAGTTGTCATAGGTGTGTGTATGTGTGTGTGTGTGTGTATGCATGCTCATGTGCCTGGGGCACACATTGTGTCAGAGAATAACTTGCAGGAGTCAGTTTTCTCCTTCCATCCTGTGAGTTCTAGGAACCACACTCAGGTTGACATCCTCAGCAGCGAGCATCTTTTGAACAAACATTTTTGATCCCAAAGGGTAAATATTAATAATTTCTTAACCTAAGTTTGTGTCCCTTTCTTAAACTATCATGAAGAGCTAAGTAGGCTTTGGTCGGTGGCTTATTTTGGAATTACAGTCATCTCTGCATTGAGCAGCCTGTCAAGAAGCTAATGATCTGTAAACTTTGTCAGTGAACCAGGAAAAGCACTTTAAACTAATTCCTTTTAAATTAATTTTTGACAGTTTCATATGTGTATGAAATATATTCTGATCACACTCTTCCTTGTATCATAGGTATATCCAAGGTGCTTTGTAAATTTTGATTTTTTTTCTCTCTAAATAAATGGTATCTATCTTACAGTGTATGCTTTCTATCCCACTGTAGTGTGGTAGAAGCTTTAGTGGTTTTTTAATATGGCCAAAAGAAAGAAAAATCCTACACTGTTATTTTTCTTAAGGATGATCAATTCATAGATATTTTTTACATCCTTCCACCTGTTGCCATGAGATAAAGATACTGTAGCTAAACTGCTATTTCTTGTCACTCCCACAAGCACTGCCACCAGTAATGGTTGTGTTCCTATGGCTGAAACTAGTATTACCTCCACTACTAAACCTGGCTGGCTTTACTGTGTGCATTTATGTACAATGTATCCCATATGTAGAATTCATTATCTCATTGATGACTGTGCACTCTTCTCAGGAAGCCCCTGAAGAGAATCCCAACATTTGCTCCGGCACTTCAAGAAGACTGAGTCACAGGGAGAATAACTAACTGGCCCAGATAGGGTTTGGGATCCAATCTTAGGGTCTCTAGTCAACCATACCTCTCTATAAACCATTCTGATCCAGCCCCCTCCTGCATCTAGTTAGTGGCTTACTTTGTACAAGCAGATGGTTGGTTAGCATAAGTAATGTAAGCAGAGGTTTGGTAAGCTGCTGTTCCAGGGGTATCTGCTCTCGGTGGGGCTCTAGTTTGGGGGAGCCAGCTGCCATATGTGGAAAGGTTTCAGCCACCTGTAGTGGTCTGTGGAAGACCCTGAGATACCCCAGCGCGTGGCAGTTGTCAGGACTGTGGCAGTCCAACCACCGTGTGACTGCAATGGGAAGGAACACTCCAAATGAATCCAGCAAAAGAACTGAGCAAACGAGCCCCGGGAAACCTAAGCCATGAGAACCAGAGCAAAAACACCTCTAAGCTTCCTCACGGTTTCTGCTCAAACATTTAGTCCTCTAGGCTGACATTGCTGCAGCAGAGTAAACCCAAGTTATTTGGCACTTACTTATGTGTCTGCAAGCATTTCCTGTCTTAAACCTATATTTATAGACCGTCCTTTCGATGTGGTATACTATATGCACTTCGTACTATTAGTTCTTACATCAAATCAAAAAATCTTTCCTAAGAATTCAAACTTTACCACGCATTAAACAAACTGTCCATTTGACTTTAAGAACCCATTTCTAGAAAGGATTAGGTCTATTTCACTCTCCTAAAGACTTACAACAATGCTGTGACTCACTTATTCACACATCCAACAAACGGCTAATGTGTTTTGTACAAATATCATATTAAAATGTGCACACTACACAGGCTAGAGACACTGAACACTGTTTAAGATGCACCAGGCAAGGTACCTGTAGCCACAGTTGATGCTGGCTCTAAGTCAGCCTCAATGGTACCCACTGGATCTCTCATATTAAATTATGAGAAGCATACTTAACAGGCTTCATGTTAAATTCTAATTTTTTCATCCACATTTCTGCCTCTGCTTCTCTCCTATCCAGGCTGGAATATGAATGCACTGGAAAAAGACATCCATTATCTGCATTGTCATAGATGTTAGTATAAGAAGAAATTCCCAAGTTTCCTCCAAACCTTTCTGATTCTCTTCCCAGAAACCCACCTGAGTCATTCTTCTATTTACCATCAGTTGAGAAAGTTTGGTCCTTCTGTTTATAGACAATAGTAGAAAGCCTATGTTTTCATTACTTTGAAATAATTTTTCCTATTTCTACTTAAAATCATTTAGCAATTAACAATACAAGCTCAAAGATCTCAAAATAAGTTTTAAAATGGAAAATTCCCAATACAAAAGCTGACACATATGTCTGTATATTGTTTAGATGATTAAAATGAAAGCTGCCATTGGAAGAAGGAGACGTAGTGATAATTGGACTGAGCTGTGATGGAGAAGAAAGTGTTCAGGAGACATTTGCCACCATTTCCATCATTCATAGCAGAAAACAGAGGGTGTGTCTGAATGGAAACCTCCATGGCCTAAGATAAATGCAGAAAAGCCTTTTATGGGTCAGAACAAATTAATCCACAACTACTAAGTACTGATCATCTTTTTCTTTTTTACACACACACACACACACACACACACACACACACACACACACACATGTATGCACAATTTTGCAGCAAGACAATAGTTTTTTTTAACTTATTTTATTAGATATTTTCTTCATTACATTTCAAATGCTATCCCGAATGTCACCTATACCCCCCCTCCCACCCTGCTCCCCTGCCCCACTCCCACTTCTTGTCCCTGGCGTTCCCCTCTATGGGGCATATAAAGTTTGCACGACCAAGGGGCCTCTCTTCCCAATGATGGCTGACTAGGCCATCTTCTGCTATATATATATATATGCAGCTAGAGACGCGAGCTCTGGGGGTAGTGATTAGTTCATATTGTTGTTTCATCTATAGGGTTGCAGACCCCTTCAGTTCCTTGGGTAATTTCTCTAGCTCCTCCATTGGGGTCTCTGTTTTCTATCCTATAGATGACTGTGGGCATCCACTTCTATATTTGCCGGGCATTGGCATAGCCTCACAGAGATAGCTATATCAGTGTCCTTTCAGCAAGATCTTGCTGGCATATGCAATAGTGTTTGCGTTTGGTGGCAGATTAGGGGATGGACCACCGGGTGAGGCAGTCTCTGGATGGTTCATCCTTTGTCTCTGCCACTTCTTTCATGTATATTTTATTCCCTATTTTAGGGAGGAATGAACTATCCACACGTTGGTCTTCCTTATTCTTGATTTTCTTGTGTTTTGGAGATTGTATCTTGAATATTCTAGGTTTCTGGGATAATATCCACTTATCAGTGAGTGCATATCAAGTGAGTTCTTTTGTGATTGGGTTACCTCACTCAGGATGATATCCTCCAGATACAGCCATTTGCCTAAGAATTTCATAAATTCATTGTTTTTAACAGCTGAGTAGTACTCTTTTGTGTAAATGTACCACATTTTCTGTATCCATTCCTCTGTTGAGGGACATCTGGGTTCTTTCCAGCTTCTGTCTATTATAAATAGGGCAGTTATGAACATAGTGGAGCATGTGTCCTTATTATCAGTTGGAACATCTTCTGGGTATATACCTAGAAGAGGTATTGCTGGACCTTCCGGTAGTACTATGATCATGTTAAAGGCAAAGTTAAATGTTTAAATTTGAATGGAAAGTAACGCATGTGTATATGTTTCATAGGCATAAATTCACAATCCGATAAGCTGGGATTTCATGAATCATCACAGTCATGCACAGCATTCTTCTTCTTACTAGTCTAAAAGTGTCAAAAGACGTGGAGACTTTAAATTCATAATATATGATTATGCCACAGAGCACAATTGCTATTATATAAGGATTTTTCTTATTACACTGCTTTTCCAATTCAGGTTTACCACACAGCCGAATGAAATCAACACAAGCGGAGCAAGAATAAACGAATACAAACTTTCTGAAACTCGGGAAGACATCCAGGTAAGCTTTCAGCTCAGAATGAACCAGTTTACTTTCCATCCCGGTTCAATTACACCTGACGACTTGTAATCACCGTAATGAAATGTAATGGAAATTAATAAGTGATTTTGTCATGGCTTCAGCAGACAGTATCGTCTCCGTCTGGCTCATTCAGGGCTTGAGAAACATTTTCCAGTACTGCCCAGTGTCAGCAGTCCCTGGGAGGGAAGCTCCCACAGCTGAAAGGCAGCGTTTGGCTGCCAGTGGAAGCTACAGAAGAGGATGATTAATATAAACATGCTCTTCCCAGCAGTGGTACATAAAACAGGACTCTTTGAGGAGCTCTTTGTATTTTAATTTCCACGAGTACATAGGGTAATGCATTTTTTTCTTCATCTGGTTTGATTTTTGATATTTAAGATCGACTTCTATGTTTCGTTTATTTTTTCTTTGCATTGGAAAAAGAACATGAAGTGACAACATAAAATCAGGGCTAATTGGTATTTTTCAGGAGGGGAAAAAAAAAACACCTTTCATGATGAGCCAAGTGCAAACATTTTACAAATAGAATATCTTGCACTAAACAGTCATGTTAGTAAAAAAAAAAAATTAGTTATGTTACATGCATGGAAGTATTTGTTAGTTTCAGGTTTAATCACTGCAAGTGGTTTTAATTTATATTTCCTTAAAATTTGGCTATTACACAAAGCAAGTACTTTAAAGGACTGAATGATTGTCTTCTCCCTGAAGGAAAGAAACTGAAAGTTGATTTCAAACTGAAAGGAATAATAGCAACAAGGCATTTTAAATAAAAATAAATATGGGGAGTAGGTAAACCACTTAGGGTCAGCTTGTTTAATATAAGCAGATTAGTTTCTTTGAAGAAACAAAAACACACTAGTTTTTTTACTCTAAAAATGATCAGAACCATGCAGACTATATTCCTCGAAAAAGTGGTATCAGATACGCAGGGGTCTTCCCATGGTGCTCTTGGTAAGGTCTGCATTGTCAGAACAGGTGATGACAGCGCTGCTCTTTTGTGTTATTTTAGCCGTCACTAGCCTTCCTAGTATTTTTCACCACTCCCACTTGCTGGCAGTATATCATGGCTCAGTTTCAACAGAATTCTAGTACGAGCTGTGAGCTAACTGGGAAATGTCAACATGTAAAGCCATGTCTAGAATTAACATGTCTTTAACAAGGGCAAACTCCCACATTCTCTCTTAAGTATAGCAAAAGCATAAGCAGAAAGGGGGAGGGGAGGGGTCGGACAAGCAGATTCCTGAGACACTTCAAAAGAGAGAGGAGGGAGGAGAGAGAGAGAGAGAGAGAGAGAGAGAGAGAGAGAGAGAGAGAGAGAGAGAGAGAGAGAGAGAGAGAGAGAGAGAGAGAAAATGAATGAGAATAATCACACAAAGCCCACCAAACATAGTATTGCACTATCGAACCAGAAAATGATACTGTTCATGTTTCAAGGAAAAAGCTCCTTTAATTAAGAACCATGTGACCATATGAGGAAAACTGTCCCTCCCAAGTGAAATACTTAGACGCTTTAGTTTGTTGTGACACATGCCATGTCCCTTCTTGTGGCAGAACATCTGACTTTAATTGACCAGCTATGGAGGTTCCTGCTGTGATATCTGTCCTAGTGGTAGCATCAGACGTTAACTTTGGCTGTGATTAGCCTCATAGCCCCTTAATGACAAGAGGTCAGCATTGTGTCTCAGGCCAAGTAATGTTCTATAGATGGCTTCTCTCAGCACTGCCCCTCCTGCTGATGTTGGAAAATGACCAATAACTGCATGACAAATCAGCAAAGGCCTGGAAGGTCATGAACGCACGTAACCTAATCAGCATCTCTAAATAATTTGTCAGAGGCAAGTTGACCAGGAGCCAAAGGCTGGAGAGACACTCTTTTCTGCATACCTGAAGTTTTTCTTGGGTCTGAAATGGGCTCATGGGGATTTCCATAGGAAAACTGGAAAGGCGAAGGAATGTGCAAAGGTTCTGGTACTACTTGAGAAAACAAAGGACCAAAGGTAGCTGTCCAATAAAAACCAACAGCAGGAGCCATGGATGAAAACAATTCTACTGTGTGAGAAAAATTCACAGAGAAAGGCCATCTGATCTGTCTTCAATATGATGACCTCTGCAGATAAATACTATTTAACATAAATAATAAAAGGGGATAATAAAAGGACATGGAAAGGTGCTCAGAAGTCACCTCTTGAAGATATCACTTCTCATTTGGGCTATTTATTCATTGTCCTTTTAAAATGTGTTTAATATTCTTCTTCATCATCAGAGAAAATAAGTATAAATATTCCTCATCCTTTCTTTTATTTAATTTATTTATCTCTTGGCTATTGGTATTGTTTTAATACACGGCATATTTCCAGCATTGTTTTGATTGAGCTTCAGTCAAACTCGCCATTTAGCAACTGCAGATAATTAAGTAAGATGCTGGGGTCTGTTGCGATACTTTAAAAGATGTTCTCTAACTGCACGTCACAATAGAGTAACATGTAAAACTAGCAAACAACTTGAGACACAGACATGTTCTCTCTAATATGTGAATCCTAGCCTCAGATTTTTAGACTACTGTGTATGACTTGGAGTGTCTGTAAAGACCAAGAAATTAGAAAGGTGCCGTTGGAGAGGAAGAGGGAAAGAGGCCTTAAGGGAGAGGGAAGGGGTATCAAAATATATGAACTATGGAAGTAAAGTATGGGGCATGCTGATGAATGGAAAGGGTTAAGTGGGATGGAGGGATTCAGGTGATGATGGAGAGAGGGGTTACCTAAAAGTAGGAAGGAATGGAAAAGCCTGGTGGAAACCTAGCATTTTGTAGGTCCATTAAAATATTTTTTTCAAGTTTGAATGGAGGCATTGCATATGGCTGGATGGTACTCCTCCCAAGAAGTCATACATTATTAAACAAAAGTCCTAGAACCATGTTTGAGAAACTTCCCCATAAGGCAGGCACCTCTTTTAGGGATGCTTCAGAAGCTCTGAAGCATAAAGGCCATTGCCACTGTGAAGTGGAAACAAGGGTTCTTTGGAAAGACAGTTGGATGGTGTTTTGCTGGGGCAAACATGTGAAGGAACATTTAGCCGAAGCAGACACAGGTGAAAGGATGTTCTGCTAAAGTCGGCATGTGAAAGGACACGTGATGAATGATTCTTTGCTAACAACACGCATGTATTGGTCCGCCTTACATTGTGTAGTTGTGCTATGTTTTTCAGGAATCCATAAAAAGAAACACCAAAAAATGTCTGGTGGTGTGCTGCAGTTTCTTGCCACTTCCAAGGAGTGATTGGCAGAGTGATGTCAGCTGAGACAGAGGCAGTGCTGAGGCAAGACACGGGGAGGACATGTGATATTTGGAGGGTATTAATAGGACTCGAATGACAGTGACAATAGGCGCCTGGGTTGCAAAACAGAAAAATCAAGCTTCAACTACCCTTGAAGCCTCCTCGCTGCCAAGTAGCTTTCATAGTGCCAGAATATGCTAGCTATGAAAGCTACTGTGGCAGAAAAGCCATCCACATTCCGAATCAGCTGTAGACCCACTGAGCTACTCCACCAACCACCTACTTAACAAGATTTGCCTACTGGTGCAACAGTAGCATGTTACTATGAGATAACTAACCATGTTCTGATTGGATTTGAGGCCTGTTCCGTACTTAGAAACTCTGGCCTGGTACTGTGGATATAAAACCAATCAAAAGCTAGAGATCCCGGGTTCTAGGGACAAATCTACTACCACTGTTTTGCTAAGTGGGCAAAGTGTCAGAACAGCCTTCTAAATATTTATATTCATACCCATAGAAAATGAGGCTCTCAGCCATTCTCAGAAAAACCACTTCTCCATGAGCAGTGGTTAATTTAGCAGACTAATGCAGATCAAAAGGCTGAAAATCAAGGCGTGTGGTATTATCAGCCCTAGAAAACCTCCCAACCAGCAGGCAGCACCCAGGAAGGTCAGCCCTTCACAATTCCTGATCAAATCTCTGACCTTCTTTCCATTTCTACCTTCTAGACCGAAGGTGAGTCTTTGTGATGTTTTTAAAAATTCTCTCTCCCATTTGGGCTCTTTCTGTTTCAAGTCTCTTTTCTCTCCACAGAGAATGCTCTCTCAGTTCTTCTTCCTCAGTGACTGCTAACTACCAACAACAAAAGATCCACCAAAGCTCCCTTTAGTTCCTTACCCCCAACCCTGTCCCTCTCAGGCCCCTCAGACAACCTCCTGCTTTCTAGACTCAAGAAAGATACACTGAGGCTCCTGCATGACACTTTCCTTCTGATCATCAAGGTTTGGAATATCCTGTTCCTATGTTCCTATGTTCCTAGTTCCTATGTTCCTATGATCCTATGTTCCTATGTTTCTATGTTGTTTGTCTGCCTTTTGCAATGGCATCTAGGTAGGGTTTCACATTTGCACCTTTCCTGACAAAATCGAGAGTTCCTCAGACACCTGAACCTGTTTGGCCATGTTTCTGTCCACAGTGTCCAACACAATGCATGGTGCAGAGTAGCAATTTAGTAGTGCTGAACAGATTAAACGACTGCATAAAGAAATAACAACATTTCAGTTCCTAGAGTCAAAGCTACACAAACAGGGCAGAAACTATAAAGCAAAGTTAGTTCATCAAACACTATCAGAAATGTTTAAAAGTATTTACAGATACAGTTGAGGTGTCAGGAATTGTAGGTTTTAGTTTTGAAAAAGATTACGTTTGTATTTATTTTTATGGTGTGTGTTTGTACATCCAGGTGCCCTGCAGAGTCTAGAAGAGAATGTCAGATCCCCTGGAGCTCTACCTAGCATGGGAACTGAACTTCCCTCCTCTGCAAGAGCACTAAGCACAGTTAACTGCTGGATTTCATTTTAAATTACAACCCAACTAAAAGATGCTGAATATTACCATCTGAGAAGCTGAGAGTGGCGCACGTGCCTACTGCCTTTTTGCCATTTCAGACTTAAAGAGTTTCTAGAGTATAGGTATGTGATTTTTGTATCGTGTGTGTGTGTGTGTGTGTGTGTGTGTGTGTGTGTGTGTGTATAATTAACAGTGCTCAAAGCTCATGGCCTTGGGGAAGAGGTAAAGATGCCTTCTATGACTCTGTGATGCAGACATATGCTCTCTACAAAGAAATATAAAATGGGAAGGCCCCATGCGTTTCTTAGCTTTCCTGTGCCATAAGATTTACTATAGAGATTGAACTGGAAGCGTTGCTGAAGAAGTGAAACATCAGTACAGCAGATGTTCAGCATACTTTGGGTTCCAGATGTCAACAAACAGCCCTGCTACAGTCGGACCTCCTCAGTCACCCACTCCAGAGTCAAATGTCTGCACCATGATCAAGGCACAGTGTGCAGGATGCCCTGGCTTCTCTCATTGTGCAAAAGGTAAAGTGATAAGTAGGTACTTATCAAGCTTCACAGTCTCCTAAATATCTTATTGAAAAGCTATCATCCTTGAGTTGATTTAAATCCTTTCTGAGAAACAAAATTTACTACACACTCCTGACCTAAATCTCGGGAATTGGCTGGACTTGAGACAGGACTGTTTCCCAAACTGCAAAATGAGAAAGGGCCAACTCTACTCAAAGGATCTCACCAAGGACAAGAATAACTGTGTAAATCTATAGCCATTTTCTAGAAATCACCAATTTGATACAAATAAATGTCAGACTCCTCAGTGTAGATGACTAGAAGCCAATACAACTATAAAAATAGGAAAAATGCAGAAACTATAACTTTGTCACACATCTTTATTACCTTTAAAAATAACTAATGAAAAACATTCACAAAAAGAAAAAAACCAAAAAAAAAAAAGAGAGAGAGAGAGAGAGAAGCCATAAAAAGGAAAAGTCCAGAAGATCCTTTTAAGTGTAAGACACATAAATTTTTCTTTCTCTCTTTTTTAAAAACAACTCTGCTCTGTGAAAAGGTTTTATGTGATCAGTCTGAAAAATAGTAATGAAAACTGGGGGAAACAGACAGTAAAAACCAGTCCAGGGAGAGACCAAGCAGAGGTTTCACAGTTTTACACTGTTCTTAGAAATATTAAATCTATGATAAAGATAAGCTCTCATTCTCATCATCCCGATTGAAGATTGTCTCCAAATACACCAGGGCAATTAGCTGTATGCTTTAAACCACTTCAGTTCAGATGAGCAGCTTCTGCTATGTTTGAAACTAAGGGATTCTCACTAGGTTTCTTTGTCCATGTTTGAATATAACTAATATATAGATGAATACTTTGGGATTAAAACTCATAGGCCACTTTTAGATGAACTGGATCAATTCTAGGTGCGTGTTAACTGTTTAGAGGCATAGCAAGCTGTCCATGGAAGAAGGTGTCACTGTGGAATAGAAAAACAATTGCTTTCTCCTAAAAGATTTAAAGTCTGCTTCATATCTGGTACACACACACACACACACACACACTCTCTCTCTCTCTCTCTCTCTCTCTCTCTCTCTCTCTCTCTCTCTCTCTACAGATATATATATATATATATATATATATATATATATATGCATAGTACAGCTGTATCTAGCTCTATTGCTATATCTAGATATATGCCTAGAAAATTACCATCCCTAAAACATGAAAACCAAGAAGTCTATCTAAATGTCTATATATCTATCTACCTGTCTGCACTCAAAAGACTTACAATATCCAAAGGCCACATTAGGTTATTATTCAGGAAACTAAGAAATAGACAGTAGAAAACTTTGATTGAATGGAAGTAATATACTCTCTTGATTTGCAATCAAAATGTTTTCTCCCCTGAAGGCCACAGATCGCACCATCATGTCTTATACCTAAAGACCAGCCTGTTCCAGGACTGCCAGGGCTATACAGAGAAACCCTGTCTCGAAAAAACCAACCCCCCCCCCAAAAAAAAAAAACCAAGAACACAAACAACACTGAGAGATGAAAGCCAAGCCCTCGCCGGTGGACTGCGCTCAGGCGGTGAAATCACACTTCCATGAAAGTTCTCATTCTGTACAGATGTCCTGAAGATATTTTGTTTTGTTAGTTCTCCAAGCTTTTCTTTTCTGATTGCTAATTTCAGCTCTGGAAATCAGTCAAATAAACACAAGCACAGAATATACAGCTGAAGAAGCAAGTGTTGCTGTACTAAGAAAGTGGGACAGTTAGCATTTCCAGATATGTTGATTTTAAGGTTCTTTTTATGTCCTCTTAATCAATATACCCCTCTTGCTAAGAAATAATTGAGTGAAAATACTAAACTTTTGGGTAAAATAATATTGGTATCAGTTACTGTTTATTTCCATAGGAAGTTATGAAAAAATGCTCCCTTCAAGATGTAAATATACAGGTGGCTCAAATATGTTCATATTTTAATATGGATTCAAACCAGTTTAACTATGCTTATATTTACATGGTTCTTCAATTACGGCAAGTTTTATTTTTTCTAATGAAGGCAGCCATCCTAACCGAATCTCTAAACAAATTCACTTAATTTTTTAAGTTGAGAATTGCTTTTTTCCAACAATATATTCTGATTACAATTTTACCCACTCAATTCCTCCCAGATCTTCTCTACTTCCCCACTCACCCAAATCCACAACCTTTCTTTCTCCATCTCCCTACAAATAGACACCTAAAAAATAACAACAGACCTTTCTATCAATGAGCAAGGAAACACCTTGTTGGTGGTGGTGTTCTTATATCAGTCAGGGGCAAAGCTAACAGCAGTCAGTTCTTTATCCTAGCTTGATGCATGGCTTGGTGGCCAAAGCTGTCTTATGTCTAGGACTCATAAAAATCAAATCAAATACAGGCAGCACAGCACAGGAAAAAGACAGACAGAGGCCTATGGATACTACCCACAGACCTTCCTGGAGACTCAAGGGTAGAGAGGAGTAGCCTGTTGTAAGTGGCCAACCGTGCCACCTGGAGCCAAAGTGAGGTCACAGCTTGAGCTGCCACTAAAAGCCATGTCAGAATGAGTGGCTGCAATGTCCCCAGCTCATATTACCACTAGAGAACATGGGGATATTCCTGGTCAGAGCAGCAACCAGAGACCAGTTGGACGTCAGGCATCTGTGCATAACTGACCCCACCCCTCACTCAGCGCTTAGGACAGGTGGCCCCATCTCTTACTGGTGGCAGCAGGTATTTGGGTCAGGAAAGCTACCCTCAGGGTCTCAAGCTCAGGAGAACAATCCCTCCCTACTCCTCAACAGCTCCAGCACTCTCACTGGAAAGAGTCAGCCCTTCACCTTGCCTGGACAGCACAGCAGAGTTGTCCCCGATGGGGGAGGGCACTCATCAGGAGTGAGGTGGCATGGGTGCAGGGGTGAGACATTGCCCTACTTGTCCCTCATCAACTGCAGCAGTCAGGACCACTGGCCCTGGTGGAGAGGATGCAGATGATCCAGTCCTGAGAGCAAGAGTGTGGGAGAGCTGGGTGCCAGAGAGCTGGCCCTGACACTTGTCTGCCATGAGGTGGTGTGGGTGCAGGGGGATGCCCTCTCCCCTTGCCACCTAGAGTACACCTAGAATACAACCCTGGGGTTGTAAGAGCAGAAGAGCTAGCCCTGACTCCTCAATGGCTATGGCACTTGGGGGAGCTAGCCCTGAACCTTGCACTAGTAGCACAGTGGTACAGATTTTTAGAACTGGTTGTCCCTAAAACTCAAGTCTTTCTGTGAAGTTGTTCTTAACTTCTTCTCAGATACAAACCAGAAACTGTAACTCAATGGACCATGCTCCAACTGAGAGTGAATTGAGTCTATTGTTAAATAACTTTAAGAGTTATATTCTGTATGAGTCAAAGATAACTGGGCGGTGGTGTCTCACGCCTTTAATCCCAGCACTTGGGAGGCAGAGGCAGGCAGATTTCTGATTTTGAGGCCAGCCTGGTCTACAGAGTGAGTTCCAGGACAGCCAGGGCTATACAGAGAAACCCTGACTTGAAAAACCAAGAAAAAAAAGAGTCAAATATAGAAGAACCTGGTGGGTGGAGGAAAAAAAAAGATAGAAGAACCTACAGTTTCCCCTTGGAAGAATGTAGTATTTCATTTGCTCATTCAGATTATATATGTTGAGCCCTTTCTGCATTGAGGACATATTGAAGTCTACAGAGGGAAAACTAAATAGAAAAATATAATGTGTTAGAAAATGATGCATTAATAGTTAAGTTCACATGAAAATAAATGTAGAAGGCAGGATTAGCAAAGGGGATCATATTAAGAAACACAGTAGGAATGCTTTCACAGCAAGGTGTTAAAAATTATAGTCATTTAACAAACAAACCAAAGACCTGTACCATGGTGCAGTAGTGGTGCATGCATTATAGGAGTAACCAACCACAGTATTTTATGAGTAGATTAAAGCCCCTGTCCCTAAGATGAAACCCATGCCAGACACTGCTTGTGTGAAGAACTGAATAAGCCATAGATCTATGGGGGAAACTAAATACTACTATGCTGCCAAAGGAACATGGAACTACAATGATTCTGAACAACACACTGCTAGACTCATAGATCAGTTCCTTACTCATTCATCATTGAGAAGCTCCCTCCCACTGGAGATGGAAACTGATACAGGGACCCAAAAGTGGGCAACATGCAGAGAGCGAGAGACCTTGGGCTCAGGGAACTATATAGAAGGAGTCAGAAAGGTTTTGTGAGAGCCAGTGAAAGGGAGGACACAATGGAAGTCTTTCAGACACAACAGAACTGATGAACTTAACAACTCACAGACACTGTGGGAGAATGCTCACAAGGCCTGCACATGTCTAAGACAGATGGTCCCAGAACTGAGAGGGGAAGAAAACACAAGTCCCTAACCCAGAAGCTATGTCCAACTGAAAACCATTTGCAAAGGAAAAATTATATGTCTGTCTCCAAAGCAGTCTCACTGGTATCCAAACCATTCTTAAGGGCAGACCCCATGTCCTGTGCCCTGCAGTAGGTGCCCAACACAAAACCAGGGTATTTTTGGAGATTTGTTTTTCTCATAGTGCTTTCTTTGGGCATTTTTTTAAACCTTATGTGCTTTTTGCTTATTTACTATGGTTTCCAATTTTGTGAACTTTTGGGGATGTGTCTGTGTGTGTGTGTGTGTGTGTGTGTGTGTGTGTGTGTGTGTGTGTGTGCTCCATGTGCTTTTTCTTTCTGTTTGTCTGTTTTGTTCTAGTGTGCTGTTTGTTTGTTCATTATCCTCTATGTTCTGTGGAGTTGGATGGGTAGAGAGGTGGGAGGCGCTGGGAGGAAACAAGGAATGAGCAGAATATACTGTATGACAAAAATTAATTTCAATAAAACAATAATGATAATGATAAAAATGAAGATAATAAAAAGAAAATGTAATACTGAGACAAGAAACAGACTACTATAACAATATTTTAAATTCCACAACTAAATCTACGCACAGGTAGAATCTTGTGACTTTCAACTGGTATTCCTGTGAAGAGGAGCTGGGAAAGAGAAGTCTTTCCAGGAAATAGTGCTGAGACAACTGGATACACAAAGGAAAAAATGAGTCTAGCCACTACATTACATCATACATAAAATCAAGTCAAGGTAGATTATAAAATTAAGCATTAAAAGCAAAACCATAAAGTCTTCAAGAAAAACGATAGAAAAGTATCCAAAGGAACTTAATCAGGAAACAGAGAGCATTGTACAAACAAAGGGAATACAAAAGAAAGCTGAGCATCACAGATCTGAATTACTAGCACTTGTAGGACTGAGACAATAGGATGGTGAGTTAAAGGACAGCCTGGGCTACATAGGAAGTTCCAAGCAAGCTTGGGCTACACAGCAAGATCTTGTCTCAAGAAATAGCTATATTCAGTTATACTACATAAAAAATGTCAACCAAAGCATAGTTTAAAAAATCAAAACAAAAAACAGGAAAGAAAGTATTTGTAATAATAAATATAAACAAGAGAATTATTTAGAGAATAAATAAACCCGTAAAAATCAATAAGAAGCCAGGCATGGTGGCACATGCCTTTAATCCCAGCACTAGGGAGGCAGAGGCCAGCCTGGTCTACAAAGTGAATTCCAAGACAGCCATGGCTATACAGAGAAACAAGAAACCCTGTCTGGAAAAACAAAACAAAACAAAACAAAACAAAACAAAAATCAATAAGAATAAATCAGGGGTAAACAGGCAGAATGTTAAATAGTCCTTTCACAGAAGCAGATATGAAAAGATTTTTTAAAATTTATTAGCTATTATAAATGTACAATTTGTGCTATATACTTGTGTTATACACCCCAATGGATAAAATGAATATGCATAGACACATATATAAACACATGAGCAACTGCACAGACATGGACACAAACTCACACACAGCACATACAGACATACAAATGCATATACACACATAAACAGCATATATGTGGATACATACATAGCATATATTCACATATGTAAATATCCATATAAATGCAATGCACATATGCACATATACACAGTGCATATATACGTGTACATACATACATAAACTTGCATATGCATGTGCACAGACATATATACACACATATATAGGACATGCACATATAAGTACACATATATAGCATATACATACCTCTCTCTCTCTCTCTCTCTCTCTCTCTCTCTATATATATATATATATATATATATATATATATATATATATCTTTTCCACAAGGAGTTCTCTCTTTTTATCCTAAAAAAATTCTCTGGATAGCTCATCTCCTGGAGAAAACAGGTCCAGGCTTTTAGTTTACTTATCAATCCAGTTATTGATTATCTTATGAATTAGCATCCCACAACCCAGTTCTTTGATTCTTAAAGACAGCAAGCATACCATACATTTTTTTCTTAACATCGTAAAAGAATTCAGAGATCTGGCACACGCCTTTAATCCCAGCACTTGGGAGGCAGAGGCAGGTGGATTTCTGAGTTCAAGGCCAGCCTGGTCTACAGAGTGAGTTCCAGGGCTATCAGGGCTACACAGAGAAACCCTGTCTCAAACAAACAAACAAACAAACAAACAAGAATTCAGAGATATGTCTGTCTTCGCGAAACACCGATGATGAGTTAGCTGGGTGGGACCCTGCCCTGAAATTGCCATTTTCATCACACCAGGGCCTAACCTTGCTCTGTCCTAGCTGATTTTGACTCTATCTTTCTGACAAACTAGTTAATAGTGTGGCTGCCTTTGTTCCTTTAGATTCATGGTGCCCCTCATACATACTGTACCCTAAAATTTGCATAGTTGAGAAATTATATATATATATATATATATATATATATATATATATATATATATTGAACTCTTTGTGTTTCGAGCTCTTTCCCATAGCCTTAGGGGCTGTCCCGAAGGGCCTGGCATTTACCATTTCGCTGGACATGACCACATCCTCAACTCCAGAGCTTCTTCTGCTTCTAATTCTCATGGAGTCATTAATGTCTACATGGAGGATGATCCTCTGAGGAATGTGAAAATACGTGTATTATTAAACAAACCAACCTAACGCCCATAGCAACCATCAATACCTGTGGAAGCCTGCACAGGCCATGTCACTCTGTCCCCACCAGGGGAACGACAGGCTCAGCAAGCACTTGCACACACACACACACACACACACACACACACACACACACACACATACTACCTAGTATCACTAAATATGTGGAACAACCGGAGTCCTTGAAAATGGTTTAGCAGGAAAGACATGTCTCAGAATGTTCAGGACTGCACCACTTGTAAGACTTCCATACTAGAATTTTAGATGTGGAATAAATTAATTTACATTGAAATACTACACTGTAATGAAAAGGAACAGACTACATTCAATAGAGACTCTAGAAGAACTATTCCTTTGTGGTGGGATGAAAGGGAGGGAGGGAAGGAGGAAGGGTGGGAGGGAGGGAGGAAAGAGACAGAGACATACAGACAGGCAGACAGACAGAGAGGGAGGGAAGGGAAGGAACAAAGGAAGAGAGGAATAATTAGAATTACAATTTCAAAATAAAGACACACATGTCTGGGAAAATCTCTACATATCCAGAAAGTAATAAACACAAACTAAAATAACTCATCACTAAGAAAACATAACAAATCAGAAAATATTTTTAGTTGAAAATGGGAAACAAGAGATATCAAAACTTGAGCTTGGGATATAAAATGTTTTAGACAGGACAAGCATGCATATGCAGTATAAAAGAAAACAAAGATACATGTAAACAGAGACATTTGAGGATAAACAGAGGAAGACCCTAAGAAGAGAGCAATGAGAGGGGGTGGGATTTTAAACGATGATGTCAACAAACAGTTGGGTGGTGCTCTTGAAATGCCTAATAAGAAAACCGATAATACAGGCAAGAGGTAGATCTGAAGAGTAACATGAGTGAGAGAGGCCACCAAATTCAGTGTGTGACAAAGATGTGGGTGAGGGAAATGATGTGGGTGTGGAAGACATTGTTTATACCCCTAGCACATGCAATCATGGGTATTTAATTGATACATAAGTCATTATATAGTACCTTAGTTTCTGAATGCTGTATCCATAACAGATGAATTGCAAAAGCCATCTACCAGGTTTTCAACTAAATTTAGCCAGGTGAGTGTATCAGAATTCATACCACCTGAAGTTATAATCACCAAACTTTTGTGAGATATAGCTTGTCTCTTCATTGTTGCCAAGTAGGGATATTTCCTAGCGGATACCACTCACATTGAATACTCAAATTATTGAACTCATCAAACTGTATTTTAGTCAACTGAATTAGAAAGATTCAGTGAGCCTTTAGATGTGTCAACCAGAAGAAAGCCCTAAATCTATAGCCTCTCACTTATTTTCTCTTCTAAGCCTCACTTCCATGACAGGTATTCCCAAGACTGGGAGGTGACGGGATACAGGGACTTCTCCCCCATCTTGATCTATGAAACACTAAGGAGATTGATAAGGCTGCAGCAGATCCCATGGGTATCTATACAAAGTACCAGGCATTTGAAAATTCTATTTGTACCCCTATTTTACCTACTGGCACTTCTGGTGTTCTATCTAGCTTGGTGATGAAGAAATGTTTACTCTACTAACATGGACAACATGGAAAAGACTTACCCAGTGTGAGTGTGTGTGTGAGTGTGTGTGAGTGTGTGTGTGTGTCTGTATATGTGTCAGTGTGTGTCTGTGTGCCACAAACACACAAATGTTATCCTAGGAAGTGCTTCTATAATGCCCCACCCAATCTGAGCATGGGAACTTAACTTAAATCCTGCATTGTACAAGTTCCTCCAGCATCAACCCGGAAAACCTGGCCTCTCCTGTCTGAAAGTAGAAGCCATAAGTCTCAGGGACAGTACATGCAACTGCCTGGAAAAACAACATCTCCCTATTCCTTCATTAAGTGTAAGTCTGCCTATATCTGATATACTTCGTGGCCGGTGAATAACTGCAGAAATGGCAGACAGGGTTCTAAGCTAATAATTTCTTAGGAACAACTTAGATGCCTAGATCTCCTGTTTGCTTCTTAGAGCATGTAAACTTTATAGGGCACGGTTCTCACTACCTTACACTGGTACTACCTGGCTCATAATGGTGGGGTTGAACTGATCCCTTTATCTTTAAAACAACTCAAAACAATCCACTTCTCCTAGAAATGGTCACAGCATAAAAATGTATAATTGTCATATGTGGGAAATTAACAGGTCCTCTACAGAGGATTAATATCCCGAGGAATGATGTCAGAGAACTAATATCTTTAGGAATGATGTCAGAGGCATTAAATGCAACAGTTTTTTGCTTCTAAATAAAATTTAGTTAATTTGATTACTATTTGTTTTGTTTTGTGCCAAATTTCAATCAATTTTTATGGCAGGATTAAGCTTGTAAGTAGTGTGTTGTTTTTAGTTTTAAGTAATGGAAGCACTTTCCCAAACTTTACTATGGCAAACTAATGGGAGGTTAATGTTGTACATTACGGATCTACAGTTATCCTCAGATGTGTTACCCACAATGCATGCACACTAGGGTCTGGGTCAGAATAAGTAGGTATGTGTATTGTAGACTCTCATTAATTCATAACAGCTTAGATTGCGATTTTTATTTGGCATCCTGCTGTGGAACCCAGTCGAGAATGCTGAATTGCTCAGCTAAACATTTTCAAATCCGTGACTCTCCATCTGGTTATTCAATCAGAATAAAATCCCCGCAAAGAAAAATTCTCTTCCCGAAATGCACCCCATTTTCTTGGCTAAAAGTCATTCTGGAGAAATGTGAACAGTTCTCTTTGTTGTCTAAAGAGTTTATTTGCCAGGGAGGGCAAAACCCAACACTGTAACTATCAGCAGCACTTTGGGGTAGCTGGAGAAAGAATTCCCTCATTCTGCATAATAGCAAGCTTGTTGGAAATACCTGCACACAGAAATGTTGCATTTATTCTTATACTCTGGAGCATTGTTTTAAAGTTTCAAGTCACCATGGACCAACTACCGATGATTTCTGGATATAGTGGACAAATATATAATATCTGTAGTCTAAGGTCTCCATAAGAAATGAATTGAAAAATAAACTCTAAAGAAGAAAGCATATATGACTAGCAAAGAGTGAGGTGGTCCCATGTCACAGGACACCTGGGGACAGGAAAACAGTAAAGATTTTGGATGAATGGAGTAACATCATACTCACATTCTAAGGAATTTTTGGTCCTAATTTTTAAAAAAGGGTCTCTGAAGCATAGATTCCATGTCAAGTAGATTTTAATAAAGCTTTTCACAGAAATCTATGAATAAGATTAGTACTATTTAAATATTTTTTTTTTTAGATTACTGGCTATCCATGACTTGGAGGGAATTTAAAAATGTAGACATCATAATTATTTATTTATTTTTCTTAAAATGTGTCTGTTTTTAATCAGAGAATACTATTTTTTAAAAGGAAGTTTGTGTGTGTGATTATAGGAAAGTTTGTAGGGTCATATGGTGTATAAGGAGTGGATAGAGCTATAATGTTGGATAAAATCAATACACTATAGATAGTCCAAAAAGTTGGGTAAATTAGAATGTTTCTCAAATTCCTGCAGTTTGCCTGCCATTGTTTCATATGCACAGGGATGTTTAAGGGCCAATGGTGGCGGGTACACTGATAATGTGAACACAGTGGTGGCAAGAGGCTGGTATAGGCGGGACATGCCACACATTTCTTTCAAAATGTACTACCCAACCAGTACCCAAATCAATGCTTTTACATGCTTAGCTGATGACTATTTTGTCCACAGACTAAGGTTATCATGAACTTCGGCTTGGGGTTATAAGAAAGCTTGCTGTTTCTTCCAGGCATCTGGGGAACATGCACTTCTGTGAGAAGTCAATTTTAATGTGAGAAGCCACGCAGAGAGGCCAGCCCAACACCCCAACCTTCAGTGCAGGTCACTGGGCATGTGGATTAGCATCTTTGGGTAGCTCTCACTTCATCTAGCTACACTGCGGGAAGAACCCCAAGTAAGAACTGCCTTGTTGAGCCCATCTGTCAAGTGGATCAAGAAATGATAAGAAACTGGTTTTGCGTGTTGAGGACCACTAACATCAACATTTATCATCTTTTCAGAATAAAAGCATTATCCTATTGCTGATGGTTTTAAAACAAGTAAAAATTTTGGAATAATACACAGTAGGAGCTTAACCAATGCCTAATCACTGCACAAGTTGCTAAAAATCAATAAACCTGAGAGAGAGTCTTGTTAAACTCTCAACTTTCACTCACCTAGTCAATGGCCATATTCCCGGTTCACCCTCTGAGAACTTCCTGATTCCAGCTACCACTGCTCCTTTACATGGCCATAGCCTTATACCAAACTTAAACTGGACGGTACTATCCATCGCTTTATTCCATCTATCTCTATCTCCCCAGACTCCTGCTCCATCATCTGAAACTCAACCCTACCTCTCTTCTTCATGCCACAACCATTCTTTTTACCAAAAATTCAAGCTTCTCACACGCCTATATGAAATTTTTTAACAATTCTCAGTAACTATTATAATGAAGTTCAGATTCCTCATTCTCGTACTGGGAGCCTCGGTTTCTTGATGTCCGTCAAACTCTCCTGTCTCGTCATCTACCATATGTCTCCCATATGTCCATCTAGCTACACCAACTTTTCTGCAGATAAATTCTTGAGGCATGCTGCAGAAGTAGGTACCTCCACGCTGCTTGCCCACACACTTTTTAGTTAGCTCATAATACGCACTTCCCCACTTCTTCATTTAACGAACTTATACCCATTCTTTAAAATTCACTTTAAAGGCACGGCTTACAGTAAGGTCTGTCTAATGTTGAGACTTCTTTTCTGAGCTCCCACGGGCTCTGGATTTTTGTCTCCAGAGCTCAGTGCCCTTGAATTGTTTTTCTTCCTCCTATTATTTAGAGTAAAAGCCTAGGACCACATCTCTATGAGGCCTCCAGAAAGTATCTTTTAAAGGCATAAGTGAATTGTTAGAAGCCAAGTAGTTGTATTTATGCAACAATCGTGCATATAACTTCCTACAGTGAGTGGGAAGTTGCTTCTCCTGCTAATGTTTCAAATTAGAGGCAAAGGAGAATCTTGTCTGAGATGCTCACTGTGTTTGGAACCCTGGGAAGGAGAATGGCATGCCTGGGAGCAGGAGGAGTTAGAGCTGTGCTAGCAGAAGCCTTTGCAAACCTGCAAGATGAGAGAAAATCCCACGTGTTTTGCGGTGCATAAATAGATAAATGTGGCTATTTCTTTAGAGAGTAAAGACAGATTGTGAGCATGATGGGAAGACATGGAAGGACAGTGCGAGGAAGACATTGCATCCGAGGGCATCGGGGACCCATGATCAGACGGTAAACAGGAGCAAGACACTGGATCAGAATGCCTAAAGCATGGAGAAGTGATTACAAGAGGGAAAGCAGGTAGAAGTGAAGAGCCCCGTGTAGTGATGCAGGTAAATTCAAGACAGAGAACTTGGATCAACAGGCTTTGGTAACTGACTGATAAACAGGAAAGCCACCACCTGGGACACCTTGCCTCGGGCTTTGCTCTAGGTTTTTATGTGGGTGACAATCCCAGATTAGAGTTTAATGAATTCTTAAGGATTTCTGAGACTTTCCCAATGTATTCGAGTGAGGGAACATGTTTTAAAAGGGTGTCCTTTGCTAATTTATTAAATAGAATCATTTGATTATGCCATCGATTTAATATGTAACCCCAAAGAGTCATTTAAACCTTCTGCACCTCAGTCTTGCAAATTCTTTTGTATAAATAAAAAAAAAATATATGCCTCACAGTAATTTAATAAAGTGATTCAAAAGTAAATTTGTCTGCACGGTAATTTCTGTTTCCTAAAAGCAAGATGAAATACAATCTCAATTTCCTCCTCTACTAAAAACAATATTTTTTAAAAGGAGAAGGCTTAAATGATTTCAAATGGCCGTTTCAGCTCCAAAACCAATGGCTCCATAAGTCAGGGCAGACACATTTTCCTGCCAGTGATTGATCCACAGCAAGAATGGAGGGCAGAGGGATTTATGGTGGAGGGAAACTGTCTTACTTAAGCACTTCCTGCTGAGTGAGGCGGTACTTCCGGTACTTCCATTTCATCCCTCTTAATCGTCTTCTGTTCTTTGTCACATTATTTTCCAATGTGGCGCTTTCATTTTCTCAACAAATACTTATCAAGTACCTACTATGTGCCAGGGATTACATTAGATAAAGGTGAACCAAAATTAAATGAGACAACTCCCTTTTGTTACTTTTAAAATCTGTAAACCATATATAAGCCCAAACACATCATCTTATAAAGCAATATTTATCATGTACATGATCCTGCTCTAGGAACCAAGCCAGGCTCTCCCATTAAATTTGATGGACCTGAGGATAGTGAAACTATACACTGTGTAATGTATTTATAGTGTATAGCAAGGCAACAAGGTCCCGGGAGAGAGAAAGGCAAGAAAACTTGTTACGAGTGTGCCTGCAACACAGACCATTGGCCTCACTAATTTGTAACTCTGGCTTCTTTAACTATAAAATAGAGATAATTTGTCAACTTCTAAGTTTCCTTACATGTTAGTATGAGTAAAAGCATACTAATTACTTTCAACCTTAAAAATGCACTAAATAAATATTAGGTATTGTTTAGTAGTGCCATATAAAATCACATTAAAGTCTAAAGCCTACTGGAATTATTCTAATGGAAATTCAAGTCCCAAGATGAAAGAAGGTAAGATAAATAAACACGGCCACACCCTGGGAGATGTGTGCTCAGAGGCACTGGCCATGGAACTGTCCTCCTGAAAGATACAATGTGTAAGACGTTAACTTTCTGCCTGCAAGCCTGGATTGAGGCAAGGCAAAAGGCAGCTTGACCCCTACCTGGGTTGGCCACTCTTGGCTTTCTAACTGTCTGTGTCTGTCTGTCTGTCTGTCTGTCTGTCTGCCTGTCTGTCTATTTATCTATCTATGACCATGTGCTTATTTATTGAGACAGGATATCACTATGTAGCCCATGTTAGTCTCTCAACATCACCCTCCAGCCTCAGTTTACAGAGTACCAGTACATCTGAGCCCATACTTAGTTTTAAAATGACTCTATCTGCCTGGGCACAGTGTGCACAAAGTGTTCATAAAAGGGCATCATATCCTCTGGACCTAAGGTGAGCTGCCATGTGGCTGCTGGGAATAGAGCCGGGGTTCTGCAAGAGCAGTGTGTGCTTTTAACCACTGAAATCCAGATCCTTGTGCTCGGCCCAGCAGCGCTTAACTGACCGAGCTTTCTTCCAACAGCTTTAACTAGGCTGTTTTTAATCCTCAAATCATGTTTTTATAATCCATAGTGAGTTAAGCCCGAATTGTTTGAAACGGGTCGGGGCCTGGTTAGGAGTTGCAGATCTCTAGAGGCGTAACCCTGGGATCCCTAACTTGTCCAGGCCCCTGACTCCTGATGCTATTCTCTGCCTGCTGGCCACCAAGAGGGGAAGAGCCTCCTAGAGGATGAGCTGCCTTGCCTCAGGCCCAGCACCAACACAGACAAGTTCTGTGGATTGAAATTTCTGAAACCTTAAGCAAAATAAATGTCTTTAGGCTTATTTGGAGAACAAGTACAGTTTGCAGTACTGGAAATCTTTTAGGGCTTCCGTAAAAACCGCACTGAATCTAAAGCATGGCAAATGCCTTTTACTGGGGTTTAGGATCCTGGAACATCACATGATTCTTTAAAGGTGAATGAATTTCTTTGACAAGGCTAATCTCTTGTCACTACAGGTCTGAATCACAGGCAAAGAGAAAAACACAACTTTCTAAGCCACACAGTCCAAGGTTGTAAGGAACTTTGAGTCGAATTCCCCCTTATAGCTAAACTGTATCTTTTATCTTGGTAGATCAAAAAAAAAAAAAAAATTAAGAGAATGGCTTCTCCTGGGAATTAACTCTTCCCTTTTATTAAAGCTATAACTCACTGGCTACCAGCTGGTGACTGAAATTAATACCCCAGCTCCTATGCCATTCCCACTCAACTTCCAATTCCTCAGAACTTACTGAGTGAGAAGGTGACAAAATGTTCCTCTTAGTTTATAAAATACTGTTGCTCAATTCCCCAGTGTTGCTCTGGAATTAGACTTTACATATATGCAGATAGGAACAGTATGGAAGTTAACATTTTTATGTCTAGGGTCAGATTATTACCAAGTTTTATTCAAGGTACATTAACATTCATTAAGCTCTTACTGTTTTTTCCAGGTACTGTCCTTCAGGAGGGAAGGGAAGAGAGACAAAGCCAGAGCTAACACAATGCTTGCACCCCCATGGCTCCTTGTCCTCCTCACAAGGGCTGTAACCAGATAGGAAAGTCTCTATCATGCTACTTAGCAGACAGTAAATGGAGACGATCATAGTAGTTACTGCCCGTCTCTCTCCAGCTAGCCTGAATTTCATAACTCACCATTGCTACTTCTAAACCCTGGACTGCTACAGATCTTCCAGGGCCCACAAGTTATCTAAAATGCTGCCACACCTAAGCCTCAGGATGGTCTCTGAGAATCTCCTACAGCTTAACTTCAAGTCCCAATTGAATTTCCATTCTTATGAATTTCCATTCTTTTAATGTCAGTGCCTCTGGCCAAACAACAAGATTTGGGCAGGCTCTCAACTGATTTAAGGCTTGGCTCAGAAAGCCTGCCTGTGCCTCTACCACCAGCCTAATGATGTGACATCTGTCTTAAAACAGTTCTCTATGCTCAGTCTGACTCTGAATGCTGTGACTATCTACCTGATCACTCAGAATTCAGTGTAATATTTTTAGAAGCAAGGAGCTTCGTATAGACAGCACCCAATGCCTGTCCTCATTGTGACTAATTTAACTGAATAAGTCCCCATGACCTCATGGGTGCCATTGTTTTTAAACACTCAGCCTATTAGTTTAGCAAGTTTTACCTCACTGCTGCTTTCTTTAATATATCAAACTATACCATATTTGAAACATCTCTTATAGATCTAGCCAAAGTCCCTGGAGGCCAGGTGTGTTGCTTCGAGTGCACTCATGATAGTGGCTGCTCTGCCTAACCCTCATGCTCACAAATCTCTCTTAGCCATGTCTGTCATTGTTAATTACAAAGGTCTATGAAATAAACAAATAAAGCTATCTTTTCAAAGGACAAATGTGTATGTATTCTCTATTAAAAGAGGCCCGGATGAGTAGTTTTAATGAAGAGTAAAATTCAGATGGTTTGAATATCCAGAAATGAATGGTTTGTTTTTAAGTGATAGAATGGCTGTCACTTAAACTGTGTTTTATTCTGTTCCTGGTACCAGATTTTTTTTTAAAATCTATTCACACTACCACTATTGAAAACCTAGGACCAGTAATCACAGAAGCTGAGCGAGCCCCATCAGGGGAAATCAATCCCAGTCAAGCCAAAGAAACTCACGTCTGCATTTCTTCCAAGCTGAATCACAAACAGTCCACACCCGTCATGATCCCTCTTCAAATAATTTCTTCATTTACCTGTGTGGGACTTCCTGGAGGTAAGGAAAGGGCTTGACTAGATGAGCTATTATCTCATTAGGGCTGGGGAGGAACCTGAACCGACTGGAATGCTTTTCATAGCCATTCCCAGCCCCCTGCACATCCTCTCCCCATCTCCTATGTCCTCACCAGCAAGGGGACTATTTGCCTTTTCTCAGTTTCTGTGTTGACCAAGACAGACAGATAAGGCTTTTTAAATGACCACTAACACTCCACATTGGCTTTCAAAGCCACTAGCATCTTTTCCATGTTTGGCAACTGAGGTGTGCTGGAAATGTTGACTATGCAAATCAAGAATAGAATCACGAACCAGAACGAACCTCTTTGAACAAATGAAACTCTCCCCAAAAACGTCCTTGGGAGCTGCTTCCTTAGGACACGATCCATAGTTGTGTTCAGGGCACTTGTGACTTATGAAGTAAGTTCTCTCCTCATGGTTCTTTAGCCAGCAGGGAGATCAAGAACAGCCACACAGGTATGCACAGTGGGTTTGGTTTTGTTTTTTCAATTTTTTTTTTTTTTGCTTCCCCCCTTTAGCATATGTACCAAGAAGAAGAAAATCACGTGACTTGTGAATTTGATATCCTAGAAGACTTCTAAATTTTTCACTGAGAAGCATCAGAGTGAATGCCAGCATGGCACAAGATCAAAGGCTTCCATTGAGCCCACCACCTGCATTCCTGCTACTGGGGGCTCATTTCTAGCACTGTGGCTGCAGATACAGGGACCAAGCCAGAGCACTCTTGCTGGTATAATGAGGAGTGATGCTATAATGTTTTAGCTAGGGAGACAGTGAGAAATCAAGGATTGGGGGCTGGGTGGGGGTTTGCTAAGCATTTGGTTCCCTTTTGGGGTTATTGCTGGGTTTTCTTTGGCTAGTTGATTGAAAGCCTGTCCCTTGACAAAACCCTGCATTTGTACTGTAACAGCTGCCCCGAGTAAGTCAGAAGGATGTTAAGGCCATAGCAGTCCTTATTGTCTTCCAATCCAGGAGCTACTGAAGAAGGTGCTATTCTTGCTGAGAGGGATGTGTTTCAGGCTGGGGCGGACTTCTCGGGAAAGCATAGCAGAGTGGTTCTCTCGTCATCAACTGTTAAGTGTATGGGCAATCACTCATGTAAACCTCCTTCCGAGCCTACCGAGTGTCTTGATGAGACTTATGGAGAAAGATATATAATGCTGAAAAGCAGTAGGTAAAGTGAGTCATGACATTGTCATCTCGGACTGGGAAGGAAATTAAAAGATAATGAGGCTGAATAGAGAAACAGGGTAGAGATGGATAGAGGGATGTGGATAGGATGGTGTGTCTGCCAGTGGAAAAAGCAAAGGATACAATAAAGGCCAGAAAAGCGAGCCAAACAGAGTGCCCAGGGTGTTCAAACTGAGGGACAAGAAGTCATACAAAGTGCCAAAGCACAAGGCCCAGAGGAAACGGGTCTTTTGTTTGTTTGTTGACATTTCTACTGCTTTGAATGGTTTCCCTAGAACAGCTAGTAAACAAAGGATGTGATAATAAGCAAGCATAAGTTAACTAACTCGGTCCCACTCTAGATCATCCTTTTCTTTCAAACACGTCCTTGAAAGAGGACTGCTATTATTTTCTTATGAGCACTCACTATGTCCAGCATACTCCCTCTCCCGGTTCTCATGAAACTGCTCTAGCATGGCTTGAGCCTCTTGCCTCTTTACCAGTGACAGACTCCTAGAACTGAATCCCTTCTTGCCTTCCTAGAGCTTGAAGAAGACTTCCCACAGCAACACAGACTTTAAATTTAAGCAGGTCCTTGTATGGCAGCACAGCAGCTCTGCTGGGAACAGAGCAGCCTGTGCCCGGGGCGGTAACCAGGGTCCCACAGGAATCTCCCGATGGAGGGCTCCAACTTGGCAGGGTTTCCTTGCTGAGGATGACAGAGCTCCGCATAAGGGAAAGTCTACCTTGATTGTGTGCCGTGCTTGAATCTTTGGAACGCTCGGTAATAAATAGGAGCAGAGAAGAAGGCTGGGAGTTCTGCGGTGACCGCCTTTAGATGTCTGCATCCCGTTCAGCTCAGCCTACACATAGTCAAAGAGGCTTGCTCCTGCCCGATTTATTGGTTTTGTGTTTCCCATACATAGTAACGATCCATTGGGTCAGCGCACAGACCGTCCAATTTGATCACAGAGATCACATCTGGTTATTTTACTCATTCAATCACCAAGCAGAATCAACTGCAAAGAGTTTTTGTTCAATTCATAAACTTCCAAACAAAATCTGACAAAACCCAGTCAATTGAAGATGTGTGTATTTCAGTACATATGATGAATAAAACATCCATACACACACACACACACACACACACACACACACACACACACAGTGACTCTGGACATCTATTTTTCTCACTGAGATCTGGGATGAGACTCTTTGTACTTGTTCTGGTCAAACAGTGTCATCTTGTACATCTGAAAGGTTTTGAATAGATGGAAACTTTGTGACTTGTTTTAGATACATTAATACAGTGCATTATTTGCTTTAGGAATGTTTGTAATCAATAAGAAACCCTCAAACAAGGCCTTGGTTTAAGAGGAGGAATTGCATGTTTGCTTTAAACTGAGGGTTTTCTGAAAATTTCTGTCTAATTTGTAACAATTTTCAGTAGACCTAAATTTGTGGTCAGACTCATTCATAGGAAAACACAAGAAAGCCATGTTCACCTGTTTTTAAGAAGTAGGGAGATGGCAGCTCAGTTTTTCCTAATCAAAAACCTTGGAAGCAGAGGGATGAAGTGTAAACAGAGAGACTCCGTCTCCATCGTGCAGATTTCCTTTTGTGAGGGCTCTGACTACAGTGTGATGAATTGATGAATATGCTCAGGGGCACTGCTGCTGAAGACGGCAGGCATTCTCGGCAAATGGCTGTCAGGTAAACATGATTTATGTTCCTCTTTCTCTTAGCCACAGCCACCTTGTTGTCCACCTAAATCCCCCTGACGTGCCATCTCCAGGTTCCCTTGCTCAGTCTCCCGGAACCCAGTATCATTCGCTGCAACATGCCCCTCATTGTCCCATAAAAAAAGAAGACTTTTTTTAAATACTCAAAAGACTAATGGCTTATTTGAGGGGGAAATTGTTTGTGATATATATATATATATCACAAACTCCAACTTTCAGTTTATTACGTTCATAAAATGAAATGGAATGGGTTTGGGAGGAAAGTGAACAAAAACCTTAAAAAAAAAACCTTAATTCTACATTAAAAAGGTAGAATGAATGATCAGAAGCTATGCACATCGGTCCCTACGAATGTGAACTCTTAAGAAGCAGGGACATCTAGTTTATAGCTGCTCCAAATGCCTTTCTCACATCTGGGTCTCTCCCATACCACTTTCTAGTGAGACCTTGCTATTCATGAACATACATGCAGTGTAACCAAAAGCAACTTTATAAAATGACCCTATCTATGTGCAAGTATATTTTGTCACATAGTCTAAAATGTGCCCTAACGAGGGCCTATTGTGGAGGCTTCATAAAAATACTGGTATAAGGTCAAATTTGAAAACTATTATCAGTTGCAACTTTGAATTAACACATTAAGTCACAATTTTCCACGTGTCTAAACTACTTCAGAGCTAAAAAAAAAAAAAATTGTGTTTGAAACAACTAACTTCTTTTCGTGGTTTACTTCTGACTTAAAAAGAACTAAGCCACAAGGTCTTAGTGACATTTGCTTTGTGATTTAAAAAAAAAAAAAAGTTACTAACTTGGAGTGTAGGTTAAGATGTTTTTCTTAAAACCAAGGTAGAGTTATAAACCAAAACTTTTAAAAATGTGGGCCTATAGTGAAGATGACATTTTGGTTTTAAAGGCACGACTAGTGTCGCATTGCAGATGTTGAAATCTAACAGAAAGGCAGGATGCTCCCTGCTTTTTCAAACTACCATACAGAGTTAACAGTCCGGCTATTTTTCTTTTAAGAAAATAAGTTGCAAAATTACAAGCAAGTTGATTACACAATATCTTACCATGCAACATATCAAAAACAATGAATTTAATCACTCTGTGGTCTGGGTTGAATTCAACGCTGAAATCTCTTTATTGAACACAACAACAAAGAATTTGAAACGTACAGATGAGCATCTTTGAAGTTGGATAGAAGAACCCCGACCATATCATGATTGTCTGATACCGAGGAAGGACAGAGCACAGAGTATGGTATTCCAATGAGGCTTTGGGCTGATCTGAGAAACCCAAGAAAAGTGCTGGGAAGGAAACACAGATCTAGAATGACTGGCTGGGTCATTTGATCTTGCTTCTGAGACAGAGTTTAAGGACCTCTGTTTCAGATTAAGCAGCACTTCATCCCCATCCCTTTTCCTTCTTAAGAACGCAGATACTTCTGCAAATTCAAAGGAACAAATGAATCCAAAGAAGAGAATGCTGCACCATGGATGTCAGCACAGAGGTTCAGAAAGCATTGCAGAGAATAGACCAACCTTTTTTTTTTTTTTTTTTTTTTTTTTTAACCAAGAATTCTGACAAAAGAAACAAAGTAATGTGGAACCAGGGAAGACACAGCAAAGTCTTCACTGAAGCGCACACAACCAGGGAGATCAGCCAGCCATCCCATAGCGCAGATGAAAGAAATCCTCGGTCAATTAAAAAAAAAAAAATCCATTAATCACATTAGTTTAAATATTCACTTTAAGATGCCTACATATTATGGCTTTCTTTGTTTTCAAATTACACAAAATAGTGCTGAGAAAATATCTGCTATGTATTTGACAATGGAAACAGAAATACTATACTAAGAGAACTAGCTTTTAAAATATCAAGGTGACTCCATCAAGAAATTCAAATTGAGATCATGGACGTTTGATATAAATCTTCAATCGTAGGTCCCAGCCTTTACATAAATGATTTTATCTTATTGCTTAGGGCTTTAGTGGTGATTTCTATAATGAAGGTCTTTGTGTAGACGTAGGTACTGCACGACATTTTTATATTGTGTTCTCCCTGTGTAGTTTAGAATTTATAAAATTAAATAAAATCGAACTTTTGTCGAATTTAGAATAAATTCATGATTTGTTTCAAGAAACTCAAGGAAATAAGGAGACCTTTGAGAAATGTGTGTAATAAGGGTTTTAAATGCTAATTTTAGGATTTGCTTCCAACCTGCTATAACAAGCGAAAGTTTGCACCAAAAGTGTGACATTTTGAGAATCTCTCCAAATTAAGTTAAAATATAATTAGATGAAACAAGGAAAAGGTGTATGAAGTTATCTACACAACACTAAGAGAGAAACAACTATATCAACTTCAAAAGTAACCCTACAAAAACAAAACTTGAAAAATTTTGCTCTCAATATATTGCAACTATTTTAGCATCATTTTCCGTTTATTTATATTACCCATGTTCTTTGTTTTCACTTATTTTAAGCGTGGCTCATCTTTTATGATCAATACTAAACTCACAAAAATCAAACAAGAAAGGAAATTGCTTTTTGAGACCTAAATTCATTTTCCAATTCCTAGAATTCAATGGAACAGTACCTGTTTTTATTCTTTTATCTGAATTGTTCAGCAATAAATTATTGTGATATGAATAATTTTGGTTAAGTGTAAAAAAATTCCAGGAACAAAGTAAACAAATAAAAATACTCAATGCAGGTAAAAGAGTTTAGTAACCCTAACCCGGAGAGTAAGAAAACTGTCCCTAAAGGGACTCGAACAGGAAACAGAGCCGTGCTGGCACCTAGTGGAGGAAGACGGTACTACAGCTTTCATCTTTTGCCTTAGAGGCTTGATGTGGAAAACGTTTTAATTATTTTAATCTAGGCTTTTTATCACACATATTTGAAAGAAAGACAAATAAAAAGTATTTTCAGTGATTATGTCTAGTTATGCAACAAAATATTGTGACTTTAATCTTCTGCAAGGAAAGAAAGAAATCTTGGAAGGTGGTGAAAGCATTGGGGAGGGATGCAACCAGTTGTGGGAAAAATGTCACAATAAACGTAAGGATTATGCAATGCCCTTTTCCATCATATGTTTACACAAACAGTATCACACTAGTCTCCTTCCAATCAGCCAAAAAAGTTATGAAATTAAGTAACATGCTGCATGTTTGAAGTCTTGTCTTTATCTGGTCATAAGTCACCAAACAATATTTAGGACTAGTAGGGACTAAACTTGGAGTTTTAAAATTACCAAACATTACATGTAAGGAGATAGTCACTTCCCATTCGTGACATGTTAAATATAAAAATGTGAAAATCCCCACTAAGCTCTCATCCTAGGGACTGGGGAAAGGATGGTTCTATGTAAGTTTCTTTCTCAGAGGTGACCAATGAGCTCATAAGCTGACATAAGGAAAGACATAATAACTGTTACATCTGTCATGGAGAGAAACATCAGCCCATCTCATCAAATAAACTCACGCTAGGGTCCCCATAACTGTCAGCATCTATGGTTCCCTAAAGAAAGGATTTTAATGTGTGGATGTTAGTTTGTTTCCCAAGTCTTAATTTATGCCTATATTTGGGGTATTTGGGGGGTGGGGTGGGTAATAACTGTTTTGTACAGACACAGAAGGGCCAGTTCATACTGGGCTTGCACGGTGGTAATTTGGGAGTCAAGTTTCTGTAACTGAATAGTGACTTTGATTATTAAAATGTAAGTGTTCCCCTATTGACGCTAGATTTTCTCTAGCACTTACATTCTTATAGACAGTTGGCTTAAAGTTTCCTTCATACATGAGAAAGTTCCAGAAGCACATGCTTTCTCAGGGATAAGCCTTGTCTTGTTGTCTTCAATTATAGTTCAACCTATGGTTCACTAGTCTTATCCTATACACCCAATGAGACAAAGCTTTAATAACATTCCTCTCCACTTTCAAAATATAAAAGCCTATCACCTCCTGTAAGTTTGGTTTAGTTAGGTGCTACCCGTTTACACGGAGCCCCTAGGTTCTGCACAGCTTGCTCAGTCCAGAGTTGAGAGTACTACAAAGTCTAATCAGAATGGCTTCTTGAGAAACGGAAGCAGGCCCTTAGATCGCACTTCCTGTCAGTGTCTCCCAGTGAACACAAGCCTAGCACTCGAAAAGCAGGCCAAGAAACCTAGTCTTTTCTCCTGGGAGCAAAGATGATGAGTCACTGAAAATCTAGTATGTAAGACTTTTTATATGAAATATGAAATGATCATCACTACACATAATAAATAAAATGAAGGGGAAAGAAAGGGGAAAGAAAGGTTGATCCTAACTAGTGAGATCCTAGCGAGACTAAAGGGTCTCCTTAAAGGAATGAGCCAACTACCTCTGAGATTCCAATTTCAAAGAAACAAGGACACCCCTACTCTGGGTGCAGCACAGAGCCACAGCCCAGCTCCACTTCTGCCACTACTCAAGCAACCTTACTTGCTCAAGAATGGCCAGAGGTAAGGAGAGGTGTCCCAGTTGTTAGGGTGACGTCACATCCTGAAACCTGTCCACACGTGGGTCCTGACCTCGGGGCAGTGAAGAGAAACAGGAACCAGGAAGGACACGCGTGTGGCAAGGAGCAAGACAAAATGATTGTCACAGCTGACTTAGGGGGATGGTTGTGGGAGTCTAGATGACTCTGCCTTTAGCCTGGAATGAGCTGGATTGGAGAATGCCAAGAAAGATTCTGCACAGCAAGAGCTAGGCCTTGAGAAATGACCAAGGCTTAAATAAACTGCACTGGAGAGAAAAGCAAACTGCCATGAGGAAATGTTACCTATGATAACATGGGATGTGCCCCGGTCTTCTGTGTGGCAGGGCCAGGGCCCACTATAAACAAATACCATGACAGCCCTGTGTAATATGTCGAAGTGTTTCTTAAGTTCGCAGAGGTCACAGGTAACTTCTTTTTCTCCCTCCAAGGCAGGCTACCTCTCCTGCTTTTGTCCCATGAAGTGAAGTTTCAGATGACAAACCAAAGCACAGACCCGAGACTCGGAGCCCTAAATTTGACTCCTTGTCTGTAGCTGATTCTCCCACCAGTTTACTGTTGTGTAAACTCAGATTCTAAGTTCCAAACCGAAATATAAGGTGCGTTATATAAAGTCCAGTCCAAGCAGCTAAGAACATGCTAAATCCTATTTGTTTCTCCATTTCTCTTCATTGCTTTCTTATGTATATAGGGAACACTTTACTGGTTTTATCTGCAGGCCAGAACAAAATATGATTATCCAAGGAGCTGAAGGAGTCTGCAACCCTATAGGTGGAACAACAATATGAACTAACCAGTACCCCCAGAGCTCGTGTCTCTAGATGCGTATGTAACAGAAGATGACCTAGTCAGCCATCATTGGGAAGAGAGGCCCTTGGTCTTACAAACTTTTTATGCCCCATACAGGAGAACACCAGGGCCAAGAAGTGGGAGTGGGTGGGTAGGGGAGAAGGGCTGGGGGATGTTATAGGGGACTTTGGGGATAGCGTTTGAAATGTAAATGAAGAAAATATCTAATAAAATAATTTTAAATAAAGAACAAAATATGAAATGATTCACAAATTTTTGTGTGATCTTTGCCTGTTAATCTCTGAAATGTTCCAATTTTAGTCTAACAAAGCAAGGGCTCTAGCATTGCTCTTACCACTGGTCCAAAACATTACCTTTACTTCTGAACATTTCCAATCATTATATAACTAATCTTGCAAAGTTTTACTTTTTGTATATTTAAATCCTATAATGACATTACCCAGTCACCTCCTCAAACTCTCTAAATACAGCTGCCTGCCTGGTAGGATCGGAGTTTTTAAAAAGATCTGCTAAATGCCAGGAAGGCAAAGCTTTCCTCCTATACATCATTATTTCAAACACGTCATCATAACTCTCAGCTGGCCAATTAATTAAAATTCAAGAAAAGTCAGGTTTTTTTCCTCAGCAACTGTCCAACTAGCAATCCCATGAAAGATGGCCACCCCAGCAACCTTAATACCGCTTTCTGTTTCAGCATGCCGTGGCCTGCCCATAAAATCCAACTTGACAGATAATGGAAGTGAATTATTAATTCAAACCAACCTGTGCTCAGAGCAGATTTTCATATTTTTCTATGTGTTCATTTAGCACAGATTTCCACTTCCTCCATCTGTCCTGTAACGGTTCGATGTGGGAAACAGTTCCCCTTGAGCAAAAGCTCTGGGGACTCAGTCTACCCCGCAGGCTGCAGCCCTCCTCAGTCGGCCTCAATGTGGCGGCCGGTATTCAAAGTTGCTTGGTACTTTAGGCTTTGCAGCTCTATCCAAAGGCTTCGGGGACATCCTGCAAGGGACAATGAAATGCACAGGGAAGGAGAGAGGGAAGCTCACCTCCTCTACCTGCACAAGTCAGCTCCAGTCCAAGTAACAATAAACAAGCATTCTTGTCACAGAGTCTCGCAGGAAATGGGGCAGAACCTGTGTATTTTAACAACTTCTTACACTAGGAGCCACTACGGCATTTATTTTACTTTAAAAAAGAAAACCAGCGAAACTTCATAATTTAAACTAAAGGGCCTTTCAGCCTGGAAGACAAAAATGCACTTCTGCTTAACAGCCTCGGACTCAGGTGGGGTGCATACAGGTGGATGTGGGGGTGGGGGTGGACTCAGACGGGGTGTCTTTGGCCAGTCTGAAGCAGCCGAGTTCTTTCCACAGCCGCGGTCATTTATTATCCCACAAATAAAGCCTGGATTTTTGGACCTCATGCACAGTGGTGGTCCTCTGCTAAGATTTACCATGTCTGCTCTGAAATGCAGGGCACACACTGTCATAAAATGTTCTCTTTCACACACACATCTTGGATGATGTTTTCAGTCTGCTTTACTTTTGTGTCACTAAACCCAGAGGGTTTGGGTCATCTGCTCACACTTTCTCTCTCCAGTGTGATGCCCAGAACATATTAACAATAACTGAGCATATATATATAGCAAAGTCAGCTCGGGTTTTATTAACTTAGAAATTTGATATTCATTTTCCCCTTAGAAGAGAATGCTTTTTAAGACTTAGAATCATTGCACACAAAACACATTGAAGGCAGTCCCTATTTTAAGCAATATGTATGTGAAAATAAATGTGAGCCTCAAAACATGTTCAGTCTTGGTAAATCTAATTTTCATTTTCTTCATCTCAGGGAGGGTCATTATCATTCCCAAGCCTGAATTGTTTTGAGAAGGGTATAGAATGTGTGTAGTATTAATAAGGAAGTCTTTCATCTAGACAAAAGTTGGAACGTGACAATTCAGAAGTCCTGGTTTCTATATACATAAATACAATCTCAATTCTACAGTACATGTGCACTTAACCCCAAACACGACCGGAGCCCCATAAAATATCCAACACAACTAAGGCACAGGTTGTGTGTAAGAGTCAAATGTCTCATGTTGGCAGACTGCACCCTACACAAATGGGGATATATGATTTCAATAAAGAGAACAAAGATTTATGTATGTTCCGTATATATGTAAATGGACATGAGTTGAGATGCTAAACTGAGATACAAATGCTTTCATTTACCTTATTATTAGCCTCAGCAGAGATGGGTTACAAACCTAGCTAGGATAGTTTGATATAACTGACAAGTTTGCCAAGAAAAGTATTTGGCAGTTATAAGTAAACAAGTATGAAAATAGTGTAGGGAATCATCTAGAAAAAAAAAAAAAAAAGCCTGTGTGAAGATAATGGAATGCTAAACATCAAGACGAATGTCCCAAGACAGTCAGCATGGAAAAAATAAAGTCCCTAAAGGTGTCACAACAGAGAGTTGGGGGGGGGGGGGTCCAGCTCTCCCGGTGTAATGCAGCTGTGCCAACAGCTGCCCACAGTGGAGATTGAGCCCCTAAACTGTGGCTTGGAGCATGGCTAGTCTAAGCTGTGACATGCTCTGAGAACTCACTTTCATAGACCTAATATTAAAGGCAAAATGCAGACCCCCCCCATTTATATGTTATGTTCAAAATTTTTAATTGATTATGGTAAAATAAATGGTTGTCAGTTTTATCTGTTTGTACTTTTGAATATGACTACTTAGAAGTTCAGCTGAGGAATGTGGCAAGTCTGTGTGAAATTTCTACTGGAAAATCTGGCCTAACAGACAGTAGAGAATACAATTACTGAGTGCGAACTTACAGGACATGTTGTCAAAACGTTTGATAGACAAGGGAAGTAAGGCTTAGCTAGACTGAGTAGCAGCTCTGGGCTGGCCTCTAATCAGTGGTGGATTCTGTTAGAGGCCAGGTTCCAGTTAGAAACCCAGATTTTCTCCCTAGGGTTGCCATAAAGGAGAAACAATAAAAAATTCGAAAACCAAACCCAGAAGGTACGTTTCTCTCAGGCAGTTCTGAAATAAACCATCAGTTGTCTTATAGACACCTATGTGATCATTTCTTTCTTCCCTTGACTTTGATGGTGAACCCCAGATATTCTGCTGACATACTGTGAAATTTTTTTGTATCTCAGTGAAGGATTTAGAATCCTGTGTGTGGTTAAATTATTTAGAAAGTGAACAAAATTGTTAACTGATTTTTACGTGCCCACCAATGGATAAATTGTCAAAGAAAAAATTTGCAAAATCCCATTGTCAACATGGAAGAGTGAAAGCCCATCTTTTCTGTCAGCATGGATAGAGCCAAAGATTGCTTGTGTTAATGCACAAACCAATTTCAAATGAGCTTTAAATTTATCCTTAAACACAGAAGAGAAGAGGTCATGTGTTCACAGGAGCTCCAGGTATTCTTGGGAATCCTCTTTCCTCCTGTTGTTTCTCATCTCCACTTTCTTATCAATTTCCAAACTTATATACACCAAAAGGCCTTCTCCCTTCTATATGGTTTCCACATGTATAAGGTTAATCTTCACTTTCAATAGGCAAGATTTTTGTTGTTATCACCATGATATCAAGTTTGTTTTTGTTTCTATGGAAATGTCTGTGCATAGCGTCTATTTCCTGGTAGTATAGAGTGAAGTCAAGACAATAAGTAGAAAAAAAAAATAAAAGCCAGTTATTTAATCCTCCTCTAATTTCAATACGGGTATGGATACATTGTCTAAAGTACAAAATATTCAGCTTCAGACCTGTATTTTTAAAAGGGAGAGGGGGTCTGGACCGACTTTGTGTTCAATATATAGAAAGAAATTGGATTAAATAAAATGAAACAGCTTTCTTTTCTGAAATATATCTCAGAAGTTTTGACATGCTAATAAACAATGTGACTCTCCAAGTGTGCAGAGTTCCCCAAATCTATTTAAACCATACAAATCTTGTTATAAAGAATACCTGAGAGATTGATTTCCTTAGAACATATTTTCAGAAACCCTAGATCAGGAAAATTCATTGTCAAAAAGGACCAATATTTTTATTTAAGCTAATTATCCAACAAGCTAGCTGGCTTACTGTGCCATCCACTGCCAATTCCTTCCTATTGAATCCCCACTTCCTCAACATGCCTATATTTGCAGGCAGTGTCTTTAAAGAAGTGATTAAGGTTAAACAAGGTCAACCATTGGACCTTAACCCGATAAAACTAATGTATTTGTAAAATGAGAAAAAAAAAAAAAAACATCAAAAATCTTTCTCTTTCAAAATTCTCCCCTCCCCCAACCCACCCTAGATCTGTGTACCCCTTCCCTATCTACCCAACTATATATATATATCCTCTTTTTAAAAATGAGTTCAGTTTGTGTCATTCATACAGACTTGGGTGTGGGGTCACCCCGTGGAGCATGGTCAACCGCCCCCCCCCCAGGAGCCATATCTTTAAAGAGAACAAATTCTCCATCTTCCAGCATCTATCAAAGGCCTGCAGGGCCTCAGCCAGCAGGGTAAGCTCAGGAACACCATCCTGCTCTATGCTGGGATTTGGTCTGGCTTAAGTTTGCATAGGCTTCCATTATGAACCAGCACAGATCTATTACACTAACCATGTGGCTGCAGCCCATAAAAGAAACACATGCTTTCTCTTTCCACAGACCTGTCCACTCGGCAAAATTATTTTATCTAAATATTTGTGCAAGGAAAAGATTGATTTGGTGTAAGAATTATATTTTAAAACATTAACAACAATTTAAATATATAAACACTTAAACAATATAATTTGTAGGTTAATCTAACGTAGACTTAGGTAGCAATCTTTATGAAGCCATATGCATGCAGTGAGCCCATTTTTTCATCCTCAAAATGAAGGAAGTGATTATTTAACCCATAAAATGTCCCTAAATACCCTAAATATTTTTCCTTGAGACTTAAACTGCAAACCTATCTTTAAAACATCCATTATCTATTATATATTTTAAATTTCTGCACTTTAGGTAAATCATTATACAGTATGAAAATAGGCTAGATCTACTTAAATTTTAATGATCACAAAACTTCCCAGCTAAGTTGTGAATTTTTCATATAAATAACAAAAATAAATAAAACTCAAACAATGCTCAGTGCTGGAAAGATAAATTAGGAAGAAACAAGGCTGGGATTTACACAGATAACATGTATGAACTTGTACTGATATAGTCATGTGTCTATATTACGTCAGGTGGAATGGAGAGGAGGCAACATGGCAAAGAAATGCATCATCGGGGAGAATAAATTTGGAGAGATCTCTTAGGAAACATGGAGACACAGATAACAACATTGCATTTTTTAATGTAATGGTCGATAAGAGTGGATGGTCTTGAAAGAAAAGTTATAACTGTGAGATAAATCATTTATTATTCATCCAGGACTGACCATTCCACTATGCACATGCATACACACATATGTATACTCATGCACTAATGCACACATGCACACCAGAACAGATACAGAGATTATCCAAAGATTCCAATAGCCAAGGCTGTGTTGAGAACCCTACGGAAAATATACAGCAGACTCCTGCAATGGCTTCATTGTTCTTCATGCTTCACTCAGTTATTAGCAGGGTACCTTGGACCAGTCTGAATAGGATGCTGGCAGAGAGTTGGGAAGGTAACTCAATTACTCATGCGTGTGTCCCACAAGCACTAATAGCAAAGTTTGATTCCCAGCACTCGGGCACAGTAGCACATGTGTATGTGTGATGTCAGTGCCTGGGGCTCACTGGTCCGGACTCAATCCAACTTAACTGGTGAGCTACAGTCAAATAAGACCCTGTCTCACAAAGGTGCATGGCATTGCTGAAGATGACACCTAAAGTTGTCCTGTGGCCTCTACCTGTGCAGACACAAATACATTTAGCCCCTCATACAAATAGCAAAACACACACCACGGACTATTCTTCCTTTCAGGTCTTAACAGTGAAGGAGGAAACAGTCAATGTGGTTAAAGGAAGAGATATCTACTGTTTGCTCTTGCTAAAGGCTCTTATATTTGCATGTTTTTATAGTTTCTGTGGATAAAATTCCCAAATATGGAACTCTAATGTTATTAATGGAACTTAATTTTATTAAGTGAAGGCTGCACAAATAAATGGCAGATGATCCATCCTTTCAGAGAAAGTAAATCACAATTAGAAGTGAACTGCCAAACAGATGAAGGCCAGATCTGTATGTACCACAGTTGAGTTGGCAGAATCCTGGAGTTCAGGTGACAACGATGGATAAATGTGAACCTACAATAATTAAGAGTAAGAACAAGAACAGCAAGAAGAAAAACAAAAAGATGTACCTCATTATTAAATACAAGAACTTTATTTTTATTTAGTCCAAAGGAATATAGTGTTAAGGAAAGGGACCACACCTCCTGAAACCACTGTGTCCACGCCGTCCCATTTCAGTGGGAAGAAAGCAATACTCAAAACACCTCACCTGGGTATTTCCAAAACATTGAGATGTGGGTGCTCATCTGTCATCAAGCTGTGGGAACCCAGGGTTTTTTGGCTCCTTTCGGTGGTGCTGTGGAATTTGATGTTTATCGTTTGGCTATTCTACTTTGGCCTGCACTTATCTAAGCTTTTGAAGTATCAGGTGTCCATATCATGGTCTGTGTCTAAATGCTGCTTTGTTTATCAAAGGTTGAATGTCAGACAGTATTTAGTTAATGATGACAAGAAGCCCTGTAAGTGATCACGAACCAACAGTGCTTGAGCTTTAAGATGCTTCTTAATCATCGACCTTTGAGTTTTATATAAATGTGGCAGAATAGAGTGGGGCTCTTTTGGAAATATCAAACTGGGTTAAACAATAAGTGTTGAATTCAATCTCTTTAACATTATTTCTGGCAGTGACACTGACATCTTAAGTTGTTACATACCAGTTATGATCTTAAAGTCTCTAAAAGCCAGAAAAGTAGAATACAGAGGGAGAGCGAACAGAGGACAAAATAGCATATGAATGCTTACAAGCCTTAGCTCCCCACCGAAAAATGTGAGTTACTACAAAGTGAAGATTTATATTCCATATGTGGCAAAATCTCTTAAACAATTTATTTTAAAACATGAGCAAGTGGCTTAAAAGTTTAGTGCTGCTTTTTGACAGAAACTAATTTTGGCTCAAAGTCCTCTGCATATTTTTTTCTCAGTAAAAGAGCATATATTTCAAGTATAGGTTGACCACTTCTAATGAAAAATCCAACATAGGAAGTGCTCCAAAATATCTAACTTTTGAACACCAGTTCTGCAAGTGAAACATTCTACACTTTAACCTACCTCATGGGATGAATAGAACTCAAACTGTAGGCAAACGAAAAATACTATATAAAATGATCTATAGAACACGTGCTTGAGATGTACACGAAACAAATAAATTTGTGTTTAAACTCGTCTTACCACAATACAGCTTATCAAATATTTGCAAATATTCTGAAGTTTAAGAATAATCTAAAATAATGCAACAGTTCAGATCTCAAATATTTCAGATGAGGAATATTCAGCCTGTATTACGTTTAGTATTGGTTGGAAAAATAAAGTACTTTAAACTATCAAACCAAAAGATTTCAGCCTTGACATCATAGACTCACAAACAAACAAGCAGATTTGTGCATACACATATATTTATATAATAAATACAATCAAAGAGAATGTAAAGTTGAGAGAATGACCATACAAGAGGAACTGGGGGGAACTGGGCAGGGGGAAGAGAAGAGTGATATATTTTTACTTCAGGCATAATTACAGCAAACAGCTAGCTTTGGTCAGTACCATTGTGGTTTAATGCTCCTCTACACTGTGTTAGAAGTCAGGGATTTGAAGGTGAACAGAACAGGACTCTGCAGAAGGAGAACCCAGCCCATCATCCAGTCCATTCTATTCCATTCCTGAGGCGATTAGCTCCCCCCTCTGCAGCTAAAGCTTGGAGGTCTATTGCACTGCAGTGCCTCCAGTAAAAATGTTTCTGAGCTGCTGTGAGCTCCTCCAACCTCCTGGACAGGAATCGTATCCTTCTCCTTGGGGCTTCATCATCTGCTATCTCTTTCTCCCAATCAATCATCAACAGAACTTCCTTCAGTACAATTGGGGCCAAGGGTGTTTTTGCAAAAGAGTTCCCATTTTTCAATACTTACTATAGGCTAAGGTCTTGGACCTCTTAGGTCTTTGCTTGTCTGGTCCTAACTTAGTTTCTACCTCTTTATCTTCTTTAAGAAGTTTTACATTCGTATTATTTAATTCTAATTGGCAGAATTATATAAGCTTATCACATATTACAGATTATCCTGAAATAATTCAAGAAAGCCATTATTCAGTCTGGAGACTATAGTATGTGATAATTCCATATAGTCTAAAAGACACCACAGAGTTAAGTGAGTTCATGAAACAGTGATGTGTCAATCAATTAGCTTGGCTGGTGCATCCATCGTTGCCAGAGTCGCCTCCTTCTCTTCCTTCCTGCCCTTCTTTTTCTTATTTGCGCCTGTACTGGTCTCTGGAACTCAGGTCCCCTTTAAGGCTCAGCACAGAAATGAGCACTTCTCAGACCTAGAACCAAAGATTCCCCATGAAAGCTAATGATCGGTTCTCTAACTGACCGGCCTGCTGTGTGTGCTGTCACCTTTTAAGGACTTGGAAGGTCTTTGATTTTGTGTTCAGCATGCTTTGTACCTGCTTTATTGATCCGATTATTTTTAAACCATCTGGTAGTGCTTTGTTACATCTCTATATCCTTTTGGACATTTGAGAAAGTGTAAATATTTAGTTAATATTTGTCAAGGGAATAAATAAATGACAATGTAAACAAATGAGCAAATGACTAAAAGCAAAGAACAACACAACAAAACTAACTTGGCAGCCACAATCGGTACAATGGTTAACTGTCCATCTATACTCAAGAAGTTATGAGAATTAGACGCAGTAGTTTACATTAAGAGAGAAATGTTGTGCTGTGAAAGACTTAGAAAAAAAAACCCCTAAGTGTGATCATTTTCCACACTTAGTGACAAAAAGAAATTATCTCGGGGTGTCTATACGTAAAAGTTCCCGTCATTTTAACGTTGTATCTCTGCATACTGGAGAGGCTGCTATGGAGACAAGCCTTCTCTATGACTCAGATGGCATAACTGACTTAGCGTTCTCTTACATTTCTGATTTTTGTGACTTTTATCTACAGGCCCTCTCACTATTAATCATGAGCAGCTTAAATGTGGACACATTAGAGATGACAAACGAAGATTAAAGAAATATGATAAATGTGGTTTTAAAAACCCTTCTCTGCTTAATTTTTCATACTTATCCATCAAAAATAGCACCTCTGGTAATGAATACTTAGCTCTAACTTTTTTTTTTTTTTGGTTTAAGACAGTAATCTGTCTTCTGGGATGATATCTGTGAAACAGCTTAGGGACTGCTGCGTGTGCGGGAGAGGGAGACAGAAAACAGTGTACACGAAAGGAAAAAAAAAGAAAGAAAAGAAAGTAGAGAATGTTCAAATCCCAGCTTGGTCCCAGCCTTCGGTGCTGGTCAATAAACGTGGTCCCAGATATAAACAAAACATTCCAGTCAGCATTATGTCAGCCTTCGGCACAAAGGTCATTCATCACTGTACATTAACGTTCCGAGCACCTGTAAAATCTGATGTGCATTCTTTCAGGCCATTTTTTTTTTCAACTTGGTGTCTGTCAGAGATACCCCCCACTATATGTACATTATTTATGTTGGGGGTAGCTTTCTAAATGTCACCCAAATGAATTAGCATCACGCTGCGCCTTAGAGTTAAGAGAGTCGCCATGTGCACTTATGTGTTTTCTCCCCTGAATACTGACACATTTATATCCTTTCCCCGTCTGCTCTGGCCTTGGCAGGGATGCGTAGTACAAGCAGTTTATTTTACTATGACATGGTGACAAAATAGAACTTTATTTATGTGAAGCTGGTTAAAAATGCCCTGGCCAAAAAATATGACACCAGTTAAGGAAATCTAATAAAACCTCTTGTAGAAATGGTGTAAAGTATAGAGTTTTATTTGGAACTTAATGAGGTTGGTAAGGCGCACTGTACCTTACTGTGTCACCAAACAGCACTAGGCCAGTGTCGCTCAGGATTTTACCCCTAAAACCAATCCAACCTCTGTTAATGTAATCAACCGCCTTCAACTTCACAGCATCCATTCACTCATTAGTTCACCAGTCTATTCTACTAACAGTAAAATCCCACCTATATACATTATGTAGTTAAAAGGGCTTCAGTTGATGCGGAATCATTTTAATTGGTATCTATGAGTTTATGTGAGGATTCTAGCCAAATTAATGCACAAATTATAGGAATAGTCACAAAAGCAAAAGAGAGGATGGTGATGGTGCCGCATCCAAAATTAGAATCGATGGACTGTTTATGTTAAATATTTTATCATTCAATAAGATGCTTTATAGAGTGGCCACATTACCTTAAAACACTCACAGGACATTTTCGGCTGGCGGTCTAAGGAAGTATGTGGCCCCTGCTTTTAAAAAAAAAAAAAAAAAAAAAAAACTAAAAAAAAAAAAAAAAAAAAAAAAAAACTGCCATCAGCGTAGGCTTCAAGATAAGTGAGGCTGGTGGAGGGAACTGGTTTGGCTTCTGGATCCTGAGTCATCTGCATCCAACAGGACAAACTCCAAACAGGACACTCCCCTCCCTAGCATCTCTGAAAACTCACTAAACATGCCAGGTCCTATCCTGCTACACTGATGTGGACAGAGGGGTGACGCTTCACCTGCTTTTACAGCTTGTGAAATAAAGCTTCTAAATCAGAAGAACATGCACTGTCTGTCTGTCTGACCAGGTTTCTTAGGACCTAGGCCTCTTAGTAAGTGTAGCTCCTCATAAAGCCAAGAAGAAAGGATGGAAAGGTGGGCATAATCCAGTCACAGATCACTAGGGAACAAAAGATGATGACAGAAGGAATTGTTTTATCTGATATTTTTCATCCAATTTAACTTCAGATTCTGTTTGAATTTCTTGCATCCAGATTTATAGATTAGACCATGACTCCTGTTGATTCTCAGTAATCATATGAAAGATGATACATGCTCCTGTGCTTAGCAATAACATATCAGGGCTGAGGAAGGAATTTGCCACAGTGTAAGGACCCACATTTGATTCTCCAGAACCCATGCAAAACCAGGCATAGTGGTGCATATCTGTTATTCTGGTACTGTTAGGACCATTGTATGCAAAGACAGGGCAGTGCTGGGAGCTGGCAGGTCAGCTAGCCTATAGTGTACATAAGGGCAAATATCATAACAGGGCGAAGGGAAGATCTCATCCAGGGTTGCTCTCTGTCCTCCTAATACACACACACAAGCATACACAAAAGCATACGCACACACACAAGCATACACACACACACACACACCATATAGACTTACAAAGTAATAAAACCAATGACCAAGAAGTAGCCTGAACGCCTGTCTTCCTCTGGACTATTAAAATGAGAAAATAACAGTTCACGGGAAGAAAGACCATTGAACATTGAGCCAGAAGAAACGGGCTGGGGTCCTCTTGCTAGGAGCTGATCAGATACTGTCCAGCAGTTCACGGAATTCTCTGGTTCTTAGATTTCTCACCTGTTCAATAATGACAGTGCACTGTTCCTGCTGGACTATTGAAATGGGGTGGATGTGAAATCTACGACGACTGTGTTGGACAGGTGCATGGATGCACCCTTTCTGCTTTCGAGATTTAGAAGGAAAACGTGTAATAGTATCACCTAATGCAACACTTCTCATTCTTTAACCATTATCTAGCTTCACAGCTAACTCTGTTGCTCTTTGTGTAATCATCGGAATGCCATTCCTATCTCATTGTAACTGTATCATTTCATTATTTTTAGCACTTAACCATGTGTTACCATGGTTTGGGGGAATTGAGAAATTTATTCAGAATTCCTAGGATAATAGGGAGAATGAACAGTATTGAGAAAATTCAGCTTTTGTAAAACTGAAAGCTGTTGGGGTCTCCCACCTCCTTGTTGCTGCCAAGCCTACCTTGCTGTTACACTAATCACTCTCCTTCAAAACACCAGCCCCCTACAGGCGCTGAGGCCCCCAGAGAGTTGCTGTGTCTCCACCGCCTACCGAGAGGACCCCGCCCCGGATCTCCCAGAATGCACCACCCCAGATCTCCCAGAATGCAGCATCCTTGGACCGCCTGGGCCAACAGACACTCATCCCCGCCTCGATCCTTGGACCCGCCTATGATCGGACCGCAGCCGGCAACTTCAAAGACTAAGGAGGGAGCTGGGAATTTTTCCATGTTACTTAAACAGAGTTCAGTTATTAAACTTCGAGCCTTGATCAGAAAATTTGTCTAGGCTTCATTCTCCTTTCACAGCCTATTCCCTTTTAGGATACTCCCACCCTTCAGGACGAACCTAGACCAGAGTGTTTCTGCGGGCAGGAACACTCAGAAAGCCATATTACTATGTTTGAGGCTAAAGATGGGGATGAAAAGGAAAAGGGTAAGGGAATAGGTAGACACGGTGGGAATAGGAAATATACTCATACTTATCAAATTGTGGTAAGATGAATACTTAATTCATCATGTATCTCAAATGCCATTTAATTATAAACTGCCTTTTGTTTTTTGAAACATGGTCTCATGTAGGCTAAGCTAGTATGGCTCTTGCTATTGTAGGCAAGGCTAGCCTTGACACGATGGTTCTCCTACCACAGCCTTCCAAGGGCTAAGAGTCACCACAGGCAGCTGCATCTGTCTCACCCTCCAGCCTCCTTGCCACTGGCACCGCCTCACCTTCTCTTCTGATTCTTCCTTCCTGCCCCATGCTTAATTCATCCTTGTCCTTCCTTCCATTCTGAGACTCGGCCTCTCTAAAGATGGCCTCCTCATCATTACCTGACTTCCCTGCAATTTACAGCACAAGACACATAGAGCTATGAACTGCAGCTATGCGCGTAGCCCTGTTTACCAGCACCAAACATGGTCATCGTCCAAATAAGCACCAATATATATGGAAACAGTGATCTAAACAGGCATACACCCATCTTCAGGCTCCACAGGCATGGAGCCATGCTAATTAGATGGGCAAAGCAAGAGTCTTGCTTTGCCCCAGTCATTATGAAGAGGGAAGTCCATACAGTGTAGAACACAGCGACCTGATTGTGCATGTGGAATTCTGATAAATTCTTACATGGGGTGCTCTCACTAAGGTAAGAGAACTAGTTATTGTAGCTTAAGCCTTGCTTGAATATTTTCTATAAAGGATATTCAAGAACCACACTTCTACCCTGTTCTGAGACTTTGCTGAGAAAAATGACCTTAATTAAACAGGTCCCAGAAGTTCTTTTAAAGGGGCATGGTCCATAGAGTGACTAGCCTTTTTTTTTTTAATCCAGTTTTCATATTGGCTTCCTTAGTGTCCATGGCTTCAGCCTCATCCTGCAAGTTCTAGTAACGTTGACCTTTCTACCATCCCAGTTCCATTGCTGGTAAGTAGTGCGATCTCCAGCTGGCCCTTAAAGATGTGGGTCACTATTAGGGAAGGTAAAGGAAATGCATGTCCTTCTACAGTTGGAAAACAATGCCTTAACCCTGTGCACACGAATACCACAGCAAATAGAGCACATCACCTCCCTGAATACTGACTCAAGCTAGTGCACTAGGGAGAGCTATCTGAAGGACTGGCATGGTCCCTTCCAACACTGGAAATACAACTTCCCCAGGAACAGTGCTGGAAGGAGAATTGGAGCCTCGTGTCAGTCGTTAAAAAGCCTTGCCCCTCCTTGCAAACACACCATGTCCCTAGATTGAATTTTTGTCAGATGCCATCTGGGACAGTTGTAGTGACTTCGAGGACAAACACCGTCCTCACCATCTCCTACTTCTCGTCCTGTTCAGTCCTGCTACCAGACTCCACACACCTCAACTGGTATTTTCGTTTGCATCTGTGTTTCAGAATAGAGGGTTCCAACTATTCCCAGGCGTGGTATTTTAAAAACACAGGTAAATAGTACCACATTTAACTCAGTCAGTGAAGAATTTAGAAATAATTTAAAAAGTTCACTCTCTCTTCTTTGACTGCTTGCCTTGTGGGACTAAGCAACTGCTAGATCCCTGGACTCCCATTCACAGCTGCTGCTGACCATTGTTGGGAGTTGAACTACAGACTGTAAGTCATCAACAAATTCCCTTACTATACAGAGACTACCCATAAGTTCTGTGACTCTCGAGAACCCTGACTAATGCAGAAGTTGATTTTATCTAGAAAGTAAAGTAGAACTTACCTGCTAGCTTGATTTGTAATAATTAAATATAACATAATTCACTGGCCTTTCTTGTCTCATGAGGGTGATAGATTCTTTGGTGAAGCTAGATGTATCAAACACAACGAAATGTACCTTTAATAATTTATCTTTATAATTTGATGCTAATGAGCCTTTAATGATTCTAGAACTGGAGGTAGAAGTTAAAAGACACATTGTTCTGAATTAGCCAGAAATTTCCTGTTAGCAGTTGGGCAGAACCATTAATATGAATGGAAGTATGTTCAGATTTTTGGCAGGAAAGTGACTGTGAGACTTGACGTGGCAGCAGCATTTGAAGTCTTATTATGGCTTTTTAAAAATTTTTTGAGTCATTAAAGAGATTGAAAAAAAAGTCAAAATGTTCCAGAAATATTTCATTTCTTCTAGTTATAGAATAGTGCTCCTTTCCACAAAAACATAGTGTGCACGCGCGTGCACACACACACAGTATGTTAAAGAAGTTAAAGCAAAGAAAAGTGAAAAAGCCATTACATTTGTTCTATTCTTAAAATGCCCCCTTTCCTCTTTTATTCCCTAAGGCCACACAAACGCACTACTTAGATGACATGAACAGGGGGTATAAAATGACCTTCGACAGTTTAGGGTGACTCTGAGCAACAAGTCAGCAGAGAAGGTATTTACAGCCGACAGATTAATGAGAAAATCTATATTTTAAAAGAATAGATTATTGGTGCAATAATAGCTCTATATCTTTTATCACAAAGACACAAAGCCATGCATAGGGTTAGAATCAACATCCATGACCAGAGAGGCCGTTCCCTGGCTCTAAGAATCCCCTTGGTAGAAAGTGAGGTTTGATGGCTCCTTGCAGAAAAGAGGCTTCTGCAACCTTTGACCTCATGACTCTGCACACGCCTCAGGGATGACAAGAGGGTGTTCCCCTGCGCAGAGAGTTGTTAGCTACAGGAGACACAGGCCGTAGGCACTCAGTGAGAGAAGTTTTGCTGCTCTCATCTCTTCTCCATCTCTCCTTTGAACCCTTTACAGGCTGTACTTCCCTGGGTTTCAAAGGGCTAACTGCCGCCAGCCTTTTCCAATGCTTCTTTTGTACATATATATATAATTTCATAGTTTGAGTCCATTAAAAAAAAGACAATGGGTAAACATGTTTTAATGAAAATGGTCTTATCACTTTCTTATAAATTAACTATCATGGACTGAAATCAATAAACCATTTCTAAGCATACTCATCCAAACTTGGGAATTAATAACTTATTTATAATCAGCATATTAAGTGCAAATCAATGAAGACAGAACTCTTGGCAGCAACTCTTCACAGTGGGCTAAGCGTTTTTCTCGGTATCTGCATTTGTTTTCTTAGTGAACCCTTTCATTAGGGATTATACAAAGCAGATCCCTCATGCATGCTCAGAAATGCTTAATTCTACGTGGTTCATATGGCTGCTCTCTGCTGAGAGCCATCATGGAGTGTCTCCTTCAAGTGCTAATCTCATGGGTGAAAGAGCCAAGCCCAGAAATCATAAGAGGCTTTGAAGGCAACTTAGAGAACTATTGGCAGCCTTTGAACAAGTCGATTATATCCACGGGAAGCAGTTTCCTCCGTTAGAAGACAGGAAGAATAATTCTGGGAGTAGGCACATTAACACCAGTCAAGCTCAAATGATCTTCCTACTAGAGGCACAGGAAAAGGGCAAAGTACCCTGACTATGCGCCACCAACACGCAAGGGATGCTCTCGGGGGTTAAGCAAGAGTAGCTATAATTAGCAGTTGAATTGGTACCTGTGTATAATCACATAATTCCAGTTAGTGTGATCTCTTGGAACTATAATTTAGTTGCACACTTCAGAACTATAAACTATCCATTATGTACATATCTACTTGGTTTTATTAAATCAAAATTACGGATGTGCTTATGATGGGAAATGCAACAATTTTCTTAGCTCCAGTACATCAATTTCATTCTTTTTTCTCTTTCATTTGGATTTTTATATGTATTTCCTAAGTTATCTAAGGTATTGTTCTACTTCAGCTCCAGCTCTGTCTTTCAGTTTTCCAATCCCCATTCAGTTTTGAAAGTTCAAGGTAATTTAAAGGTGATTACAGGGGGTGTGGAGCCACTGCCTGCCAGAATGCTAGTTTGATTTCCCCCCAAATTTCTCTTAGCTTAGTTTCTCCCTTAGCATCTCCAGAAAGTATTAAACTGAGGATGAATTAAATTAGCCCGTTCTATGCTGATCCACTAGATACAGCTATGCTTCAATCAAAGGCCATCCTATTTTATATTATACATAACATAATCAATTTACAATTCCACGGTTGTTATATATATACACACACACACACACATATACATATATTTTTTTCTCACTCCACTCAATTTTATCTTAGAGTTTAGGGTTTTATTTTTAATATTTCCTCCTAATAAGACTGCTTGCTTGCTTGCTTGTTTGCTTGCTTATCTATCTATCTATCTATCTATCTATCTATCTATCTATCTATCTATCTATCTATCTATCTATTTTTAAGGTAGGGTTTCCCTGTGTAGCCCTTGCTGTTCTGGAACTTACTCTGTAGATCAGGCTGGAGATCCACCTGCCTCTGCCTCCCATGTGCTGGGATTAAAGGTGTGTGCCACCACTGCCCAATACAAGTGTTTTTTATCATTTAAAAATTCCTTAAAATGTCTCCACATTTAAATATTTACTTTGTGTATGTGTTCATGAGCATGATGTGTGGGCACACATGTGACATGGTACATTGGGGGGGTCAAAGGACAACACTGGAAAATTGGGTCTCTCCTTTTATTGTGTAGTTCTGGGGACTGAACTCAGTTTGTCAGGTTCGGCAGCAACCACTTACACCCACAGACCTTACTGGCTTCAAATTAATTTATTCATTATTCTTACAAATCCTTACAAAAAAAAACTTACAAAAAACTTAACTTTATTATAAAAAATCTATAATAAAAAACACACATCAAAATGAACCAGACACAAAATCTAAGCATATCAATGAACTTCTAATCAGCTAGAAGAGGAAACTCCTGGGTGGGTCTTGTGTGGAATTTTACACATTCTCTATCAAATATATTTTCATGTACTTACCCACCACCCAAAACTGGGAAATCCATGACAGAGTTAGAATGAGAAAATTAGATTTATATCTTTCTTCATAACTTGTGTCCATTACCTTCATTCAGTCATTCCTTACCCACAATCATTAGCTTTTCTTGTTTTCTTTTCTATGTTATACTGTACCCACATATACATATATATGTATATATACATATATATATATATAATTTGCTAGGTTTCTCTGTGTGATGTCATTTATTTTTCTTTAGATCTGTATATATATATACAGATTATATATATATATATATATATATATATATATATATATATACATGGATACATACTAAAACATCATCATTCATCTGTTGAACATATATAGGCTGGTTATTAGTTCTTTGCTATAGTGACTAGGGCAGCAAAAAAGAGAGAACACAAATATATTTAAGAAATTAAGTTCTTAATTTTAATAAAAGATATAGATCTCATGAAGAAATGGGACTTATAGAAAATTGTATATAACATCTAATTTTGACTCTTAAAGAGGCTCATTTGTTTTAAGCTTATAAGTACAGAGCGTGTACACACACAGGCACACACACACACACACACACACACATGCAGGCACATATGATGTGAGTGTTGAATAGGAACAGTTTGAAAGGAAACTGGTGACAGGTGAGACAGACAGCAATGGCGGAGTGACTGTGACCAAAGTACAAAGTTGAACAATAAATAGTATTGGGAAGCTTAACACTTTGTACAATACACACTAATATTCTTTTTTAAAGAAGGTAACAGGGGACTGGTAAGATGGCTCAATGGGTAAGAGCACCGACTGCTCTTCCAAAGGTCCTGAGTTCAACTCCCAGTAACCACATGGTGGCTCACAACCATCTGTAATGAGATCAGACACCCTCTTCTGGAGTGTCTGAAGACAGCTACAGTGTACTTACATATAATAAATAAATAAGTCTTTAAAAAAACAAAAAAAAGAAGGTAACGGAAGTTGAAACAATCAACTGTAATATTCTGATTGGTTCATAATGCAAATAAAAGTAGAATATTCTGGATTAAGGCCAGTAGTTCTTAGAGAGAACTATTTTCTTTCTGGGTTGATATCAAATAAATTTTTGTTAGAAATAATGTTAGATTCCTAAGTATTTGACATCAGTTTGTAACTAGGGTTAGGGTTAGGGTGCAGGATAAGAGCAACACAAGGTTTTGGTGAGGGAGGGCTTGCAGACATTGAGAGTCGCACAAGCAATGGTCATGACTAACAACAGGTGACATTTTCAAGGTGCCTTATCTCCCACTTGCTACCCCAGGAGAAATATTTCAAGAAAGCACTCCCAAGCAAGAAAAAAAGAAAAGTGTGTGTGTGTGTGTGTGTGTGTGTGTGTGTGTGTGTGTGTGTGTGTGAGTGTGTGTGTGTGTGTGTGGCTGTGTGTAACTGTGTGTCTGTGTCCCGTTGCAGGTAACATTCAAAGGACTCATTTGAATGTTTTGTTTTGTTTTGTTTGTTTTGTTTTGTTTTGTTTTTCAATGTATTCAGCTCAGATATCAGAAACAAAAACTATTATGTGTCCTGAATGAGTGTCTCTTCCAACCAAGGATCAGGGTCAAGAACTCGGGATTTTGCTAGTTCTGTCACTGAGCAGTTCTCAGGAAGTGTCTCCACGTCTCTCTCTGTGATTCTTGTACCTTGCCACTCACTGTTTCTGATTCCCTGCACTACACGTGACTACCCACTGTCATCTGCCTTGTGTGAAAGTTTCTTAAAGTTGGCAATTTACAGTGAGCAAGCTCAGTAGCAGATTTCTTCAAATGGGACAGATTTGGGAGGGACTAGAGCACTATCTCTTCACTATCACCTCCTGCAATGACCTTTGTGGAATTCTGCAACAAATGTCTGAATCAGATAGAAACTGAAAAAACTCCCCTCAAGGGATTTCACGGTCAATGAAAACCCTCTATACAGCGAAAAGATATTTCCCTGTGACTTTTTATTTCTCTGAAAATTAACTCTTTTGCTTAATCTAGATATATCTGTGTCTACCTTGAATCTTGTAGGATAACTGATCTCCTGGCTTGTCGACTGATGGAGAGTAAAGACCAAGCCTTGCAGGTCATGCCATAGACCTGACCCACCAGCCTAGGAAAGAGTCAGGCATGTCTGCATAATTGTCTCTCCCATTCCCACAAATGAACTTTTTCATTACTGGTCTTTATGTCCTGTCTTAGTAGGGCTTCTTGTCTATGTAACTTTTGACTCTAAATGTAGCAAGTTTCTGTTTAAACACAAGCTATTAATACTACTTGGTAACTATTACTCAATAGGGTTTGTAGGACAGAGTTGTATTGGTCTTGTAAATTGCACATAGCCTCTCCACACCCATTAGGGAGGGACTGCAGGCAGATGTTGTCTGTTGCCAAGCAAGCAAATCTGTCTCACTCTTAAAAGGTGCCTCTTGCTACAATTGCATCACAAGGCATATGAACTAGATGTAATAACAAGTTTCCACTTCCTCAATGATGTACCAATTACATGTCCATGGTAACCAGCAACAACAGATAGACACCGTGTCATGGATACTGGAGACATCAAAATGAGATAAGGAAGGAGGACATGGTATGTTGGGGTGTGCATTTGTATGTGTATGTGTTAAAATTCTCAGTATCATTTGACTGAAATGACATCCTTTGAATGTTCCCCAAGAAAGCAGGACAAAAGAAGGGACATTGAGAGCTCTGAGAATGGGAAGCTGTGAAGCAATTAAGAAGCAAAACAACCAGAAGGATATGCATAGCCAATTTAGTGTATCTGTGCTCAAAGGAATAAATATGTGTACATAAACCAGAATGGGAGGGCAGGCCGGTAAGGAATATTCATAACATGAGTGAAGTCAAATATTACTGAAGGGAGGAAAAAGAAAAAGAGAAAACGTGGAGCAAAATCTAAATTTACATCTATTATTAGTCCACATGCAGTAGGGTTCTTTTCCATCATAGCCAGAGAACAGAGCTAAGCCCCTACCCTGAGGGTGGGAGGTCCTGTTGATTGACAGGTATTCACTGGTGAGTCACAGTCCGTCATTCCTGACAGTTCCACGTTATTATTTCATGTAGTGGAGCAGTGAATGCAATGGTTAGAAAGGGATGGAGAGAGCCTGAGAAAGGAGGTTCAGTGCATAGAGCAAAAGCCACCTCCATGAAACAGGAAGTCTTTTCTCTTGTCAGAGCGTCATCCATCACGCTGGGGGAAACGGCGGGGACATAACCTACTACTCCTTAATAGGCTTCTGCACAGAGAGTGGCTTTGAAGCAGCAGCTGCCCACAGTCAATTTCACTGACCCTTAGAGCCTTTCTTCGAGTTTTCCAACTGTTTTGTCTCCTGAGCTGCAGCTCAGTGTTGGGTCCAAGTCACAGCACCTGACTAAACTAAGGAGCCTGCCGATGAGAATGGAAATCGTTCCATGATGTTGTCTTTTCTGAGCTACCCCAACAGTGAGACATGATGCCATTCCATCTGGCCATAAAATGTATTCTTTCCCAGGGAGAAGAAGCTCAGCCAGGGATTTGTATTTTAAGGTCTAGTGTTTTACTGTACGCATATCAAAGAACATACCGTGAAATACAGTTCAATCCCTGCATGACGCAGCCAAGAAGCCAGGTCTTCTCAATAAACCAGAATTAACAAGTCAAATAAGATCATAGACCTTTAGAGGTCACCTAAGATTTAATTTCTTTTTAACCATAAAGTTTCACAGACATGAAAACCCAAAGGATGGTGTTAAAAATGAGCAAAGTGGAGACTTAGAGAATACATTTTAAGATTCAGATTTCAACCTTTTGAATACTTTTCACAACAATCCAATTAAGTTAGAAATTATAAGGTATATCCACTGAACCAACACAAATTATTCAGATAAATAAAGGTATTTCATTTGATGCCTAGGGTTGATATTCCAGACCTTCTGCTCCTTAGGCTGTGGGTGGTTGTTTTTCTAAGAGCTAGGGGCAGACTATCCAGGATCCAGGCTCCTCCTACCTTATCTTAGAGCCTGGTTCCCATGCAGTCAACAGAACTTCATGAAATGAGGCTGAACCACAGATTTCAGTCTTCCTGGCATAAGGGTATCTGAATTCACACTGTGGTTTTTAGTTCTTCTAACTGAGAGGTGTGTTAGAGAAAAACCCAACCTTAAGCACTGTCCTGATTCTTCTGCTCCAGGCAGAGGAAGGAGAGCAGAACTCTGCTGGTCCATGCCTTCCTAGTCAAAGTGTGCCAAAGCTTCAAAGTCGATTATCTCTACAAGCCTTGAACGAATAGTCAAATAAGTTTTTATAAAACTGCTGGGAGTAAGTATTGATTTAATGGACTTGTGTTTTTGGATTTCACGTCATGAAAAGTCCAGGAGGAAAAACAATATGATGTATCAACATTTTTTTTTTATAATATGAAGAAGAAATTCTTATAACTGTGTTTCGGGATCATCACCATACATCACAGTAATCATAGACTGGATAGGTTCATATCTTCTCTCCCTGAGGTATGATAGCTCCATACCACAGGATGTCCAGAATAGGTGCTTAAGAAACAGGTTAAATCAGGAGTGGTGGTGGTGGTAGTGCACACCTTTAATCCCAGCACTTAGGGAACCAGGGGTAGGCAGACTGGGGACTCTCAGGCCAGCCAGGGCTACATAGTAAGATCCAATCAAAACAAAAACTAACAAACAAACAAACAAAAATAAGAAAAAGAAATTTTGGCTATGGAATCACTAACCCTGAATGGGTAGATGAGTCACAAATCATAATTTACTAGAGTATGCACCAAACTGAAGTTACCTCATATATGTGTATACCTTTAGAACAACTTCAAAGTAAAGGAAACCTTCAATTGATTTTATATTTTAATTACTAGTGTAATAAAAACCAAATAATTATGAACTAATTATGTGCCAATAACAAAAAGAAATTAAGTCAATAATTACCAATAATAACTGAAGAATAGCACTACTAATGCGTGCGTTAGTCTCACAGGTTGAGTCAAAGGAAGACTAAGTTAAAAGCCAGTATAGGGCAAAAAATAAAAACCAAAAGACAAAAAACAAACCAAAGCAAAACAAGCCCGAAGGACTGAGCACTAAGGTTTAAGAGTCACGACTGTATTTATTCCATGCCTACAGAGGCCAAACCATTTGAAGTGATTGGGTTTCAGTTATCAACTATTTTCAGTTTCTTGTAACTCAGCCCAATAGTTGCATTTAGATAGCTTCCTGCTGACTTTAAAGTAAAAGTTACAAAATGTTTTTAGGATTATTACTAATGTTTAATTCTTTGAAGATTTTCTTTTGAAGCTATTTTTGTGAATTGAGGATAGCTCAGTAAGTAGAGCAAATGCCTAGATTTTGAAGGTAGTGGATTCACTTCCCAGCACTACTCCATAGAAGAAATCCTTAAAATACACAGCAGCTTTGCATTTACGTCTGCATTTACATATCATTTGCATATTCATATACCCATATCTTGAATGTATTTAATTGGCTCTTGCTCAAAGTGACTCAACTGTCTCCTTGTAGCAGAGGAGATAAACACATAAGCAAATAAAACTCTTCAAAATCGTCAGCTTGCTGATTGTTTTGAGACAGGATTTCTTTATACAGCATAGGCTGGTCTTCTTGCTTTAGCCTCTCCCACGCTAAGGCGTCAGAGATGTGTCAGTACAGTAAATGGAGATTTTGATAGCTCAAGTAAAAGAAATTAAGGAGCTGATACAACCTGGGGAACTTTCTGAGTGCCTTCTACATTTCCCAGTTAGCACAGCAGTGACAATGGCAAGCTGCTGAGTGATTAATTCCCGTGTTCCAGCTCAAAGTACCAAGCTTTTCTGAAGATGGGAGAATTATGAGTATTACACAGTAATAAAATACTATTTATGATTATTATGTTATTAAAGAAGACACAAAGCTGGGTACAATTAAGTAAGCCCCAGAGGCTCTGGCTAAATGATATGAGTTTAAAGCCAGCCTGGGTTACATGGGAGACCATGTCTCAAAAAGGAATAAACGCACACACACAAACACACACAAATGGAGATCTGAAGATTAAGTTTTAATTATGTGCAGGGCAGGGGCTGGAAAGTATGGGAGGTGGGAATGTGGTCATCGTGGGAAACAAATTATAGTTTCTGGAACATGAGGGGCAAGAAAAATGGAATGTGTAGTGTGTGTGAACATGTGTGTGTGTGTTTACTCACATGTGTGTGCTTGTATCTATGCATGTGTATGTATGTGCGTGTAGGCATGCATGTGGGCAAGTATGTATAAATGTGTGTTTTCTGGTATGTGTGCATGCTTGAATGTGCTTACATGTGAGTGCACATGTGAGTGTGTGTGTCTGTATACATGAATGATAGTGTCTGTGCCTATGCTTATGTGTGTGTGCACATATGTAACACAGCACGGACTGACTCATGGAATGTGGTGAGCAGTTAAATACAGAACAAAAGGGGGCATACAGTGGGAAGATGCCACAGCTTGAGGTGGGGATGAAACGGGGTGGATAAGTTCCTCATGCTTGAGGGACACATGTGTGAGAAAGGAAGAAGCCCATTTGACAGCCAATCTTCTACAGCTCAAAATTGATGGATTTTCAGTTTATTGATTTAGAAAACATTAAATTAAGATAAAGGAAATTTTTAACTGGGAAAACTCAACTTAAAGGACAATGGATTATATATTGTATAGATTTAAATTATTTCAATTATAAAATAAAATTTAAAGATTTAAAAACAGATGAGTGGAGAGATGTACTTTGACCTCATAGGAAAAAGAAAGAAAATAGGGAAAGATGGGTGGGAGGCTGACTGAGGCAAAAGGAAACGTTAGACAAGATTAATTTTCAAAACAAAATTTTTACAAGGATATAGCCAAATGTGTTTGTTACACTAAGAAAGAACATAGTTAAAAGTGGGTACATATGTTTGAGATGGTCTGGTTAAATGGCTCAGCAGGCAAAGGCACTTGTGGACAACCTTGCAACCTGGGCCCAGTCTCCAGAACCTACATGTTGGAAAAAGCTGACTCCTATATGTTGGTCTCTGATTTCCACATACATACTTGCTGCGGCACATAAACATTCATGTGTGTCAGTGCACATGTGCATGTGTGAGCGCACGCACACACGTGTACACACACACACACATACACACACACATTCTAAATGAATTTTTAAAAGATTATTTGACATAACTCTAAATTTTCATAGAAGAAACAATAAAATATTGTAATAAAAGGATTTTACAAACTCCAAAAGAAATGACTGGAAGTGAACTAAAAGGCTATTGGGATGGGCTGCTTGAAAGAATGGGAGGAGATCTGTGTTTCCAGTGTTACATAAACTAATCATCAGTACTTAAGGTTTACTGATCTTGGTAATCCTAAGTCCTGGAGTGACTGAGATGCTCCCACACGCACTCCAGCTCTGTTTCCACACAGTCAGCTGGTAGCTGCCCTGTCTTGTCAGAAATGTGAGTCACTCCTTCTCTTAAGATCCCCTCCACGCCTCCCTTTTTATTTGCTAATAAAAGGGGCATGTATAAAGACCTGTGTTTTAGCAAATCATGCAGATCTGAGATCTTGCCTTAAAAGAGTAGCACTAATTTAGCCAGATCTGGGCTACATGAGAGGTAAAGGCAGGGGGATTAGGAATTCAGTATAGCCATCAGTTAGATAGCCAGTTCTGAGTTTGAGGCCAGCCTGGAATGCATGAGGCCCTGTCTCAAAAGCAACAATAACAACAGCACAACCCACCGGTCCTGTGCATTTCATTTTTACCTGGAAACGTCAGATGATTACCAAAAAAAAAATCTAAAGGCTTATATTTTCTGAGCTACCAAATATTTTGCTATGAAATATTTTAGAACAATGGACTGATCTCTTGGCTGACTTCTAAAGGATACAAATTGTTATTAAGTGATAGGGAACACTTGGTTATCTTATGCAACAGAAGGATGCACATAGACCAGTGTGCATGAATGTGTGCCTGCCATGCTGTGCTTTTTTTTTATTATTATTATTTTCTTTATTTACATTTCAAATGCTATCCCGAAAGTTTCCCATACCCCTCCCCCCACCTCTGTTCCCCTACCCACCCACTCCCACTACTTGGCCCAGGCCTTGCCTTGTGCTAGGTCATATAGAGTTTGGAAGACCAAGGAGCCTCTATTCCCACTGATGGCCGATTAGGTCATCTTCTGCTACATATGCATCTAGAAACACAAACCCAGGGGGTATTGGTTAGTTCCTGTTGTTGTTCCACCTACAGGGTTGCAGCCCCCTTCAGGTACTTGGGTACTTTCTCTAGTTCCTCCATTGGGGACCCTGTGTTCCATCCAGTAGCTGGCTGTGAGCATCCATTTTGGTGTTTACCAGGCACTGGCATAGCCTCACAAGAGGCCGCAATATCAGGGTCCCTTCAGCAGTATCTTGCTGGCATGAGCATTAGTATCTAGGTTTGCCATGCTGTGCTTATGCACGCCATGGACACAGTCTGAAGGAGGCAGAGCTATGAGGCCAGATGAAACAAAGTGGTCATGTGCAAGGAAGAATGGGACATTCTGAAGCATGATTAAATATATTCTAGTTTTTCTGGGAAAGTTTAATGAAAAATTACATCTTTTTCTTTTGTAAATAAGTACAAAGATTGAGTTCAATGTGGCCTAAATATTGAGACCAAGGAAAAGAAAAGAAGAGAGAAGAAAAGAAAGGAAAAGAAGAGAAGAGAAGAGATGAGAAAAGAAAAGAAAAAAGAAAAGAAAAGAAAAGAAAAGAAAAGAAGAAAAAAGAAAAGAAGAAGAAAAAAAAAGAAATTCAGAGCCACACCAAAACCCAAACCCAACAAGAAATCTTGTAATAAGAGCCAATGAACTCTGGACCTAGAGCAGAAGGAAGACATTAGATAAGTGCCCGACATTTCAGCCTAGATGGTCTAGTTTGGTCCCCTGACCTCCTGAACTAGAGTAACACAAAAATGATAATGAAGTTGATGGTGATGGTTTTGATGCTGGGATGGTGATGACAATGGCAATTTTTCGAGCTCTTGCTTGGCACACAGTCTCATCTAGTCCTTACAACAACCTTATGAGGAAAATATTCCAATCTTCTTTATTTCCTAAATAAGGAAACTGGCGGTTACTGGAATAGCTGGATATACAAGACATGGTAAAAGAAGGGAAGTCAGAAGGTGGATAGTAATGCCAAAGAAGAAACATCTACAAATAAAATGCAGTAGAGAACATGGGTGTACATCAAATTCATTAAAGTTACATAACAATGAAATAATCCATTGAAATCCAATATAAACCAATGGAAAATATAAGAAAGTCACCTTTTTTCTTTTTTCTCCCAAAGGGTATCCTCTAGTTAAAGCATTAAAGAAGGATCTTGTGTGTTTGAGTATTTGCATTGTTAATACAGATATTTTTATAAGTCATTGCTCGAGGGGTACACACGTATATTCATTAAGTTTTACAAGCCCAGCAGTTAAAATGTAATATCAAGATGGTCTTTGGCTGAGAAGTCACTGGAAAGAGCTTGATGGTTCAACCATTTCCAGATAATCTACGGGCCATGGACATTCAGTGTCCAAATCAATCCTCTGGTGACCTAGACACACACCTGTTACCCTCTCCTTCTTGGTAGAACTTTTGGTAGCCCCAGACCCAACACATGGGAGACACTAGAAGGACAACAATGGTTAATGCAGTGACTTAGCAGCAGTCACAGGAGGGAGAATCAAAGTTCATGACATCCCACAAGGGTAGAGTCACAGAAAGAAACAAACTAAGCAGAAGAGTCGCAGAGCAAACGTCTGTAAGGAGTGCTACTGTTGGGGGAGGTGAACTGAACTCTCAAGGCAGTTCCTTGCCAGGCAGTCAATGTAAACCAACACCTCAGCCTTGGGAATTTTTGCTCCAGATCAAAAGGACAACAGCCATGCCATCTGCTGCTTGCTTAGAAAAATGGTCAGAGCAGATGTTTCCATGAGCTGACCTGCCATCCCTTGGCTAAGAGGCCACTTGAAAAATAATCATGAAATAGCCCAGGAGAAACATCTGCACAGTGTACAGCAGACCACCAATCACGCAGCATAGGAGAAAAGAGACATGCAATGATTGTGGGCAGGTCTCAGCAAGTGGTGGGTGTCCTTCACATGTGCAAGTCATATGAGCACACATGAAGTCAAGATCGGTATAACCCAAGTGGTGGTCAGACGTTCCCTGTGGACCTGAGTAATTTCAGCAGGCAAATCCTAACCTATTCCAAATATTTCAAAAGGCTCACAGCTTCTCTTTGTTGTTGCCTATGAAATCACTTGATTTTGTTTTAGCCCACATTTTAGGCATCACTGAAATTAAATAATTACTGGTCTCTTAAAAGCAAAAGCAAAATTTGCCAGTGCAATGAGTGTAGGACATGATGAGAGGATCTTGTCTCACTGCCCTGACTATCTTAGCTTCAAGAGGCCCTCACCCAAAGGTGAAGATGACGCAAGACATGGCTCCTGGAATGCTGAGTCACTTGCTAGCTACCAGGCAGGAAAGCACAACCTAGGCTGCAGAAGAGACTTGTCATTTAGGATCTGCACCCCAGGAACACTTCCCTTACTTTTGTGGCCACACCATGTGCAAGTTCATCCTTTGGCTTTTGAAAGCCTCCAGGCAAAGCACACGCCATCCTTCCCTCCTATTCTGCAGCCCACAAACACAGATCCTGCCCTTCCCAGTTGCCAGTCAACACCTCAGTAGCTCAAGTAATCTTCCAGCCAGAGCACAGGTACTCTGCCATACACATGATTAAAGAAATATTCATCTTTCAAAAGCATGCCCTCTCCATGTGCACAACAAGATATTCACGAAACCTGTATTTCTTCTTCAGCATACCACACTCTTCTATTTAAGAATTGCTTCTCAAGCGTTCCATAGTTTTTTTCTTTTTTTCTAATTTCACTTAATTACTGGAACCACCCTCCTTTAACTTATTTTTCCGACCTACTGTTTTATTGTATAGTCTGTTATTTGTGTCCTGCAGTGATTTGTGTCCTGCAGGCAGAAGTTAAGTCACCCCCATACCCCCCCCAGAAGAGAATAAAGCAAACAAATAGAATCTAGCTTGCCCTTACTGAGGGACTATTACCAGCAGGAATAAGGCCTGCCTCTGAGTCTTTTGCCATCTTTAGGACCCCTTCCTCATACTGGGTTGCTGTATCCAGCCTTAATAGAGGAGGTGCCTAGTCTTATTGATACTTAATATGCAGGGCTGGTCCTATTCTGAAGAGAAAGAGAGAAGTGGATGGATAGGGGTGGGGACTGGGAGAAGAGGGAGGGGAGACTGTGATTGAGATGTCATTATAACAATTATTATTGTCCTCCATTGTCTTCCAAAGGCAGATAACAAATGCTCCAATGTGTGAGCAAATTGCAAAGGATTGTGAGAAGTTTTGCTTAAAATCCCTGCTTTGCTACAAAATCACCAGAAATCATGCAGGATAAAACCCAAAAGAGGGACTAGCTCTGCAATGGAGGCCCAGGGCTTCCAAACGCCTGTGAATGCATAGGCCTGGTGACAGCTCTCTCTCTCTCTCTCTCTCTCTCTCTATATATATATATATATATATATATATATATATATATATATATATATATGTGTGTGTGTGTGTGTGTGTGTGTGTGTGTGTACATATAACAGCAAGAAAGACAGGAGTAAAATACCATAAGGTAATTATTTTTAATGTAATGTGAATGTGTATTGCAGAGTCCCTATGCTTTGTTAAGTTTATAATATTATCATCATTGTGTGTATTTGTAGTAGGTTTTTCCTTCTACCATGCATTTCACATTGAACTAAGGGTTCCCGGACTTTTGACCTGCTGAACCATCCAGTTGGCCATCCACGGTGGTGTTCTTACTAGCTTCTCTCTTCAGCATGTTTAAAACTTCACTATTGGGTATTCCTTCCATATGCCTTGTGGTACGTGTATATGCATGTGTACTTATGTCTGGATATATATTCAAATACATATGTTTGTGGAAACCAGAGGAAAATCCTGGATGTCTTTCTTGGCACTTTTCATCCTTTTTTGAGACAGGGTCTCTCCCTCCCTGGCCCAGACCTTACCTCTCAGGTTAGGCCCATTGTTCATCCAGTTCCAGGAAGCTGTCAATCTTCCCCTTGTAATCTGGGCACACAGTACTGAGATTACAAGCAAGCCCCACCGCACCTGATTTTTTTAATTCTAAAGTGATTTCTAGGGGGGATGGAACTCAGGTCTATAAATGTTTGCAAGCCAAGCACTTTATTTACCAAGTAAGCTAACCCTCCATTCATTCTTTATAACACCCACAACACACACACACCCCTGTAACTGCACATTCCTCAATGATACACAAAAGTCTGCCTTTGAGTACTTGAGTGTTTTAAATACTAGGTGACATCTGCAGACAACTATTGGCAACACCAAAATCAAGCTGGACAGCATTTGGTTAAATACCAAGTCATCACCACAAATGAACTCTAAAGGATCTATTCCAACAGTTCTAAGATGGTGGTTTTGATGGTTAAGGTTTATATAGCCATTTCTAAATTATGGTAGCACTTATTAAAGTCAGGTTCAAGATCTTCCATAACACAAAACTGAAAATATAATGCCCGGATACCTCTTACATCAAGTATATGTGTTCTATAAGTGCTTGATTTAGGAAAAGGAGTTTTATACATTGTGCACCATATCCTAGTTAGATCTGGCACCATCTCCTAGTTAGACATTTGAAGTGTCTCTTCTGGGAAGGCTCACAAGATCCTGGTGCCTAAGCCATTCACTGACAGTTAATTGGGCAGATAACTAGGATCATTGTTTGGTTCTGTCAACCAGCTAATTTTAGTCTTAAGCTAACAAAACACTCGAACAGGTTAGACAGCATTGTGCTGATGTTTGCCAGACACAAGTACTTGCCAAGTACCTGGTCCTTTCAAAGCAGAATATTGGGTTATTTTCCAGTTACATTATTATATTAGAAAATAAGTCAGCCAAAAATAACAGTGCATTAATATAGAAAACTATACAGTAATCTAAATAACCAGCTGAGATAATATTTTTAAACTTTTCATACATTGTCTAAACAACTTTTAGTTAGCTAAAGAATTGACAGATCACATCATAATTCAGATCTTCCAGACCCTATTTTTAACCTTTGTGTGTAAATGAAATACAGTGTTCTCATCTCTGGCTCATTTGCTACAGAGATGAACGAGGAGTACTCTGTTCAGGACAAAATATCTGCAGAGCTGTCGCAGCAACTCTGAGATCATAAAGACTCAAATTGAAGTTAAAACATACTCCCCAGTTTGCTGCCAGAAGCTGGTTCTCAATCAAACAAAAACATTTCCTGTAGAAAGACTATAAAACTCTGAAGGACAGATACAGGGCATCCTCTGAATGCACCCTCAGATCTAGGCAAGCCCTGAGTCTGGGGACATGCTCTGTAGCTTGTGGGATGAGACCACAATGAAGAATAGGTTGTTTATAGTTAATCAACAAAGTGTAGGCAGGGCCTGTACAGATTGACTAGTGAAGTGAGTATTTGGGCCACTCCAGTGCACAGACTTACTGAAGAATTACCTGAATGTATTCTTTTAAAATTCACTGATCTGTCTGTTTTGGGGTTATGTATAAACATTGTTTCTGATGCTTGTTCCCATGATCTCATGATGACAGTGATACCACACAATCAAATAACCTAAAAGCATAATTTCTGTTATTGTAAACATGATGTGAGATTATTATTTGCTGGTAACAATAAAATTTCAGCACCAAATCAAACTTTAGAACCAATTCTTAGAACCTTTCAATTTAAGGACTTTACACCAAGAGGAAGTTGTTTCAAAATGTAGCACAGCCGAAGGTTATGAATCACTGATGACATAGAAGCAACCAGTGCATAACAGTCGCAGCTTCACTCCCACTCAGAACCCTCCTTAGGGAATGAGCCTCAATGTACAATACTAACATGCTAGAAATCAAGAGTATTCAACCATAGGAGCCTGGTTTCTATAGGGCTTATGCACATAAAACAAAGGGAATTAAAATAAACATGGCAATATTTTAATAACAGAATTTATATAAGACCTAAGGACATGATATGGATTTCTGTCCAACAGTGTTGTATTAATAGGAGAGTTTTCAGTGGATGTCCACACAGATGAAGTCACATATTAGCACTATTGCTTTTTTCCCCAACTTAAAATTAGATATGGAAGGGTGAACCACAGCTGGCTTGCCACATTTTAACTAGCTTATCTCACAAATATTTATGGATGATTGTCATATGCTGTATTGGTGCAGATACTAACATGCAGTAATAAAGATTATAGAAAAAAACTCCAAGGCTTCTCCTGCCAGTTTTATAATATTCTGCCTTTCTGATCTCATTATATATAGTAATACAGTCCAGCTACTCCAGAATAGCAGCAACGGCAGCTGGAAGCTAGGCACTTCATTGCTGGCCTTTAGCTGCCTCTGCAAGGCTATCTGGTAGTGTGGTATAAGAGAGTTGTAATGACACTGTGACTGTGTAAAACTGCTGAAGATGCTATCTGAGAGAATGATACTAACAGCATATGTGAGAGAGCATACTCAAAAGGGAGGGGGATTTTCACATACTAGGTCTTCATTCTTCACTGGTTCTCAACAGAGTTGTCCAAGAATTTTCAGCTCATAGGCAGCAAAGTGAGCATTCTCTTGGAACGTGACTACAAGTCTGTAAGTATAAAAACCATATTCCTGCTCTCATTTGAGACTTGCTAGTGTAAAACTTGTCTCATTAACTTAGGTCAATTAACTTAGGTCAAGTATAAGTGTGAAGATCTCAGAAGATGGAAAGATCTCCCATGCTCATGGATTGGCAGGATTAATATAGTAAAAATGGCTATCTTGCTGAAAGCAATCTATAGATTCAGTGCAATCCCCATCAAAATTCCAAC
>NC_034596.1:53782301-53799811 GCF_900095145.1 Mus pahari
TGGGTAGGGGAGCAGAGGTTGGGGGAGGGTATAGGAAACTTTCGGGATAGCATTTGAAATGTAAATAAAGAAAATAATAATAATAATAATAAAAATAAGGAGAAAAAAAAAGCAGCCATAGTAGGTTGAACTGAAAGGCATTCCAGACTCTCATTTCGTGTCTACACCTGAAATGGTTTGTCCTTCTCTGCAAAGGTGAGCTAAGAGAGGTGTACTTGGAGGAAGACTGAAGAAATGCTGTTGGGGGCAGGGAAGGGTTATGGAGTTTGACTGGCTTGGCCTTTTGGAAATTGCAGCTAGAAAATTTTCACAGTCACTGTCTTTTTTGTGTCTAGACTGTGATCAGCCATTCCTGTCTGAAATTTCAAGTGGCAGATGCCCATCTTGTATTAAGACTTAGGTGTTTGGGGCTGAAGAATAGGAAATGCTTGTATTTTTCTAGTGCACTTTTTCATGTGTGGTTCAGCATCCAGCACTACATCTTGGGGTGAGAAGAGGTAACGGGTAGCTGGGAGGAGTGGAGGGAGGGGAAATTAGTCAAGATGTATTGCATGAAAGATGAATCTATTAAGAAAAGAAAGGAGGGGAGGAAGAAAAAAAGAATCTATCTATCTATCTATCTATCTATCTATCTATCTATCTATCTATCTATCTATCTATGAAATTCTTTCTCCTGAAACTTCTCTGACAGCTCTACTGTGTGAGAACAACTTGACATGCTGCCAGGCAGCAAGGTCTGCAGGAGATTGAAAATAAATATCAATGGTGATATTTTCCCCATGGTCACTCTCTTTCGCTTGCTCCTCACCCCACCCCCACCCAACACATGCATACACACACACACACACACACACACACACACACACACACCTAAGGAAAGTTATAGGCTCATATCCTAACTTGTCCCAATAGAGAGTCGATTACAAAAGGTTGGCCACAAATCTAATCCAAGAAAAACAGAGAAGGAACTGTTGTATCAGATACCAGGGAGCTCTAGATTCAGCATTAATGTTCAGAACATGTCAGTTGTGAACCTTTGGCCTTGAAGTGATATTTTAGGACTTGTGTTTTCCAGTGTGGCCCTAGATGAACAAAAGTCAATCAGGTGTGTTTATAACATTAGTTTCCCTGCCCCCAGCTTCTTATAAAGTTAATACTGTGCCATTTTAAAAGTTCATTGTAAAGCTGCTCATTATCAAAATTCAATATTTATCTAATGGTTTGATGACATAAATTTCTGAGCTCTTTAACATCACCCCTGTCTTGATTGTATCTCTCAACAATTTTAATATCTAGCAACCCCACTTCAGTGCTTAGATATCAGACACTAAGGTGAGGGAATCCTCATACAGTTGATGGTAATAATAAAGTTAAGTCTGTCCAGGCAAGCATTTGTGTGTGGCTACTCTCTGAGAACTTCCTTTTCAAATCATCTGCAACTCTACTTGTTACCAGTTTAGTAAACACAGACAGTGAGTCTGACTTAGTGCACCACAGAAGAACGAGACTGCACCCTAGCAGAACTCACTTGATTTAAGGGTGGAGCAAATACCACACACTCTTTGCCTTTCTTCATTCAGCAAGAACCAAGACCCTGTTTTCTCATCCTTTAAAGACAAAGTAGCAAGGACTCCTTGAATGACTGCAATTGCTTTAAATATAGTTTCTATTTTCTCTTAGAAAATAGAAAGACCACTTTCTCTTGCATTTCTCTTGCAACTTTTTCTAAGCCTTTAGAAGATATCCTGGAAACCTGCAACATAAACCTTCATCCTGCTATTACCAAACCATGTGATATTTGGCAAGGAACTGACATCCTTTCCATTGAAACTTTACTTGTAAATCTGTAAGGGCAGTGTGTTTAATTACAGATTTAGATGACCAATTCCAGCTCTTACATCACAAAATCTAGGAACCGAGTTATCCATCAAACCTCAACTTTGGCTGCAAATCAACATTGGCTGGGGAGCTTTGAGAACTTCCAGATACCTGAGCCCATACAAAAGAGATTCTGATCCAAGAAGTCTTCATGTGATTGTTAGAACTTTTTAAAAAGTAGATGTGTAGCCAGGAATGAAGGGCTCTGCGATAGATAATTCGATCATTGCCAGATTATACTGTGTTCAGGCAGAGCAGTCTGATATAACTAGTTCAATAACAGTGAAATGTATCTACAGAAACCTAGCATTTGAGCTTCTATTTCCTGCAATCCCCTACATATCCTCCTTTTGTCTGGCACTTTGAAAGCCCGACTTGTTCATACTCTGCATATCCCTGCATATCCCTACCCCTACTGGTACTTAAGATTTCAAACTTGCAAACATTCACTATATCAATTGAGCAGATCATTGACTTGATAGCAGCGTCAATGTGCCTGTTGGAGCACCCTACATTAGTTTGTCTAGTTCTTTAAGTAGTCTCGTGTATTGAAATTTATGCCTTATAAAAAGGATTAATTAGGTGATGAATAAGTATTTGGCATTTTAAGTGAGTCCAACAAAGCTTATCTTCTTTATTAGAGAAAGAAGGACCATGCATGATATCAGATTTGGCTCTTCCCAAGGACATGCTACCACAGTGTGTGGGAGAAAGGGTATTCTGTATAAAAAGGTCTCTTCAGGTGTTCCTCTGATCATCTTTCTATGCATTTACCTGGAGGACCAGCCTGGTCTTTGATATGCAGTAGCCCCCTGACTTTAGACTTCAGGAAAACAAGGAAGAGGAGTACTGTCACGTATTTCTTAACAGCAAGGATATCTCTGTGTGTCTGTCAAGTTTATTATGTGACTAGTACAGAGCATAAGTATACAGCCTGATAGTGGTGACAAAGGGACCTTAGGAGACTCTTGTCAGATGTGTGATCTATCATTTATCAGTATAATCTTACAAAGTGTATGATCATGCTCAAACACAGATGAAAAAAATTACAGTAAGGAATAAGGACAAAGAGAGAAAGGACAGGCTCTCTTACCCAAGAATGTAGTATAAACTTATCCTTTTCTGCTCAGAAGAAATTTGGTAGCGTTTATCAGAAATCTTAATTTTATTCACCTTCCTTGCTCGAGTAAATGTACCTCTAGGATTCTTACCTGAGGAAACAACACCGTGGGCTAACACTGATAAACACAAATGGGCTTCAGACTATCATATATAGCAGGAAAAAAATAGAAACAATCTACTTAGGGAAGGTGAATAGTTCACTCCATGTAAGTACATCCATATGATGAAATATTATGTAGCATTAAAATAATGCTGATGAAGAGTTTTTAATGAGGTGAAGAAATATTAATGATACATTGTGTGAAAAAGATACAGAACTATATGGTATGATCTCAGCAACGAAAATAAAGGATGTAAGATTAAAAAGACCATGTTAACAGTAGTCCTGTGTAGGTCATAACATTATAACATTTAGTATTTTCATTTCTATATTTAATTTTCCTCAAATGATAATAAATTATTTTAATAAGTGGAAAACATTAATGTATTCTTAGAAAATTTCTACTAGTTGATTAGATAAGAAGATTATACAAATATAAATTATGGTGGTAGGGTCAACTCTAAATAAATGGAAGGTTACCCACCAAAATTTCGTTTTCTTTGGCAAAAACCCATCTTGTTGTTTGGGGTTTCTTTCCCCATGTGCCAAATCAGGGTAATCTGGTAAAGGAATGTTAATAGCCCTTTAATCCTTATGATACAAACTGACCTAATCTTATCACAATATTGTTATTATATAAACCTTAATACTGTTAAGAAGTCATACGTGCTAGTCAATAATTTTGCCTAAAATATATATAATAAAAAATATATTTTTTAAATTTCCTCCTTCTCTGAAATGGTCTCTAGCCTGTAGCAGAAAATCTTATAGTTCAAGGGCATTGACACTTTGGTAAAGTAAATAAAGAAAAAATATACAGAGAAGCATTTAGACAAAATTTCAAAATATGGTGACTTAGCTATGCCAAAGGACTCTGTGCTTTGTACTAGTGAATAGGGACAAATCATTACTTTTTTTTTTGAAGTGCTGGAGTTTAGATGCAGGGTCTCTTACACTTTAGACAGCACTCTGCCACTGAGCTGCACACCAAACCTCTGGATCTGAATAAATGAGATGCATAAGAAGCTCGGATTCTTGGGATTGCAAGGAGCAGAAGGAAGTCTTTCAAGAGAAAAACAAAGAATTAAAGAAACAATTCCACAGCATAGAAGATAGATAGAACCAAAGAACACCACACCCTGTAGAATCCAAATGACCTCAGCTGTCAGTACTGAGATTAGAAGAGTCAGAGTGAGGCTTGTTGTAACAGGAGCTTGATTAGGATCTAACCTACGAACCTGGATTAACTGGGCTCCTCTGCAAGGACTTAATAAGGATTACACAGGTAGTGAGTGAACTGGACTCTTGGCAGAAGGAATACAAATCCCCTCTATTGGAAAGCAATTTCACTGTAGGATTTCAGGATTCTCCCAGATCAAGTCCAATTAAATATGAATTCATCAGGCTCTGCCTAGCAACCAACCCAGTGTAAGTTCATTAAAATCAGGACACTGACAACTAAAGGAGAACTGAACAAAGGTGTGGATGCATTCTGGGTAATTGAATGAGACTTCTCTCAATGGAAATGAAAGTAAGATGTTGTTATGTTGTAGTGAATTTTAGGTACCATTAGGCCAGCCTGGTCTGAAGGGCACTCTCCCGGACAGCTAGAGAATTGCTACACAGAGAATTCCTGTGTCAAAAGCATAATGATAATGATAATAATAATAATAGGGAGAAGAAGAAAGAACAAAAGAAAGAAAGAAAGAAAGAAAGAAAGAAAGAAAGAAAGAAAGAAAGAAAGAAAGAAAGAAAGAAAGAAAGAAAGAGAGGGAGAGGGAACCAAAGTTGAGCAATAGTAGACTTTTCAGCAACAATTCAAGCCAGGAAGTAGTAGCATTGCAATTTTATAATGTGAACCTAGAATTTTCTAACCTGAGAAATTATGATTTAATAATGAGAGGAAATAAACATATTTATAGATTTTTCTTTTTTCTTTTCCCTCCTTCCTTTCCTTCTTTGTTTTTCTTTGTTCCTTTCTTCTTCCTTCCCTCCCTTCTTCTCTCTCTCTCTCTCTCTCTCTCTCTCTCTCTCTCTCTCTCTCTCTCTTTCTTCATTTTAGAGACAGAATCTTTAGTCTCCACTATGTATCCATAGCTAGGTAGAGCAGGCTGGCCTTGAACTCATAGAGATCTATCTACCTGCCTCTGTCTCCCAAGTCCTAGGATTCTTTTTCATTTTTTTATTAGATATTTTCTTCATTTACATTTCAAATGCTATCCTGAAAGTCCCCTATACCCTTCCCCCACCCTGCTCCCCAACCCACTCACTCCTGCTTACTGGCCCTGGCATTCCCCTGTACCAGGGCATATGATCTTCTCAAGACCAAGGGCTTCTCCTCCCATTGATGGCCGACTAGGTCATCCTCTGCTACAAATGCAACTAGATACATAGTTCTGGGGGGTATTGGTTAGTTCATATTGTTAATCCTCCTATAGGGTTGCAGAACTGTTTATCTCCTTGGGTACTTTCTCTAGCTCCTTCATTAGGGGCCCTGTGTTCTATCCAATAGACGACTGTGAGCATCCACTTCTGTATTTGCCAGGCACTTGCATATCCTCACAAGAGACAGCTAGCTATATTAAGGTCCTATCAGCAAAATCTTGCTGGCATATGCAATAGTGTGGTTATATACAGGATGGATCCCTGGGTGGGGCAGTCTCTGGATGGTCCTTTCTTCTGTCTCAGCTCTGAACTTTGTCTCCATGGGTATTTTGTTCCCCATTCTAAGAAGGAACGAACTATCCACTCGTTGGTCTTCCTTCTTCTTGAGTTTCATGTATTTTGCAAATTGTACCTTGGGTAGACTACATTTCTGGGCTAATATCCGCTTATCAGTGAGTGAATATCATGTGTGTTCTTTTGTGATTGGGTTACCTCACTCAGGATGATATAATTCAGATGCATCCATTTGCTTAAGAATTTTATAAATTCATTTTTTAATTTTAATTTCGTGTAGACACGAAATGAGAGTCTGGAATGCCTTTCAGTTCAACCTACTATGGCTGCTTTTAAAGACAGGCAAAAATAATAATTCCATATGAGAAAATGGAATGCTTATAAATAGCCGGCACTTGGGAGGCAGAGGCAGGCAGATTTCTGAGTTGGAGGCCAGCCTGGTCTACAGAGTGAGTTCCAGGACAGCCAGGGCTATACAGAGAAACCCTGTCTCGAAAAACCAAAACAAAAACAAACAAAACAAAACAAAAAAAGAAATGCTTATAAATTATCCTTAAAAGAAACTTTCACTACCATGGCTACCACGCAAACTACAAATTATTGACCCTATTTTGAGAATGTAATGTCAGCCCTATCCCAGGCTTTTTAATTTTATGGTCAGTGGACTTGGAGTTCTTGCTCCCATGTGCTGGAAAACACATCAGTACAACCCACTCCACCAAACATTTTATAGTTGTCCCTTCAGATGGACTCTTGTAAAAGTTAAATACAGCTGAAACCTGTTTTATGTTAAAGTTCTAATAATGTAAATAGTCAAACAGAGACTTTTTGGTCATTAGCACACACACACACACACACACACACACACACACACACAGGCTTCACCTGGGTAGAAGCCGATGAGAACTGCTTTTTGTACAGAGCTATGGACCATGGTGGGAGGTAGCAGGCAGCATTCATCAGGCTGAGAGGACTGTTAATGGGGATCAGCTCATCTTAGCTTTGGCTCCTCTAGCTGCATACTGGCTTTGTATTCTGCCAAGCAGAAGCAGAAGAGACATGATGGAAACACACAGCTATCAAAATTATGGACTTGCTTATCATCGGAGAAGAACATAGAAATGTGAACTCTTGGTATCATTGATTTCAAAAGCACTGGCTTGCTTAAGAATCGGTGCTCTATACTCTATAAAATAGCAGTTGAGAATTTTGAGCTGTGCAGAGTGCTACAAGGATTTCTTTGTATATTTCCCGCCAACATCTATGGAGGGAGGTGGTGGTTATTCCTATTTTATGAACAAGAAACAGATTTTAAAAGTTTAAGTACATTTTCTAAGATCACACAGGTAGTAGTAGCAGAGCCCACATTTTAAACCATCCTTATTGGTTTTCTTTTTTTTTTTTTCCAAATAAGTCTTTACATACTTTATTATAGAAATAATCTACTTTGAATTAACAGATCATTGTTATTATGTTTATTATTATTTAGTACGTGGCTATGTATGTGCCATGATGCAAAGTCAGAGGAAAACTTGAAAGATTTGGTTCTTCCCTTCCACCATGGGTTCCAGGGATCTAAATCAGATCATTGAGCTTAGGAGCAATTGCCATGCTATCAGCCACTACTATTACAGGCAAGTTAAAAATGTTTATCATGAGCTGGGCGTGGTGGCGCATGCCTTTAATCCAAGCACTCGGGAGGCAGTGGCAGGCGGATTTCTGAATTCAAAAGCCAGCCTGGTCTACAAAGTGAGTTCAAGGATAGCCAGGACTATACAGAGAAACCCTGTCTCGAAAAACCAAAAAAGTTTAACATCTTCACCTCCTAATGAGTGGCCTGGTGTTTTATATCCTGTTTTAAATCGACAAAACCTCTATGTGGACAGGTCAGAGAGGTCATACTAAGACCTCGACTCCCAGGGTACTAAGAATGGCGCTGTTCCTAGGATACCCACTAGAGAAAGGAACCTTTTAACATCTGGCCCAGGTCCTGAGTCAGCAAACAGATACACACTCCAGGTATGCTAGGGAGAAGCTATTAACCATGCAAACGAGCCCCAAATGGATTTTCTGATTATTGGTTAGCATGCAGGTGGCTCAGAGATGACCGCAACTCTTGAATGTTACTCTTTGCATGATGGGAAAATTATGACTTTCTTTCCCCAGGAACTTGCATTGTGGTAGATTTAAGGCACTAATTTGTTACAGGCATTGATAGGGGCTATGTTATCAACATTAGAATCATCAAGAAATTCTATCAGAAGACACAATGTTTAAGTATAGGTCTAATTACAGCAATCATTTCTTTTTTTGTTTCCTTTGCACAGATCCACTTAATCCCATCTCTTAGTGTGGGCACAAGCTGACAGTTGCATGACAAGGAATGTTTCCCTTTGTAAAAAAAAACCCACTTCCTTTCTGTGTAGTTTTAGCCTAATTGAAATGTTTCCTATTAAGCTCAATCAAGGCAGCAATTATCTAATTACTCACTTATGCTTTTCCAGTCAAAATTTTGCCTAAGCTGGTATACTGGAATGAGAAAGAACATATTTATTATTGCTCTTACATTTTCCTGTTTGGCTTTAGACAATAATCATAAACATGTACTTCCAGCTTACCAGAACATAGCTAATTAATACTGCTATTTTCTATAAAATTGTATTACTGCAAGCTATAGCCTAATGCCAAATGTGATCCTGTCTACAAAATGCACTTGAAGTCTTGTGGTTACGCTAGAGGAATGGTGTCACTGGAGAAGGGTAATAAGCAAAGAGGGCAGTGAAAACAAATCACAAACATATATCCAATCATCTCAAAGCCACAAGTTTTATGGCTTTAAAAATAAAAAGTGAATCACTTAGACTTAATTGAGAAAATAATTTTTATAGCATCACTTTAAAGAAACATGTATCCTGCGTGTCTGGGTTTTCTCTTGGTAGAAATCCCTTAGGTCTCAAGATGATCACAGTCCGTCAACAACACAGGTGGTCCACACTTTTAAGGTATAAATTAGAGACATATATCATTAAAACCAGAATTAATTTTAGAGTTACTGACCCTATGAGGTCACTCCTGATTAGCTCCATTTTGATTGAGGTTGTACCAAAGCAAAACAGACAAATTGGGTATGAGGGATTTCTATGTTCGCTTTCAGACAATACGTTTTTTTTTTTTTATTATTGTGCTCATCATGAATGATAACTAATGTGGAACAAATACAGCCTTTTGTGTGGTGTAAAAAGCCCCAGGAACCTTTACTTCATGGTAAATTTAAAAAGAGGCAAAGGAGCATTTCCGTCAATCCCTGAATGTAGCTGACATTCCTTGACCTTACACTAGACGAGCATTGCAGGAATGAAGTCTACACGGGGGCATTCCACTCACTGGAAGGAGCTGAGGGTCTCTATACACATGAAAGGATAGTTCACAACATTGGGAACTCCAGAGACAATAGGTGCTCTATGAACATGTTCTCTCTCCTAACTGACTTGTGTCAATCACTACTCAGCAGTAAAAGGTTAATAAAATTAGCTAAGAGCTTAGCTGTGGTTACTGGGAGTTACGTTTTCCCCAGTTATATTATCTATCTGCTTCATGGTGTGGAAAGAGGACTCAAAGAGAAAAAGCGATGGCTTAAAGATGGTTGCAGACAAAGAACAGACTCTGTTCTGTTTATTCCCATCAGGAAAGAAGGGCAGAACAAAAGGCAGAGAAAGAGGGAGAAACTTAAGTCTTTGTAAGAATGAAGAGCTTATGCAATCAGCCACTTCCTTTCCACAGTTCCTATTTAGGACTTCAATAAAATGACCATGTTTCATAGTCACTGAAGAAAAGAAAGCAGGAGTCTCAATATAATATGTAGGTGGATGCTTCTCTGTTATTTCTGGGCAGCTTTATGACAAAATCTGTTCTATAGTAGGTACGATGGGAGTCTGTGTTACTAGGTGAACCAGCCATCCACTGACAATGAGCACAGAAAGCAGTTGCTCACCTCTGTACATCTGCCCTTAGCTCACCCCAAATCCTGGACTTTAGTGAAATCAGGCCCATCAATCAATACTACCTTAGCAACTTCAGCCCCACGGACCTTCTTTTCAGTCCCCAGCAGTAAACAAAAGCAAGCCAGCATGGCCTTGTGTGCCACATTATGTAGCTCTTGAAATTTTCAAGATGAGTTACCATTGCCTTTATAGCCCCCTCTTTTCACTGGTTCTCATGTTTCTATCCTTCCTCTGCAGCAATAATTTAATAGAACTAATTATGTCTTTTAAAATAGTTAAATAAGCAAATGAATGAAGCCCTCTTTCCGTTTCCCCAGTACCCGGTCAAGCTGCTCCTCGGGTTTGTCGGAAATGATACCCTTTCACGTCTGGCTTGAGTAGTCTTTGGGATTATTTTTATGTTCTGTTACACTCACCAAGTGTGTTAAAACAGTGCTGTTTTATCCAATTTAATATAATAACTAGAAAATCTTAGGATCATAGAAACTTAACACTAGAGAAAATATCCTACAATTTCTCATTTATAATTGTGGATTCCCCAAACGTTTTACATTAAGCCTTCTAGTTATGCATTATTTTTCCACTTGTATATCAGCTTGGTTTGTTAACTTTTTTGTTCCTATTATATATATATAATGTCAGTAGTTTTTTTTCCAGGTTTTTATGGGACTTTGTCTTCTGTTGAGAAAATATGAGTAAATAACTTTGATTCTAAAAACCCAATTAGTTACTGATGCCATTAAAATGTCAGAATGAAGGTCATGATGGGCTGTCTGTGACAAACAAAATCACCATTCTGTTAAAACATTAAAAAGCAAAGCAAGTCAACACAACGAGCATCTACTGTGGAAATTTCTTTAGTAAAGAACTATTAACTTGTAACGGCCTAAGTTTAACATATAAGGCACATGACTTAGGACATATAAAACATCATAATCCTATGTATTGGAGTTACCTAGAATCCTTTTAAATACTAACATGGGTTTGGAGAGATGCTGTAGGTTAAGAGAACTCACAACTCTTGCAGAGGACTACAGTTTGGTCCCAGAACCTACACTGGACAGGGAACTCCAGAAAAAAGAGCACCAATTCGGTCCCAGCACAATTTACTGATATAAGTGACATGTGAAATACAAACTCCCCAATGGATTCTAGTGTAGATCCTAACTCCAAAGGCACTACCTTCAAAGGAAAGGAGACAAAAGCAACACATACACAAACAGAGAATTTAGGGTTACTCTTTTTTCCTATCCTACCATTAGTCTGAAATGAAACAGAATGTTTTGCTCAGTGATCCATTCGTTGGCACATTTATTTGACACATAGAATTTATTGTAAATGTTACAAAATTATCATTACCTAGTTGGTTTCAAATCAAACAAAATACTCTCTTATAGAAATAATGTCAATAATAGAAAATGAGAGAGAAATTTGGGGAAGATAGTTTACAGGGGAAAAAATGATGTAGCAAGCAACAGACCCTAAACATATTCCATTTTATTGTGTTTCCTGTAAAGATGTTAGATGGAGGGTTAATGTGGGCTGTAAAGGAGGCTAAATAGTCTTTTATAAATCAGAGAAAATTTCCCAGCTTTGATTTAGGGATTCCTAACTGCAGAAGAAAGGCTCAACAGATACAGAAAATATGTAGAAAGGAGAGGAGTGTGGAAATCCCAGAGCCCTCCATAAAGTGGGAAGACAGCACACTGCATTCTTTCTTAAAGCTGCCACAAAAGAAGGTTACCCTGTCAGCGCCTGTGTTGGCCAATCAAATGCATGGCTGACTCCTGACGGATTAGTAAGATAGAAATGGCTTTAAGCCTTTGTTGACAGTTCAGGGCAGCAGCAATACAGAAGTATAGAAGTACTACAAATATTGACATTATTTCCAAGATTTTAGATTCAACGGGGATCAGGGGAATGGAGAATATTTAACTGTTTCATGAGTTCAGCCACAGTGTGTGACTGAACTGGGCTACAAAACTGCTGTGACTCCCATCTTAGACTTAGTGTGGAGAAGTTCCTTCTCAATCGCTCAGTGATACTGAGGTGACTGGATCCTGAGTGATGTCAAGTTCTTCTAACTGCCAGATTTGGCTTAAGAAGTCTCCAGTTCCCTGTGAACATGGATCTGCCCTGGAAACTGATGTTTCCACTTAACCTTCCTCCGTATGCTTTCAACCCAGGAACTGTGATGTAATTTGAATATAAATAAATAAATAAAATTAAAAATACAGTGCCACTTCTTTGAAGAGTCTAAAGAATTTCAAAATAGTAATAGCAAAGTATCTTAATATCAAATCATTAACATTTGCACTTAATATCAGAGTTCAGGCTGCTGTAACAAAATACCATAGACTAATACAGGCTTTGACCATCATCTCTCATAATGATAAAGGCTAGATAGAAGTCCAAGTGCTAACAGGTCTGGCATGTAGCAAGAATGCATTTAGGAGTTTGCAGAGCATTGTCTTCTCATGATATCTTCACATCAAGGAGAGCAAGACAATCTCTTTACTATTCTTCTTATATGAGCATTAACTCAATATATCCTGTACCCTCGTGACTTTTCAAAATCCTACCTACTAATCCTACAGACTTAGGATCTATTATGAATTTGAGAGATACAAAGAGTCCATAATGCACACACTTAATCCTGTAGCATTCTGACAACAGGGTTCTGTACAATTGCACAGAGACCTCACCTATGAAGTTGGTCTTTATTTTATCCAGTAAATTGCTTGCAAAGCTGATGTCAACTTATTTTCTACTTGGAGAACCCCAACATTAGTCCATAATGTAACTACCTCCTTGGATCATCAGTGCTGGGTAAAATAAGAAAGAACAAATCACTGAGCTATTCGTTGCCATTTCAAGCCTCTCACCCAGTTTTATAGTTATTCCTATTGACTAAAGCTGGTTATCTGTGCAATTTTGAAGTCCCTTGGCCCCCCCTTGCAACATATAAGATATACTAAGTTTGAGAAACAGTATAAGTTCTTGAACCACGTTCATTGAGAATAAAAATATACAGTGAGAATTAGAGTTGTTATTATCACATTTTACCCCAAATAAATACCAGGAAGAAATTTACTTTGATGAAAAGGAGTTGAAAGCAGCTCAGAGGCTACTTACAAGACAGGAATGAACACTTGATTTTACTTCTGTTTGCAATTGGAAGTGCAATGACCTGGGGTAAAACAGTGTCTTCCAAACTTGGCAATTTTAAATATGAATGCAAAATTTCATAGCCACTAACAACCTATCTCAGACTTGACAAATTGGACTCTGTACTCGGAGGATCTTTTAAAAGCATGTTTTGAATTCATTCAAAACATATGGCTGAGTCAGGTCTATGGGTTTTAACATAATTATCATATATTTCCCTTCGATGTGTATTCCCTCTGAGAGTGAGTATCTTTTTACCCTTCTCCAAAGGAAACTATTTGCTTATGAGTTCTATTATTTGGATTTGTCAAGATATAATAGGTGAAATAAAAAAAAAAATTAAAAGTGCAATTGCAAGTAAGTATGTAAATACAGTCTATCATTGACAACAAGATCTACGCTGTACCTGAGTTTGACTGACCATCCCAATTCCTGGGTAAGACTGCCTAGAGTGGCTCATTTTAGTTTGCTATAACACAATATTGCTTAGAACTATAAAAGTAAAACTGAGAGAGCCAGGGTGTGCAAAGCAGCAAGCAGCATTCTTCTGTGGTCTCTGCTTCAGTTTCTGCGTCCAAGCTTCTGCCCTGAGTTTCTGTTTTAGCTTCTCTCAAGAAGGACTCTAAGTAGGTAAGACATAGAAACTCCTTCTACCAGAGATGCTCTTGTCAGGGTGTTTATCACAGCAAAGAAAACATTCAAATCCATACTTCCCCCATCCATAGAAAGAAAATAGCATCTATTTGGAGAGTCGTTTTGCAAACTAGGCACAATTTAGGTAGAGTGTCAAGAACAAGATCTAATAAGCAGAAGGTAGAAAAAAAAATTTAGTTTACTTTAGGGTTTGTTTTGAAAACAGTATAATTTGTACTCTGGGTTTCCAAATCTATACTGGTTTGCTTCTGTTGTGGTTTTCCCATTTGTAGGTTGAATAGAATATTTATATTACATTACTAACTCTGTTAATAGAAGGAAATGACAATGCACAAAGTATATTTAAATGAACTAATTGGATGAAGATAAGAGTCAAGTTTTTCAGTTTGAGACATGGACAATTAATGGAACATAGTATAGAATAGAAAACTAATAATTTATAATTCATAACTATATAGAAGTTGTCAAAAATAATTTTGTCCCTGAATTCTATAATTATTTACATGCTGCTATTAAAATAAATTAATTTAAGTAAAAATGAAATTTTCTGCATTAACATAAAACTCATAAGTATTTAATATTTAAAACCTCGAAAAATATTTTTAGGAATCATAATTGCGGGGAGATCTACAAACAAACAAACCAATCTTGATACAACAATAAATAAGGGTTTGAAATTGCTATCCCTCACTGTCAGGTGCTCTGTCATTCCAAACAGGAATGTGTAACTATTATAGTAAGTCCCAGGACTGGGCATGCAGCTCAGTGAGAGAGACTTGCCTAGAGCATGCAGTTGTGGATAGCACTGAGGATAATTATATTTGATGTTAATTCCGTTCTCCTGTGAGTGGCTGCAAACTAGGAATGAATCAGCACTCAGGTGATTTCTTGTAAACCTGCTTCCCACCTAAATTTGTAAAATAAAGGAGAGCTGATGATTGGGCAGATAAAAAGGGAGGGTGGAGCAGAAGGTGGAGAGAGAAGGAGAAAATGGAAGAGGGAGAGGGCACAGAGAAGGAGGAAGAAGAAGAAAAGTGGAGCAGAAGCACATGGCCTGGAGAAACTGCAAGTTCTAAGGGGTCTCACAGAAGTGGAAGATGGTAATGTAGTGGTAGATCTGCCCAATCTAGGAGCACAGCATGGATTCATATTAATTGAGTTGTGTTTCTATTGCCAGGACATATTTGAGATGGAGAAATTTACCACAAGAGCATGTAAGTCTGTAGGCTCAACCTTCCTAAAGTTAATACTGAACAATCATTGCCCAACAGAAAACTTGGAGCTATAGGTCTCTACTGTCCTCAGTATACGTACCTTCTGTGAGAAAGACAGAAATGTGGGATAATTTGTAATACATATTATTCCTTTTTTCATTATTGTTTTTGTTATGAAGTCGCATCCAGGACTCAGTTACATCTTCCATGGGCCTCTAACTTTACAATTTCATGATCTACTATCTAACCAATCATCTCTCTGAACCAACATCTGTATCTCCTGGAATATATTGTGGGACACTGAACTATTAGGAAATTCACATACCATGATTTTGAAACATGAGGCTTTCCTCTCTGGAGAAAACTGTCTTAGCTAATAATACTAAAAGCTGCTTCTTCACTGTGTCTTCAAACACTCATGTATGGAGAAAAATGAAATAAATGAAATATTAAACTAAGGAGCGATTAATTTATAAGGAAAGAAGGAAGCCTTAAAGTCCCACTTACTCCTGCTGATCAGCATCTGACTTCAGTGAGGGAAAGGGAATAGGCTAGAGGAGACAGGCTAAATCACAGTAGGGAAGCAGGCAGTGTTCTGAACCACAGGACAATTTGTTCTCAGAACTAGAACGAAAGCAAAGTCAGGGAAGGATTATGTTGTGGGAACCCTGATGACAAACACATTCAGGATGAAAGAAGGAGCCCCTCCCCAGCACTGTGGGTACAAAAATTGAAAACAGGATGATGTAATTCAGAAACATAGAACAATCTTGCATTTGGATCCTAAGTGCCAGGCTCTTGGGCAGCCTGCACCTTGCAAGGCTACAGGCTCTGGGGGCAGCCTGTTCTCTTGTGGTGCTCCTCTTGTAGAGAGGAGGCACTTCCCTATAAGTCCCAAGAGCAAAGAGGGAGAAGAGAGGTGAGGTATAGGACAGCATTCTGTAGGAGGACACTCTTCATACTTAGCTGTGGATAACAAGTGCACATCACTCAGAAGGTTTATATATATTATATTTATATATTACATAAGGAGTATAATGATACTCCTATAATATGCTTTTATACAATTTCATTCTCTATATAATAAAAGAAATGAAGCTAAAATTGAGCATAGGAGTGCTGTTATTGCTATTAATTGATGAGAAATCAGTGAATGCTGAGGTAACAGAAGTTAGGAAAATCTGTGCAGCTGATTACGTGGATTGAGCAGAGAGTGGCTAGTACTACTGTTCATAAATCCTAGGGCATCCTGAAGCTGGGATAAGTATAATTCATTATGGATGATTTAGACATATGACTCTAGACAGCATTTAGTCTAATGTGTGACCATGAGACTGTTTGATGATAACCAATGTGCTATCTGAAATATCCAAAGAGCTCTTAAAATTCAACAATAAGAAAACAAACAACTGACTTAAAAAGGTCCAAAGTTCTTAGTGGATGTCTCACCAAGGATGCTATGCTGGCAAATAAGCATATTAAAGGTGCTCTGCATCCTATGCCACTAGGGAAAAGCAGAGTGAAACAAGAGGAATTATACACAGATTGGCCCAAGTCTGTAGCAAAACAGTAACAAGAAAGGGAAGCAAGCAGAATTCTCACTCATTTGGGGTAGGAACATAAAATGGTGTAGCTAGCAGGGCCTGGTGGCGCAGGCCTTTAATCCCAGCACTTGGGAGGCAGAGGCAGGNGGATTTCTGAGTTCGAGGCCAGCCTGGTCTACCAAGTGAGTTCCAGGACAGCCAGGGCTATACAGAGAAACCCTGTCTCGAAAAAAACCAAAAAAAATAAAAATAAAAATAAAAAATAAAATAAAATGGTGTAGCTGTAATGGAAGACAATTTGCTAATTCTTTGGAAGCTAAAGTTGTAGAACATTCAGACGATGGAATGTTATTCATTGTTTTTCAATATTCTCAGGAAGGGGAGGGAGGGGAAAGGGGAACCTTGAGTTCATATTATTGAAATGAAGAGGCCAGTCTAAGAAAGTTACAGAACTGCATGGCGATGGTTAAACATCACTCTGGGGAAGGCAATCTAGACAGGAAGAGGTCAGAGATTGCCAAGAGTGTAGCATGGCTGTCCTCTGAGAGGCTACACCCAGTAACTGATTGAGACAGTTGCAGACACCCACAACCAAACAGTGGAAGCAGCTTGGGGACTCCTATGGAAGAAAAGAGGAAAGAATTGTGACTCCAAAGTGGACAAAAACTCCAAAGGTAGACCGAACAGAGTCAACCAACCTGGATTTGGGGGGCTCTCAGAACCTGAACTACCAACCAAACATACACAAGCTGGACCTAGGCCTCCTTGCACAGATGTAACAGAGGTACAGTTTGGACTTCATGTGGGTTATGAACAACTGAAGCAGGGGTTATACCAAAAGCTGTTGCCTGTCAGTGGGAAATGCTCTTTTTAACTGAGCTGCTCTGGCTAACCCCAGTAGGAGAAGATGTGCCTAGCCTCAAAGGAACTTGAAGTGTACCAGAGTGGAAGAACACACAGGGGGGTTCTCTATCCTTTCAGAGGAGAGGGGGTGGAGGGATCCAGGAAGGATTGTAGGAGGGGGTGGACAGGAGAGGGGCAGTGAGAGGGTTGTAAAATGAATAAGTAAAAATAATAAATAAATAAATAAATAAATAAATAAATAGGAAGGAAGGAAGGAAGGAAGGAAGAAGGGAGGGAGGGAGGGAGG
>NC_034596.1:53799888-53804068 GCF_900095145.1 Mus pahari
AGGAAGGAAGGAAGGAAGGAAGGAAGGAAGGAAGGAAGGAAGGAAGGAAGGAAGGAAGGAAGGAGGGATTTGGGAGAGGGCTGCATACACATAGAGCACAAAGAATTTTCTTTTCTTCTTTTTAATGAGTAAAGCAAGTTTTATTACTTTATAAGAACAGTATGTGATATCTCTTTAAAATATTCTTTTCTTGAATTTTCTTTATATCCTGCTTAGTGCCCCCCTCCCATAAGAAGCAGATACGTTGAAAGTTCACAAAGAAAATAAAGCCATGGCAATAAGCTCATTATGTGCTATCTATAATGAACATTTATTTTCTATTTGTCTTCTTCCATTCAAACATGACATCATAAGAGATTTTTGTAATCATTTCCCTAGACCATGGTCAATCTAAAAAACTCTAGAAGCATGCTTAGCACACAGAAGATCAATACGCTATGAACAGACCAATAACCCACTTAACAGATGAGGCTATTGGTGCCCAGAGAAGCTAAGTAACATTCTTAATGGGTCATACTACATGTTGTGACATAGGCCCAATTGACCACTATGGCTCTGTCTTCTGTCATATGGTTAACATGACACATATCTTCATTAGGAAAATTCCACTTTTTGTGAGAGTAGAATACATTTTCTTTCCCCATTCTCATTTTTCTTCCATCTCTCTTCATTTACTTCATTTCCCTCACTCATTTTATTTTTTCATTAACCTATTTGGCATTCATGTGCATGTGTGCTGACCACCGTGATTGATGCTGGAGATGCAGATCTAAGTGAGACATGCTGTCTATTCACTGAGAACTGCCCTGACTAGAGGGATAGCAGACACAGTGACAGATAAATTCAAAGTATGCATTAGTTTCCGTTTAGGAAATGGAAGTCATCTTACCCCCACGTATTTCCTCTTTGCAGTGAAGTGTAAGAAATTTTGCTCAAGGCTTGGGAAATGGGTCAGTGGATAAAGCACTTGCTGTTCAAGTTTGAGGACCTGACTTTAGAGCCCTAGAATCCACATAGAAGTTGGTCAATCATGGCAGTAGCCCTTCAACCAGAGAAGGGCGCAGAAACAGGGAATTGATCCTTAGGACAAGATAAATGGGTGAACTGTGATTGATCCTTAGGACAAGCTAGACTAGATAAATGAGTGAACTGTGAGAGACCGTTTCTCAAAGAAGTGCAGGGAAATTGAGAAAAGAACCAAATAGCAACTTCATACACACACATGCATATCCACATGTGTGCTTTCATACATGCAAACATGTATATATAAACACATTTTTCCAGCAAGTCATATTTGACTCTTTGGAAAGCACATGTGGTATAAATATAAATTTAAACAAATAAATACTTATATTTAGCATGTTTAAATCATAGCGTAAATTGTGATAAGGAGTTAAAAATGAAATGACCTGTTTTGACCAGAACTGAACTGAAGACATCAAGCAAGACACCCAAAAAGAACAGCATAGAAGATGCTGTTCTGGGCAACAAACGTAATTCAGATTGGAGCAATGGAGATTAAAATACACAGAGCTCAGCTTTGTGTTCAACTGCTTCTTTTTTCCGTGCGTTCTGGGGCTGGCATGTAGGAGCACTAATCTGGCTGCACATTAGGATGCGCACCATGCAGATAGGAAGGATGGCTAATCAGTTAAAAGTATGCACAGCACTTTTGCAGAAGGTCCAAGTTTAGTGCCCAGCACTCACATGAGGTGGCTCACGATCACCTGTAAATTTCCAGTCCAGGGGATCTGATACATTCAACTGGCTTTGGCTAGCTAGCACTGTAATCACATATTCAAATGCATACCTAGACACACACACACACACACACACACACACACACACTTACATAAAAATAAAAATAAGACCTAAACAGATATTCACTTCCTTGATTATTTTATCCATTTACAAAGTGTCCTCTCCAAATTTTACAAATCTCCCTGACTGCCAATCACACAGTTACTATGTTCCCTTGCTTTGTGTGTCATGCCAACCAATGCCAACTTAAAGGATCTGCCCACTAAGCTTTAATGATCTGTCTGCATATTCTCTTACAATTTATGTTTTCTTTGACTATGATTAGCTCATTGGCCACATGTCCCTTGTGGCATTACAGCACCATTTTCAAAATGGCAAAATAATGAATGAGGCAATTGATGGAAAAACAAGTAAATAGGTGGTTTTTATTTTCCAATAACAACCTGTAGCCACCCACCCCACTCTATTTTAAATTTCAGTGCTTATGGAAAAAAACTGTTGATTGACAATTATTATTTATAGAAGACCCTATAGAGGGTATTAAAGATGTCAAGAATGTTTTATCTGCTAACCTAAAACCTGTCTCAGACAGAAATAAAACTGCTTACAGAGTCAGCACATGCCTTTCATGTTAGTGAAGCATTTGAGAGCACCTGGGCCAAGGTTATGTGTCAAGTTAGTGAAAATACATAATTCATGGGCTAACAGAAAAAGTCACTAGACAGGAAGATGGATGGATTGAACATTTTCTGTGCCACCCAACAGCTAATGATCAGGTAAACACCTCTGACCAAAACAAAATCCAGATTTGTTCCAGTCATCCTCTGGCTACCTCCTGTGTCTAGTGAGAACAGTCATGAGGCTTCTGTAGTGAGGGGTGGGGGTGGGGGCGGGGTGTTTCTAGCACAGGGGCAAGTTGCTGTACCCCTGGAAGGCTGCATCTTCCCTCCCCCTGCTTACAGGCTAGCTTCCTCAGAAACACCTGAGGTGCATTCATGTGCACTCCCTGCCGTCCATGTGCATGCACACACATGCTCGCATACGCGAGGATGCGGGCGCGCACACACACACACACACACACACACACACACACACACACAGGTGCACCCACATGCCCCTTCACAATGTGATAAAAAGAAAAAATCTGGAGAAATCAGGTCAGAAAAGCCATAAGTGCTCAGGAAGCACATCAAACTTAATCTTCTATTTTGGGGGCTGTTGATCCCCGTACGCTAGGCACTGGGACGTCTTGTCTAAGAATGCTGTCAGTATTAAATAACCACAATTGTACAGTAAATGATGTGCAAGTTTTTAATGAAGTATTTTGTGCAAAATAGGAAATATAAGGATAATATTGGTTAAAATTGAGTTTACTTAGCCAATTATCATAAATGTGGGTTTTAATACAGTTTGCTCATGGATTAAATTTGCTTTGTGTATAGTTTTCCATTATCTTACTATTCCCTGTATTGTATTCCTTTCACATATATGCATGCATACCCATTATGTAATTCAAATTTAAGATTGTTTTCATAGCTATACATTCCAAGTTAGTGCATATGGAATTAAAGTAGACTATCAGCTAATGAAAAGATTTATAATACGGATCATGAACATCCTGTACTTCATGTATAATAGTAAATCAAAGCCCACGGTCATTGTATCTCCATTATGGCTTGCTTTGTTGTTTAAACTTCTTTCTTCTGCAAAATTAAGTCCATTGTGGTTTGTAGAATAAGAAACAAAATTTCTCTGTAAAGAATAATTTGATAGATAATAGTAAATGAATCTTAGTTCATGGATCTAAATCACCAGTTAACCCAGATTTGAATAAGAAACAAACACTAGCTCAGTGGCTCTCAACCTTGTTATGCTGCCACCCTTTAATATAGTTCTTCATGCTGTAATGATCCTCAACCATAAAACTGTGTTGCTCCTTCATAACTATAATGTTGTTACTGTTGTGAATATGATGTAAATATCTGATATGCAAAATATCTGGTGAGGTCACCATCCACAAGTTGAAAACCACTATACTAGAGCCTGGAGAGAGGCTCAGAGGTTAGTAGTACTTGTTCTTGACGAGGACTCAGGTTCAGTTCCCAGCATTCGCAGTCAGGAACACGGCCTATAGCTGCTGCTCCAAGAGAGCCAATGTCCTCTTATAGCCTCCCGGGGCACTTGTGTGTACACGTGCATGTATATTCATGCACAGGCACACACACCTATGCACATACACACACAAACACAGACATAAACAAACTAACAAACAAATCTTTAGGAAAAAGAGCAAGCACCAAACCTTCACCTGCACTCACTTCAGATTGGTACACCCCCAACCCACTCCCTCGCACACACACCCACACACCCGCACCCCACTCCTACCCCCCACCATCTCACACACACACCCACACACCCC
>NC_034596.1:53804881-53806562 GCF_900095145.1 Mus pahari
AAATAGATGGCCTTAAATGTACAAGAAACCTTCATTTATACCAAATAGATTGGACCAGAAAAGAAAATCCTCATAATAATCAAAACATTAAGTGTATAAAACAATGAAAGAATATCGAAATCTGCAAGGGGAAAAGACCAAATAAAATATAAAGACAGACTCATTCAGAGACTGTAAAAGCCAGGAGATCCTGGACAAATGTCTTGCAGACCCTAAGAGAACATAGATGCCAGCCCAGACTAATATACCCAGCAAAACTCTCGGTGTCCATAAATAGCAAATCCAAGATACTACATGACAAAAGCAACTCTAAACAATACCTGTCTACTAATCCAGCCCTACAGTGGGTACTAGAAGGAGAACACAAGAAGGGTAATTACACCAAAGGAAACACAAAAAAATTAATCATCTCACAACAAACCCAAAAGAAGAAAATCACAAACGCATAGTGCTGCATCCAATAACAAAATAACAAGAACTAACAAGCAGTGTTCACTAGTATCTCTCAACATTGATGGACCCAATTCACCAGTAAAAAGACATAGATTAATGGACTGAATACTTAAACAAGACCCATCATTCTGCGGCATACACTACCTCAGAGCAAGGGGCAGGAAAAAGGTTTACCAAGCTAACAGTCCCAAAAAACAAGCTGTAGTAGCCATTCCAAAATCTAATAAAATAAGCTTTCAACCAAAAGTAAGCAAAAGAGATGGAGAAGGACACTTCATACTCAAAGGAAAATTCCACCAAGATGAAGTCTCAATTCTGAACATCTATGCCTCAAATACAAGGGCACCTACATTCATAAAAGAAACTTTACTAAAGCTCAAAACACACATTGAACCCCGCACAATAATAGTGGGAGACTTCAACACCGCTCTCACCAATACACAGGTCATTGACACAGAAACTATGCAGAGACAGAGACTCTTGACAGATATATACAAAACATTTCACCCCAAAACAAAAGAATATACCTTCTTCTCAGCACCTCACAGAACCTTCTCCAAAATTGGCCACATATTTGGACACAAAACAAGCCTGAACAGATATAAGAAAATTGAAATAATCCCTTGCATTCTATCAGATCACCACAGCGTAAGGCCAGACTTCAGCAACAGAAAGAACAGAAACCCCACATGCTCATGGAAGATGAACAATTCTCTACTCAATCATAACTTAGTCAGGGAAGAAAAAGAAAAAAATTAAATACTTTCTAGATTTCAATGAAATGAAGGCATAATATACCCAAACTTATGGTACACAATGAAAGCAGTGTTAATAAGAATCTGTTTGCCTTCATAAAGAAATCAGAGAGATAATATACTAGCAAATTAACAGCAACCTGAAAGCTCTAGAACAAAAAGAAGCAAACAGAGTCAAGAGGAGTAGATGCAGAAAATAGTAAAATTCATGATTGAAATGAACCAATTATAAATAAAGAAAAACAAAACAAATCAACAAAACAAAGAGTTCTTTGAGAAAATTAACAAGATAGACAAACCCTTAGCCAAACTAAAAGACACATAGACAGCATCCAAATTAACATAACCAGAAATGAAAAGGGAGCGGGGCGTGGTGGCTCATGCCTTTAATCCCAGCACTTGGGAGGCAGAGGCAGGCGGATTTCTGAGTTCAAGGCCAGCCTGGTCTACAAAGTGAGTTCCAGGACAGCCAG
>NC_034596.1:53806762-53818319 GCF_900095145.1 Mus pahari
AAAAAAAAAAAAATTACCAGGGCTTACTTTAAAAGCCTGTACTTGACAAAACTGGAAAATCTAAATGAAATGGATGATTTTCTAGACAGATACTATATACCAAGGTTAATCGATATCAGATAAACTGTCTAAACAGTTCTGTAACTCCAAAGGAAGTAGAGGCAGTCATTAAAACCTCCCAACCAAAGAAAGCTCAAGACCAGACGGTTTGGTGCAGAATTCTAACTCTTCAAACTATTCCACAAAATAAAATCAGAAGAAATCCATTCTGTGAAGCCCAATCCATTCTGTGAAGCCATATTTACCCTGAAATATAAACCACACAAAGATCCAACAAACTTTGAAGAGAACTTCAGATCAATTTTGCTTATGAATATCTATGGAAATATAAATAAAATTCTTACAAACCAAATACAAGAACACATCATTCACCATGATCAAGTAGGCTTCATTGCAGGGATGATTTGAAATATGAAAATCCACAATGTAACCCACTAAATAATCAATCTCAAAGAAAATAATTACATGATCATCTCATTAGATGCTGAAAGGACTTTGGCAAAATCCAACATCCCTTCATGTTAAAAGTCTTGAAATGATTGGGGATTCAAGGCACATACATAAATATAATAAAAGCAATATACAGCAAGACAATAGTCAATATGAAATTAAATGGAGAAAAACTTGAAGGAATCTAGTAAAATTATGTTCAAGACAAAGCTACCCAGTAACTATTCAATATACTACTTGGAGTTCTAGCTAGAGCAATAAAACAACAAAGGGAGAAATATAAACCACACAAAGACTCAACACAGAAGAGAGCTTCAGATCAATTTTGCTTATGAATATCCTTGGAAATATAAATAAAATTCAAATATATTCAAATATAAGTAAATGCATCACTTTTCAAAGATGATATGATAAGTGATGCCCAAAATTCTGACACACAACTCCTATAGCTGATAAACAACTTCAGCAAAGTGGCTGGATATAATAATAACTCAAAGAAATTAGTACTTCTCCCTTAAACAAGGATAAATAGGCTGAGAAAGAAATTAGGGAAACAACACCCTTGACAACAGTCACAAATAATATATAATACCTTTGTGTAACTCTAACCAAGCAAGTGAAAGACCTGTATGACAAGAACTTCAAGTCCCTGAAGAAATCCAAGAAGCTCCCAGAAAGTGGAAAGATCTCTCATGCTCATGGATCAGTAGGATTAACATAGTGAAAATGTCTATCCTACCAACTAATTTCTTGAGAAATCATCATTCCTGACATCAAAAAAAACAAAAACAAAAACAAACAAACAAACAAACAAAAAACCAAAAAAACCTGCATGGTACTGCTATAGAAATAAATAGGATTAATGGAATCGAATCAAAGACCCAGAAATATCCCCACACACTTAGAGATTTTTAACAAAGAAGCCCAAACCATGCAGTGGAAAAATAAAAGCATCTTCAACAAATGCTGCTGGGCTAACTGGCAGTCAACATGTAGAAGACTGCAAATTGATCCATATTTATCACCCTATATAAAGCTCAAGCCCAATTGGATCAAGGACCTCCACATAAAACCAGATACACTGAATGTAATAGAAGAGCAAGTGGGAAAGAGCCTTGGATATGTTGGAATAGGGGAAATTTTCCTGAACAGTATACCAATGGCTCGGGCTCTGAGATCAATAATTGATAAACAAGACCTCTTGAAATTGAAAAGTTTCTGTAAGGCAAGGGATACTATCAATAGGACAAAATTGAAGCCTAAAACTTGGGAAAGATCTTCACTAACCCTACATTCAACAGAGGGCTAATATATAAAGAACTCAAGAAGTAAGAGTCCAAAAACCAAATAACCCAAATTTTTAAAATGGGGTACAGAACTAAACAGGGAATTCTAAATAGAGGAATCACAAATGGCCAAGAAGCACTTAAAGAAATGTTCAACATCCTTAGTCATAGGGGAAATGAAAATCAAATTGACCCTGAGAGTCCACCTCAATCAGAATAGCTAAGATCAAAGTCTCAAGGGACAGCACATGCTGGCGAGGATGTGAAGAAACAAGAACACTCCTCCATTGCTGGTGGGATTACAAGTTTGTACAATCTGATGGTTTCTCAGAAAACTGAAATTAGTTATACCTAAAGACACAGCATGCCACTCCTGGGCATATACCCAAAAGATGCTCGACCATACCACAAGGACTTATGCTCCACTATGTTCATAGAAGCTTTATTCATAATAGCCATAAATTGTAAGCAACTCCAATACCCCTCAGCTGAAGAACAGATGCAGAAAGTGTGGATCATTTACACAATGGAGTGCTAGTCAGCTAATAAAAAAAGAACATCATGAATATTGCAAGCAAATGGATAGAACTATAAAATATCATCCTGAGTGAGGTAACCCAAACCCCCAAAGGACATGATATATACTCTCTGATAAGTGGATATTAGCTAAAAAGTACAGAATACTCATGATGCACCCCATAGACACAAAAAGTTTAACAAGAAGGAAGGCCCACTTAGAAGGGTGAACCAAATAGTCACAGGAGGGACAGGGAGAGAGGAACCTGGGTGGGAAAAAGGGGGGTATAGGGTGGGGCAGGATCAGGTATGGAGAGAGACAAGAAGACAGGCACAGAGGGCCAGCAGAATGAATGAAATTTTGTAGTACTGGGGGTGTCAGGTAGGGAAAATTTCTAGGAGACCTGGGATGGGGTAGGATGCCAGGACTCGATCCTGGTAGCCTTAGCTGAAATGCCTAACAGTGGGGATATAGAACCTGAAGTGACTGCCTCCAGTAACCAGACAGGACCCCCAGTGGACCGATGGGGACACCAATCTACCTATAAAAATTTCGACCCAAAAATTGCTCCTGTCTAAAAAAACAAATTCAGGGACAAAAATGGAGCAGAGACTGAAAGAATGACAGACCAGTGACCAACCCACCTTTGAATCCATCTCAGGGGGGAGCACCTAATACCATGATGCTATGTTGTGCTTGCAGACAAGAGCCTAGCATATCTGTCCTATGAGAGGCTCTACCCAGCAGTTGACTGAGACATATGCAGATACCCACAGTAAAACATGGGATAGGGGTCAGTGACCCCCTATGGAAGAATTAAGGCAAGGATGGAAGGAACTGAAGGAAGTGGCAACCCCACAGGAAGGCCAACAGTGTCAACTAACCTGGGCCCCTCGAACACTCCCGGAGACTGAGCCACTAACCAAAGAACATACACAGGCTCATCTGAGGTCCCTGGGACATAGACAGCAGAGGGCTTCCTTGTCTGGCTTCAAAGAGAGAGTATGTGCTTAATCCTGTGAGGACTTGATGCTTCAAAGTAGGGGGGACTCGGGAGGGACACCCTCTCAGAGGTGAAGCAGAGGGGGGAACTCTCTGAAAGGGGCCGGGAGGGGGCAGCATTTGAGATGTAAATAAATAAAATAATTTATTTTTAAAAAGATGGAAAAAACACCTTGTCAAAAAATTACAAGCACCAACACATGAAATAAAACATGAATGGTTTTAACAAGTGTTTCTTTATAAATATGGCTATGTAAATATGTTAGACACTTGTGAATTATGATTCACAATATGCTATTTATAGTAAATGGTGGATATGTGCCTTCTCCTAAACTTTATATAGTATTTTCAGACAATAAAAATGTTATAATTAGTATCATCATTTTATTTACTTTCCTTATCTCATATTAAATTTGAACCTTAAAGTAATGAATGCAACCAAATATATCTGTACAGTTACTAACTAGCTCACTGAAACACAGCTACAAGGTGTTGTGGCACATTAACTGTCTTAGGCTGGGCCACATTGGCTAAAGAAAAACACTACAAGATCTGGATACCTTCACTTCATTTCTAAAATACTGCTCCAGAATGCCAAATACCTTGGTTTCTCTAATTCCTATTTCCTCAAATGTTTTACTGTTTCTAAGATTTAGTCAGTCTTACAAAGAACACATTAATTTTATTGCAGTTCCCATCCTATAAAACAATGTCAGGTCTGAAAAGTGAGAAAGGTTTAGAACCACAGAAGAAGTTAATGCTTTTGAATTTGTCATTTTTTCCAGTAATACTTGTTACTCTTCAACACACTCGGAATGGGATAGTTCTAGTTTTCTAAAGTAAAGAAACAACGTCATCCTGGACCTCCTCAGTTATCACGTAGCAGTGCAAAGACATCTGAGACTGATTTTGTGGTTAGAGGGAGAGATGATAGAGACAAGGAAACATGGACTGAAGAAATCATGAAGTCAGACTGACATTGTGAATCATCTGTTGCAGTGTGCTCTCCTGTAAGATGGCAGGATGTTATTCTAAGAACTGGCCCTGTGTTAGTGTGGACAGACTAAGCGCTGCATTTTTAGAAACTGATCGGGCAAAAGCCTTGGTTAGAAGGCCTACCTGGTGGCTTGGGATTCAGTTTGGAATTGAAACTCCAGAAATGTCAGGCCACTCAGCTTGTCTTGCCCAAGAAACCCATTTCTTTAGATAAGGAGGTGGGGGAAGCTTATTCATATATCTTAATTTTACAAGCACAGTTTAAGGGAAGAAACAATCAAGAGTATATTAAATTATACATTCATTCAACCTTTCAACAGAATTGTAATCCATGACATATTTAAAAATAGATTGAATATCATTTTCAATAGCCACTACTGAGATTCTGCACTTACTTCTGGGTATTATGAAAATTTGTCTTTACAAACATTGCACAGACTCCAAATATTGTCTTTTTTTTTTTTCCAGAGCTGAGGACTGAACCAAGGGCCTTGTGCTTCCTAGGCAAGTGCTCTACCACTGAGCTAAATCCCCTACCCCTCAAATATCATTTTTACTCAGCAGGTTCATAAAACTTAGGAGGCCGAAATTTTAGGGACTTGTCAGAGTACCGAAAATTGACTATTGACTATGCAGTCAATTTGCTAGGTTCTACTTGCTCTAAATATCACTTGCATGTATTCTTTTTCCCACGAGTTAATCGTTTTATGGGTTAACTGAGTTAGAATAATGGATATTTGTCTTATCTATCTCTATCCAAGGATTCATGGGACATATACAAGATAAATATAGATATAGCATTGATAGTGCTTTGTTCACTTACATCTTGATAAAAAAGGGACCCTAGCCACTTCAGCAGGAAAGTGTAGCCCCCAAGTTCATAGTCATCCATCATCACAACTGGAACTCAGAGAGGTAGGTACCTCCCCTGACACTGACTTATTGTTTTTACATAGGATCTTACTATGTACCTTGGGCTGCCCTTTTCAACCCAAGATTCTCCTACCTGTGCCTCTTCACTGATAGACAACAGAATTGTGCACCATCACACACAAATTGGCATTGACTTTTAAACTACATGTTATAAAGACCTACCACAACTACCTAGTTCACCTTTTAGACAGTACTTCATAGTTTTAACTATGTTGTGTCAAGCTAAGATGGCTTTATAAAGAGCTATCATGCTCATCACCAATTAGGACAGCATGACAGTGAGAAAAATGAGGAATCCTTTAAGTGCTAATTTTTCTTCCATTTTCAGCTGTATTCTTTAAAGTTATTGTCTCTGGTGCAACCAAATTAGATAAAAGATCTGCATCAAGGTAATCTTATATCAAGTAGAATTTACTGTTATATTACAATCTCTGTTCTGTGTGAGCAAAGAAATCCCAGCAAGCAACTATGAGGCAATCTTAGTGTGAAGGAGTAGTATGTCTGTAGGAGGCAGTACATGGGGCTTAATCATTTAATAAGAATCCAGGATTCCAGATAAGGTAAACATGCAGCAATACAAACAGGAAGCCTCTCTTATTAACCCTTTTTCCCCTTTTGCCTTTAAATATGTTCTGCCAACAGCACAGAACCCATTCATTTACCCCAGTAGCAGTCTTAATATAGCTCATGTGGAAGAAACAAATCTGAAATGTAGATAGTTTTGGTTTTGTTGTAAGAAAATCTTAATGCAGGTTTATTGAGAAAGAAAAAGAGAGAGCTGGAAAGACACAGACTGTTGCCATCCTTGGTGACATCTTGAATTAATGTGTGATATTCAAATATAACAAAAATCTTTTAATTCCATTATTCTCTAAGAAACATATTCATTTTCTATTAAAAGTATCATTCTACCCATAGAATGACTGATTAATGCAATAGATGAATAGATGTCTTGACATTATCTAGTGGTCCAATTAGTACAGGTATTATTGTTCACATTACTGAACTAGATAGGCAAAATCCATTATAATCTTTATTATTGATAACTAGAGAAAAGTTCAGTAATACATTAAAAAATTTGACAAACATGAAAAAAATGCTTCTAGAAATAAAATATTATCTAGTCTAGCTGACATCAGCATTGGGAATTTGGTATGAAAAATATAGAGAAACAGCCACACGTTGGGCCTAAGTTTCACTATGTCATTTGTGACCTACTACCTCTTTTATCCTTACTTTCCTTATCAGGAAAAACAAACTAAAGTCAATATATGATTGGTTTTTTGAGGAGATTTATAAATATGAGACAAGTAAAATCAAATAGAATGATACTTGAAACACCATACTTAATTGCAAAAGCAATTTTTTTTTCCAGTGTGGTTATTTGGGACCAGAGCCCAACAACCACATGAAGGCTCACAACCCTCTGTCCAGCTACAGTGTAGTCATATACATAAATAAATAAATCTTTAAAAAAAGGAATGCTAATATCATTTTTAAGCAAAATGAGCATTAGCATAATAACACAAAGTGAGTTTTTCATTTCCTACAAATACATGTATGGGTATTTACTTTCAGACCTGTTTATTTGGGGCCAATATAAAACCTCTACTGTGAAACTCAGACTCAGACCTGCTGCCCTTCCCCCAACAGCATCCCTCTCTTGCTCATTGGCACTTCTGTCTACTCACTTGCTCATTCCAGAAATTGGGGCTATAATGTGGTGAATCAGTTAGTTGGCTTGATTAAGTCATTGATTTCCAGAATATATAAATATTTCAAAATATCACACTGTAGCCCATAAATATATGTGATTTTTAGTTATTCATTATGCTCACTGTGAAGGAAGAAGCCTAAGGCTCTTCTTCATATCCCTTCCTTTCAGTCTAACTTACCTCTTCCTTATGATTGCCATTATCATTGCCATTGTCTAAGACCCTGTCTTCTTTTTTTTTTCATTTTGAAATTTTCTATATTTAAATTCTTTGTACATTTTTTTATATAGGTCTTATCTTTCTTACACTTTCTTCCTTACACTTATGCATCTTACACTTTCAGAATCTGTAGTCTTTTCCTGGTCCCTCAAGTCAACGGCATTAATTTTACAACAGCAATTAATAATGTGAATTAATACTTTCCCATTCAGGTTTCAAAGAACCATTTAAGAGAGACAATGATCAGAAATACTCCAATGATCTACAATTTGAAAGTAAGTTTCCTGGTCCTTCATGAAACAAAACTAACAGTGTATTGCTTGTCAACTTCCAATGGTCCATGAACGCCTAAGCTACTGACACAGGCTGACTCCATGACAGACTTTAAATTGTCAGGCAGTTCAGGCCTAAATCTCTGTTTTCAAGAACTGGGCAAGTCCAGACAAGACCAGGCTTCAGAAGCTGCCCTACCACCTGGCCAGAGGCAAGGACAATAGGTCAGCAACAGTTTCCAGACTTCCTCAGCAACAGTTTCCAGCCCCCATGCTCCAGAGATGGAGGTCAGCTATCCAAAATCTCCTAATATGCTTTAAAACAGATCTGCAAACTCACTTGGTTGTCTCTCTATCTTGGTAATGAGAGACCTCAGCAAGCTGGACTTGTGCACAGTAAAACACCCTTGCGTTTATATACTATTTGATTTCAGGGTGTCATTATTTGGCGAATTATGAACCCTTCCTTACACTACCACTATCTAACTTTTTGTTGTTGTTATTGTTTTGTTTTGCTTTGTTTTGCTTTGGATTTCTATGCTTTTTTTAAGTAGCCTCCTCTCTGTTGCTAAAACACACCCATTACTTTTTACATAGGAGCTTTCTGTATGCCTCTGAGTCTGCAACTCTTCATGGTTTTGTGTGGTTCTCATTTTCTGGCAAATAGCCTGCCCCATCTTTCCTTCCTCACTGCAATCTACTAAGTCATTCATATAGCTTTCTTAAAAATTAAATGATTTATTTCTCACCTGTCTTTCTAAAGCTCTGAACGTAATATGCACAACACATGCAAGGGATCTCTGAATCAAGCTTGAGGAATTAGAAAACCACCTTCTAAAACAGCATTAAGGCCTGAAGGTAAGGGAATGCATGGAGGAAGGTAATGAAGAAAATTGATGAAGGGGATCTAATCTAAGAAGTAGGAGACTCTGAGGTTCAAAAAGTGAGAGCTTTCGGGATAGCATTTGAAATGTAAGTAAATAAAGAAAATAATAATAATAAAAAAATAAATGAAAAAAAAAGTGAGAGCAGACTGACTGTGAATGACTGGGGGTGTTGTTGTTGTTGTTGCTGTTGATGGTGATGGTGGTGGTAGTGGCGGTTTGTGTTGCTTTTGTTGTTACTACCAACCACAGCATGTTTAGAAGACCAGGAATGGACCACTAAATTTATGATATGTTAATGGATGGCATAAAAGGAAGAAAAAGTATAGAAATCCAGTGCAAATCTCCTCATTATTAAATATCTGAAATGTCAGTCTAAAATATATGAGATGAAATATGTATAATTTTAACTGAAGTTGAATATGTAGTAAAAGTACATGTAAACATGTAGTGTGACTTCACATAGACTAAATTTTGCAGGGGAGATTATGGGAGAAAACCCAGGGTTTTGCACAAGTCAAGCAAATTACTATCTATGTTTTATTACCTCCATAAAAAATTAAAACAAACAAATACAACTTACTTTAAAAAATAATATATTTTGAGGAGTATTGGGTAACTTTCCAAAGAAGCTAGTGTTAAAACTGAGCTGGATAAACGTCTCTGTAACCAGCTTATAAGCAGAGGGGCACAATCATCTGATTTAAATAATAAAAGAAAAAAAATGATTATAATCTGTTCAGTACAGTGGACTTCTTATAGTTAAGTTTCAGATTTATAGAAAAACAAACAAAACTTTTAAAGATACTAGTAGATAAACAGAAGTCACTAAATTACAAAACTTCAAAAGTATTTGAAATATATTTATAATAAAGCCTAGTATTTTTTTATTTGGAGATGTGTTCTTAATCTGAAGGAAAAAAAACCTAGTTAACTGTGGATTTCTATATGGAAAACTCACATTTTTCTTAAGTTATGGAGTTTAGATATGACCTGATTTGACCCCAAATTCCAATGGACATGCTGTTACAAAGCAATCAGAAATACACAGTGTACTTGTTCAATTTGTTTGTACTATGTAAAATTGATTTTTTTTCTTTAATACTAAAATTTGGTCCATCTGTTGGGAAAACAGAAAATGTTCTAAATATATACAAAGAGTGGAAATGCTTCATTCCACTGGCTGTATCCTGTGGTATACACGTTTTCATCAGCATGTTTGTCTTGCAGACAAAATGAATATCAGATGGTGGTTTTGAAAAAGGGCAGACCTAACATGAGGTGATTAGTTTCAAAAACAGATTTTTATTCTTGATAAATTATTACCAAATACAATCATCTGTTGATTGAGGATATAAAACAGATTGGTCATACTACAACCCACAGGTTAAATGAAAAACGGAAATAATAAGTTTATTTAACATGGTCTTGCATTAAGTTCCCAGCAGTGCAAATCTAAGGCAAATAATTAGATTTCCAATTTAAAGATATACATTTGTTAAGCCAGACGTTTCCTGAGGTCATCTACTCTCTGTTGGCCAGTTGCACTGCACTGGCAATGCATTTAGAGCCTTTTCACTCAGAATGTTGAATTAGTACCCCTTGTACATTACCCTAATCAAGTCAGCATTGTAGTGTGATTCAGGGATAATACAGAAATGTCAAAAGGCTGATAGGATGACTCCTGGTTGCAAATAGTTCTGAAACAGTGCCATATAGATATAAAACCAGTGCCTATAGAAAAGTCCTAGGGGTAGGGGTGGAGAATATACTAATAGACAACTGGTAAACCAGTAAAGTAAAAACATCTTGGACTTAGCAAATGGGACGACAATTGTAACTTAATCTCTTAAATACTCACTCTTTTCTCAGGATGACCACTTACTTTTATGGTAAAAAGGGAAAAAACTTAAAAGATGACGCTCTGACCAATAGATGTCTTAGTTTTAGAGAGTACACTCCCTTTTCCTCCTCTTCCCCCTCCTCTTTCTTCAGTAATTTACAGCTTTACTGTGTAATGTCTCTCCAGGGAGCAGAGAATCCCATTACAAATGATTCCTCAGCAGACTTCAGCTCTGTAAATCAACAGTCTGAGCTTACTAAAAGACTTTAAATCCCTGCATGGGTTAGGCTGGCACAACTTGCAAATTGGTAGGGCCAGAAGTAAGGGAGGGAGGAGAGTTTGGTACCAAAATAGGCTCCAGGAAAAGAGCTTCTGACAGCTGGTGTATCTACTTTCTTCCAGTAACTGTTGTGCCTTGGTAGAGAAAAAGGGATGCTAGGCTTTTTGGAGACTGGGTTGTAAACAGACTGAGAACATCTTCAAAGACAGTTAAATTAGGGACCAGAGAGATAGCTTAGTCAGTAAAGTGGTTGCTAAACAAGCACAAAGACATGAGTCTAACCTTCACCATCCTCACAAAAAGTCTAGCCCAGTGTGACCCTGGTGGGGACAGAGTGACATGGTTCCTGCCCCTGGGTTTGAAGGCCCCATGTGAGCCTTCACAAGTGTTAATGGCTTGCTGTGAGATTAAGGTTGTTTATGTAATAATGTATATATTTTTATATTCCTCCAAGAAATATCCTTTCTGTTAACATTAATGACTCCATGATAATCTGAGATAGCATCAATCCAGGAGGCAAAGGTGTGACTTAATGTCTCAGCAAAATGGTAAACACTGTGACCTTCAGGACAGCCCTTAAGGCTATGGGAAAGAACTCTAAATACTTGAGTTCAAAAATATATTATTTCTCAATTATGCAAAAATATAAGGATGCAATATGAATTATGAAGGGCTTCACACATCTAAGAAAGCAAAGGCAACTGCACTAAGAGCCAGCTTGCCAGAAATATGCAAAGGCGGGCAGATTCCTGAGTTTAGGCCCAGGTGTGGTAGAAATGGTGACAGGGTCTCACCCAACTAGTTTATTATCTGTGCTTACCAGAGGCGGGCAAATTCTTTTGCAATGTTAAAAGAAGATGTATGCTTGCAGTGTCCTAAGAATCAAAGGGCTGAGCTCAATTGATGCTGATTCATAGGAGAATCAAAAGGAAACCTGGAATACTGAATTGATGCGTAAATAAAAACTGGGCAGGTCGGGCGTGGTGGCGCATGCCTTTAATCCCAGCACTCGGGAGGCAGAGGCAGGAGGATTTCTGAGTTCGAGGCCAGCCTGGTCTACAAAGTGAGTTCCAGGACAGCCAGGGCTACACAGAGAAACC
>NC_034596.1:53818381-53845623 GCF_900095145.1 Mus pahari
AAAGCAATAGCAGTTCTTAGAATTTTCTCAAGGAAGAGCTGAGCTGTCTGGAGATCTCTGGAGAGCAAAAACGGCTCTTCAAGAATTTTTTCCTAAAAGGGTTTCTGACTTGGTCAGAAGATCCAAGAATTTTTTTTTTTTTTTATAGCAGCTTTGCTGACTTTAGTCAGAAAACCCATGAGCTATCCAGATAGCTTTTAGAATTTTTACTAGCAGAGAGAGCTGCCTTAACCACAGAGTGTTCAGAATAGCAAGAAAAATGTCTCTAGAGCAGAGCAGAGCAGAACACACAAACACACACACACACACACACACACACACACACACAGTGGGGTGGGGGGGAAAGAGACTGCCATCTCTGCCTAACCTAATCTACCTGCTTGGGCCCATGATTTGACATTGGGTCATTTGTTTTTGCTGATCCCAGACACCCCATCTCTCAGAACCCCTCTCTAAGCTAAGGCTGGTCCTTGGGGCCTGATGGTCAGCTAGCCAGCTTCCCTAACCAGTAAGCTCTAGCTCCCAGCCAGTGGCCTGGTCTTGAGGATGACACCTCAGGTTGATCTCTGACCTCCACACATATACATCTATACCCCCAAAATCAGAATCACGTGCAAGCCCAGGTGAACACATGCATGTGTGAGTATGCTGAATGATGGTTAAGATGCAGAACGATCATGCACATTTAGGAAGGCATCATTTCTAAGTAAACCTCTGAAGGGTTTTACATGCCTTTCTTATTCAAAACAGTAAAAGTTCTTTACAAAACACTGGCAAAGAGAAATAAAGTTGGATATCTCTGGTATATTTTGTACACTGAAAAATCATATATAAATGGATCTAATAAATACAATGAATATAATACAGAGCACACTTTTATAAAAGCTTGTTTGTAATGAGGATCATTTCAATTTTTTTTTTTTTTTGAGGTGGGGAGTTCTGGACAAAAGCAAACTTTACTCTTTATCAAAGTCTGCTTAGAGGAGCAGCGTGCATTTTTATAACCTCACTGACCGCATTAGGGAACAGAATCCATTATGAAAATCTCAAATAATGTGTTCAGGTTGGACCAATTTTTACTAGGACTGGGGAAGACAACTCTATATCCCAGATCAGATGGTTCCTGTGGGGGTCAGTTCCATATGGGATGCAGTCACTCTTATTTAGCCAGCACTTCTTCTACTAGTGTCTGCTTATGCAATGCCTGTCTCATCAACGTCTTAGCAAAGTTTGTTCCAGTTGGCCTTAAACTGACATTCCATTCTCTGACCTATCCCCTCAATTACTCTTTAACTTCTCTTCCTGTTCACTTCCTTAGTTGGTACTCCACCTCCTCCCTGTATCTTACTATGCCTATGTTATGTTATTTCCCAGCCTTGGCTACTCTCTTACCATGGTATCTTACCATGCTTAGGTTCAGTTATTCCCCAGCCTTGGCTAATCTTCACCTCCTCCTTGTATCTTACCTTGCTTATATTCAGTTATTTCCCAGCCTTGGCTAATCTTTCCTCGTGTGTTTTTCTTTTTTGTTTGTTAGGGTCTTTTGGTTTGTTTTTCACTTTTCACTTCTACTACCATGAACTCATATTTCATCATCTCAATCATAGACTACTATAGGTTGTTTCTATTTTATTTTGTGTAACGTATTTGCTTTGAGTTTTCTCCAGATCTTCTGCCTATGCAAACATTTCTGATTAATCCTCCTATGATGTTACTCTAATCATGGGCTGATGAGGTCTGGAATCTGAGATGCTTGGCCTTACTCAAATCTGTAGTCTCAGGAAAGTATTGTTGTCTATGCTCAAATATTCAGAAAACTAACACGGATTTATAATGCAATGAATGAGGGAAAACTTTGGAACAAATATTTCTGCACAATATGCTCCAAGAAAACACTGGAAATCACTGGTCAATATCATATTTTAGCTTTAAAATACTAGCAAGCAATTACTAAGCCAAAGGAACCCTCGCTACAGGCATGATCACTGATTTAAGATAATTTCCTACATGCTCCTTTGTTTTATCCATGGACCTCCATTTTAATCTTCAAACTTTGCCCACTTATAGACTAAACACACCTCTAGGACACTTTTAGTACTCTGGTGAAAGCTGATGTGACTTTTATCAATAATTTTTGCTGAAGTTGGTTTTCTGGAAGGGAGTTCTATTGTTTTATTTCAAGTTTTCCGAAAGTTGATGTTTCTTTCCCTAGCAGACATTACATAGGGGCTTCTCTGTGTTGACAGAAAACTTCAGACTGAACATTTTTAATGAAAGAAAAAGCCTTAGGGCACAATTGGGCACCCATTTGCTGCTTTAAGAATGGTCTGTTTGTTTTAAATTGGTGCTCCATTGCTAAAGTTCAAGAGGGACCTTAAAAAAATGTGTTTAAAAGATCCAATTTCCTTGCACCTTTGGTCAAGAGTTCATAGTTACTTCCTCTGCTGGAAAGAACACCAGCTTACCTTAGCAGTAGCTGAGAAATTTAAAACCAATGGATTCCCCCTTCCTCATCTATAGTTTACCAGTAACTACATTTTCTTCTAAAACTATTTTTGCCTCTGTGGCAAAGAACTTCAATGTCTCAAATGTGAACAATGAGTTCTGAACTCCAGAGGTCCCTTCTGAGCCCTCTTTACTCCTGCTGACATTTATTTCAAGTCAAGCTTCTTTGACTTTGAACAGTGTGGTCTTGTGCCTGTCCTCACAAAATAATTGTTCCCCAATAATAATTTAGCACCAGTACTGGACTGAAATGGTTAGATGCATTTGTTTCTTCTTTGTCAGTTTAGTCTGCCAATCCTAAGAGAGTCAGAACAGTGATTTGCTAACCTGCAAATATTACAATGCTGTAGAGTGCTTAACATATACTAGGAGTTCCATAAATTGATTTGCTAAATTGATTTGGACTGACAAATTGCAATCAGGTCATGTTAATTGCCGGCTAAGGCCAGGCCACCATAAACAGAGGACAGCAGTAAAATGAAGTAATTATCCAGGTCACTGAGGACAGAAAATGTGCTAATTTGGGTTAAATGAGTAAGCAAAATTTTGCCTAACTGAACTAATCCATCATTTCAGTGTAATGCATAGCTTTGTGAATGGAAGGGTGACCTCTGTGGGCCACCGTATACTCTCCCTGCTTTCCATTTGAACAGCCATCTGTTTTGTAGCCATGCTACATACACCATACACTTCTGACATTCAAAACAAAAACTGCGTTCAAATCCTTACAGTCTCATACAAATGCCACTGAATCTAAATACGGTCAGCTGAGGGCAGTATATTAATAACGTAAAGGATACTTAAAGGATCATATCCCTCTAATGTAGTGAGCCTGGCCTCTTCTTAATACAACAGTCAGCATGAACTATTAAATTCAAATTTTAGACATTGTTTCTCTAAATTAACTCTGAATGATCCTCTAGATGAGAAGCAAAGTGGAACTTTTCAATCTGTTTACACTTTGAGATGAAGACAAATCATTACTGGACATTAAAGATTGTCAAAGGATAAAACTATTAAGCCACCAACTATATTATCTATAGTATATATTTTTTAGCACAATTTTGTGTTCTGGCGCATTTGTATTGGTCTAATTGAAAAACTTACTCAACCATCTAAGATACAGATTTAAAAATTTAATATTTGACCTTTAACCCTTTGACACTTTATGTGTGTGTGTGTGTGTGTGTGTGTGTGTGTGTGTGTGGCTTCAGAAATTGAAAAACCAGCCTTTGTTTTATGATAGAGCACAGCATCAGGACTTGTCAATTTACAAGTAACTATTAGCCAAGAGTAACTGAAAAATACATTGGATATTTTTTACTGTATTCAAAAGTAATAGTCATACATTCAGAGTCATTTATACTATAAAGGCTTAAAGAAGTGACAAGTATTTTAAAAAGTCAACAACAGCCAAACAAATTGTTCACGGAAAACTCACAATCAGATAGAATGGGAACTTCATTACACTGGACAGCATGAAGAAAGTGACAAGTCTTGTCTCCAGTCATCAACTACCTAAGAATGATCAGCTCAACTTATCTTCCCTTCACCTCTGTCCAAGGGCCTGCAGCTCTTTCAAGGATGAGACAACATGCATGAAATAGTCTAGAAACTACAGAGCCCATGGATATTCAATACCTATGGTGATGGTCTCATGATCACCACCGGAGGCAATGCTAATACTCTGCAGCCAGTAAACATGATCAGCAGCGTCATAACAAGCTAATTTTTGTTCAAGTTTCACCGCCTGTGAGGCTCAAATGATTGTTTTGATACCAAGTGAAAAACTTAGTTTATAATGAAAATATGAAAAGACATATACAATACACAGCTGTGCTAGAGAAAGACTTCAGTTCACATTCCTTAAAATTACTCCTTTTCTCTTCACATTTCCTCTTCACTCTTGAAGGACAAAGTTATTATCAAACGTCAATCATATTTTATTAAATTGACTGTGAAAAGGTTGAACTGCAGACATAGTTGTTTTAGCCGGAGGCTTCCTTGATTTGCTTGCTGCCAACGCAATTTCAACCTTTACTGTTTATATATCTTTAAAAAAATAAAGACAGAAGAGAAAAAGGGAAATATCAAAGAGACTAATACATATTCAAATTGGTGTGTATAAAATGAGATGGCAACTTTCAGCCCTTGAAGCAAAGGGATTAAACCTGAGACTGGATTGGATACACAGCTGTTTACAACTTAACTCCTGGGGTCAGGCGCTAATTCACACATCAGTCGTCAATCCACTGTGTTTTAGATAATGGGAAGCATCTAGAGGGTACTGGTTTCTTTTCAAAGACTAAGCTTCATGAGTAACAAAACGACCTTCAGCCAGCTTCCTCTCCTGTGGGTTGCTGCAGTTGTAGCTTCAGTTTTAAGCTACAGATTCATATTATGCTGCAAAAAGCAAATTATTTCTTTTGATTATCATTTCTTTTATCGTTTCTTATCAGACTCTTTTCCAAATATATTATGAGTTGGTAAAAAGGTAGTGCCATCAACATGCTTGGTTTATAAGAAAACAATGATTCTTTAGAAGGGCATTTATAAAGACCCCTAGTCACATTGCTAACGTCATAAGTACATCTCTTGGGTTGCAGCCACAAAACCTCTAAGATACTTTTTCCCAAATAGGTTCAAGAAGAATATCCTTGCCCCCAACAATTTTAGATGTTTATATTTATTACATATTTGTTCTCTGGGGTACTAAGAAAGCAATCCATATTTTTGAAAACTAGCCACTGTGCTCTCTCTCTCTCTCTCTCTCTCTCTCTCTCTGTGTGTGTGTGTATTTGGAAAAAATCAGATTATCTAGATAGTCTATGCCCAATACAAAGCAATATCAAAAGTTTTATGAAATATTATACTATCAAATGAAGTGATATGGTGTCTTATACTCAAAAACAATAAATTAAACTATATCAAGTAGCCTTTGCTTCCCTAAGTCTCTCAGAGACACAATATATTATCATGGCGTATTACCATGTATTATGAAGCCACCACCACCCCAAAAAAAATTATAAAATTTATTTGACCATGAAACCCTCTGTTTAGGAAACTAAAAATCTGGAAGAGAGTCGGGCGTGGTGGCGCACCTCTTTATTCCCAGCTCTCGGGAGGCAGAGGCAGGCGAATTTCTGGGTTCGAGGCCAGCCTGGTCTACAAAGTGAGTTCCAGGACAGCCAGGGCTACACAGAGAAAGCCTGTCTCAGAAAACCAAAAAAAAAAAAATCTGGAAGAGGTATAGTTGACGAAAATATATCCAAGAGTGTGCTAAGACTTTTAATAAAGGTATACATTCCTTAAGACCAGGATGTACCCTGAGTCCCACACATTAAGTGATTTCTTCACTATTTGAACATCACAGGATCTCCTCGAATAAAAATGACACAGCTACAGGATCACAACAGGATAGAATCTTATAGACTCCAGACAGGAATACTGTCCTCTATGACAGAAGGCTACAGTTGCCCGGCTGCGGCTTATGCCACTTACATTTTTCTATATTGCCACATAGAATTTATTTTCCTGCTGACTTTATTATATAGAGTACAGGCAGTTTCTTTGAGGTGAGAGAGGTGATCATTCCCATCAAATCCAAGAGATTTTTATCCAAATAACAACAATTTTACCAACTGCTTTAAGCTACGTTACTACAACATTGCAAGTATAAAAGAAGCTAGAAAACCACAGTCATGGGATTACAAGAACAACATAATAGAGCACCAAATAGTAGTATATCCTCGTGTCTATGTGAACTTGAGTCACGATTGAAATGAAGACACACGATGTCATGTAGGGCAAGGTTTTGTGTTTTTCTTTTTAACCTTTTTTTTATTAGATATTTTCTTTATTTATATTTCAAATGCTATTCCGAAAGTCCCCTATACCCTCCCCCCGCCCTGCTCCCCTACCCACCCACTCCCACTTCTTGGCCCTGGTATTCCCCTGTACTGGGGCATATAAAGTTTGCAAGACCAAGGGGCCTGTCTTCCCAATGATGGCCGACTAGGCCATCTTCTGCTACATATGCAGCTAGAGACACAAGCTCTGGGGATACTGGTTATTTCATATTGTTGTTCCACCTATAGGGCTGCAGACCCCTTCAAAGGGTCATTACTTGATACCCAATAAATATGCCTGTAGGACTGGAGAGGTGGCTCAGCCCATAAGAACGCTGACTGCTCTTCCGAAGGTCCTGAGTTCAAATCCTAACAACCACATGGTGGCTCACCACCATCCTTAATGAGAACTGATGCCCTCTTCTGGTGCGTCTGAAGTCAGCTACAGTGTACTTATGTATAATAATAAATAAATCTTTGGGCCAGAGCGAATGGGGCTGGCCGGAGTGAGCAGAGGTCCTAAAAAATTCAATTCCCAACAACCACATGAAGGCTCACAACCATCTGTACAGCTACGTTGTACTCACATACATAAAATAAATAAATCTTTAAAATGAACAAATGAATGGATAGATAGATGATAGATAGATAGATGTCTGCAGCTCCCAGTAACTGATAATTAAAATGAGTCTTTTACTTGTACGTCTGACACTCATTTGTCCAGTTTTCAAGATGGCTAAGCAATGACAGACACAGTGCTTGTAACTGACTGTTTTTTTGTTTTGTTTTGTTTTGTTTTTGGTGGCTCTGTTTGCTCCTAAAGGAACTCAAATCATGTATCAACTCCAAATAGCTGTCCCTGGATGACCACAGTCAGGGATTTTTATTTTGTTTTGTTTTTCTGTTCTTTGGTTTTGGTACAGCTGTGAGAAGGACCCAGATTTTATCTCTTTGTGGGAAGCTCCCCTTTTTCCAAGCTCTGGTGGAGCTCCTGCAGACGTACAGTAGCTTGAGAGTGTGTGCAGCCGCTGTGGCAGCTCAACCATGCAATTTTATAGCAGGCAGCAAACAAGGCAGAGAATTCAGGGTTAAAAACTCAAGTGGAGTTCTGTCTTCTGCAGTAATGAAAGCTGACTCAAGGAGTAAATCAAATGGATCTCCTAACAAAATGAAACCAGCTGTCTGGCCTGGGCTGGTCTCTGATTTAGGTTAAGTAATTATTGCTCTAGTGTGGCTCAAGGTTGTTCTGTATTGGTGAAATAAGAGCTCACATGAGAATCATCCAACTTTTTAATTTACTGTAGCATCAGAAATTCCACTGTATAAAGAATTCAAGAAACGTAATCTTCTAAAAACTTTACCTATAAGCGTTTTCAAATACCAATGATTAAATCTCCCAAGACATAATTGCACAATACATAATTACATTATAGTAAGAACCTCTAGTATCTATGTTGATAAAAAATATTCTAGCATTAACTTTAAAGTAGTGTTTTTCAAATTTTACTGAAATGATATATCCTCATTTCCAAATAACTATAAAGATAAATTTTATATAGGGAGCTTTTTATGAAGAGCAACCAAAGAATAGCCACCTCTTATGCCCCTAGAGTAGTCTACTATGGTAGTACAAATGTTTTTCAATGAAGCCATGGCATACCGGTGATGGTTTAGAAGAAAAACAATTATTAATAAGGAAGCAGAGTGAAAGGATATACTCGTGGAAGAGATTTCTATGATTTGCAATATTCAGAATAAAATAAATCACCCATCCAGAAGACTGGGAGATGGCTCGGGACATACAACTATGAGCACATACAATTCTTGCACCACTTGAACTCATGTGGCATACCTATATCCAAACACACTCACATAACTAAGGATAGTAAAAATAAATATTAAAAAATGATTCGAGGGGTAAGAATGTTGTTAAATGGTAGGACGTATGCCAACTATGTGCAATCTGTAAGTTCAGTCTCTAGCAACACATACACACATACCTGCAGTCTCACATACATGCACACTCACACACATGCATGCACATTCTCACACTCACACACAAACACACACACACAGGCATGCACATAGAAAAGCACACACACAGACACACATACTAACAGACACAGTGTCTTGGTCTCTTTTTCTGACTGTATTTAAGTCAAATCACTGCTTTCATGTATATGCGTAGGAAAAGGACATAACTCCGTGATACAGCACATGCCTAGCATGTCCCAGCACCGAAGTAGTAAATATTTATAACGAGTCACATTAACTGATTTTCAAACACTGGCAAAATGTTACATTACAGACTGTTTCTTCAGTAGTCATATTTTAAGTGTATTTTCACTCCGTTGTGTACATTTAACTCAGTTCTCAATAAATAGTACATCATACGATTAATAGTCTGAGAGCAGTTGCATAGGTAGTTTAAAGCAAAGGGGAACGTTTCAGATGTTCTCCTTCTAATTACTATTTCTGGACACAACAAAGGACATATTTACCTTCCAATGGGACCCAGGCTTGCAGTTTTCCTGAGTCTAAATAGTATTTCTCAAAGTTCTTGGCAATTAGTCCAAATAATGCTTTACAGCACTTCAGAGTAACAGTTACAAGTTCATATCTCCAAACTATTATGTATACTTTTTGATATCAATTCATTTTTAAATAAAATAACATATCATGTTTAGACTTAGTTAGAAATTGAGCTGTGAAACTCCATAGAAGTATACAATTTACTTAAAGATTAAGAAGAAACTCTGCAACAATATTTAAAAGGAAATTTTATTGATTTTTCCTTTCAAACAGTTAAGACTAAAAACTAAGGTCCTTAAAAAGATAGAGTACTGGAATTTAAGAAGGACAGAGAAGAATACTTCTATCAGCACACAGCCAGGACTTTCCTTTCAAAAAACTAAAAGCCTGTGCACAGTTTGTACTGAATGAGTCTTTGTGAACAGGTAAATATCATTAATGCAAATGTAAGGAAAACTGGGCAGTTTCTAGCAGCACCCCTTAATTGTTGAACTAAATTACGAGGTCAGTCTCTAGTCTCCCTGTAACAGTTTCCACTAGTATGATTAGGGTGGCAGCCATTCCCTATGTGGAAAGGACAGCTTTCTGCCCCGAAATCCCTTTCCTTGTTCTGAAATGTTTCCTTCGAGACCCTATTTCTCTCTAGCTCAACTTTTGGATAATCATTTTGTTGCTGTAAAGTTATGAATTCCACACGGGTGACAAATGTTCGCTGAATTTTCACCTTTTATAGTTAGTCCCACATAAATTCACGTTCTTTTTACTCTGGGCTAATCAACTAAGATTCTATAGTCTATTTTTTCCCATGCCCTTTCTTGACAGAATAAGAAATCAACATAAATGCTTTCTTTAAATCTTTGTTTGGTTTAGGCAACATTGTCCTGTCCTTCTGTTCAGCTTCAGGAAGAACAGCGTCTGTGGAGAGGGAGAGAGTTGACAGCAGTGGCGACCGCTATGGTGAAGACCCCCTGTCATCAGTGGTACTCACTGGCAAGGGGTGCTATAAAGTGTCACCACTACCTGATAATGTAACACTTGGTAGCCTGAAGTGAAGCAGGAGATAGAAGTTTCCAAAAATTGCAATACTTTAAGCATCCTCCCTGTCTTCCTCAGGACCCTAACAGGGAGCCACTTCCCCACAAGCTTTGAAGGAAGCAAGCCTTTCCTGTATGTGGTTGTTGAGGGGTGGCATAACAGCTGTGCAGAGACCGAAGCTGAGATGAAATGAGATAGACGGCCTACACAGACGGTCATGAAGAACGTTTTCACTTAAAAGCTGAGAGGTGAGAAAAAAAAAAAAAAAGCTGAGGTGACTGTTCTAGTCACTCAGCAGTACTGCATGCAACCTATTCAAAGTATATTCTCCATTTTTTTCTTTTCCTTTTATTCCTTCTTAAAAATGACTCTTTGGCACACCTTAAAAGAACCAAGTAACTTCTTAGTTCAAATTACTTTGTTAAGTATTGTTTTCATGGCAGGTTTTCTAGAGTATAGAATGAGAACATAATAGAACCAAATTCTAGTTCTAGTAAAGAACCTGGAAAGTTCTTCCGACTTATTACAAGATATTTTGTATCACCAGCAGTACCATAGTCGGGATCGGGAATGTCACTCAAAGTCTGTAATGTTAAAGGCTTAGTCTTCAGCCATACCAATGTCAGGAGGTGGTGGAACTTTCAGAAGGTAGAATCTAAGAAGTTAAACCATGAACCCACATTCTTTTAAAAGGACATTATTCCTATCCCACTTCTATATTTTTGGTTTCCAGGATCTCACAAAATAGGCATACTTGTTCTGCCACACTCCTCTCCTTCCAACCATGATTATGCCTTGGTCCAAATGGTCCTAAATCATGAACCAACATAAGGAAAGCTTCCCTCTTAAGCTGATTATGCCATGTATTTCATCACAGCATAAGAAGCAAATGCAGGTTCTTTTTTTTCCTAGATATCAGAATGATATTTGAGATGTGAAACAATATTTCACTTTCATATTGTATGAATAGTGGCAATTATATAAATCACTAGGGCTTTTAACCTATCAAAATGTTTTATAATAAAATATATTTTCCCACTCTCAAATTGTAAGATTCTTGAGTTAGCCAAAATAAGCAACTCTATTTTCAGTAACACCATTTTATTCAACATATAAATATAACAAGGCCCTGAAAGACATAGGAATTTACTCATCACTGGGTGAGAATGCCTCTTTCTTTTTTGTGACAAGCAGTGATTTAAAAAAAAACTCAAGTATTAAAAGATAATCTACCTCTTATTTTATCTATAAGAAATAAAGATGTTCCCCTTTTAAAAAAATTCAGGTCATAACAATTAAGCAATTCTTCAGCATATCAAGGAAGTTCCTTTCCATTCCGCATTTTTATTCCTGTAATTTCGAGATGTTGCCGTAGTCTTTCCCATGTAGCTATTGATGTTTTATATTTGAAGAATTCAAAGCACTATGGAAAATATAACATTTAAATTGCATATACTATTTTTATGTGACAAGATATTCTGAGTTCCTGAAAGATATGTTTAGATTGTAATTAAACCTCTGCATAGTTTTAAAATATTAAAAAAAAAGAATAAGGATGGGGGAACCAATATTAATGAAATTATAGCTATGATTTAACTGTTATAAAATTATATTGGGATAGATATACTGGTTTGTTGAGTTATTTTGCTATTCTGATGAAAACAATGTGCTTGTTTTAAAATATATATGTGTTGTATTTTTTGGAAGGCTGTAAAAGGTTCCATTATCATGCATAGACCATTTTAATCAGTATCAAAAGAAGGAAAATGAAGCGAAAGTCTTTCATCTTTTTAAAACTTTATTATTTAAAATCTAATAATACAGTAAATTAACATTAAGTATGTTCCCATTGTTGTTTGATGTATCTCTAGAATGTTTCCCTCTTACAAAACTCGAACTCTACCATGAGGTATCAACTGCCTGTTTCCTCCTCCAGCCTCAGGCAACCGCCATGCTACCTTTGTTTACTGTTTTAGAAGCCTCCTACAAGTAGAATTATATACAGTATCTTTCTGTGACTGGCGTGTTTCACTTAGTGCAGTATCTTCTAAATTCAACCACTGTGGAGCTTGGGACAGAATCTTTCCATTTATAAACAACGAAACATTAGACACTTGCATTCTTCATCTTTATAGAGTATTTTCTAAGTAAATGAAAGTCAGCAAGAAAAAAGGATGTTCAAGCATGCACACAAAGTCTGTCTACAAGCTGTTCAATTTGTCTTGTGACAGAATGTACACACCCAAATGAAAATCATTCAGTGTGGCCACAGTTATGTTTTGAACTCTTACCTTTCTTACTATTTAATAACTTATGATGGAACTATCAAGAGTATGTTGATGCATATGAAGAAACCCTAGTCCCTTTAGCCCAGAAATATGGATGTAAGAATATAGATAAGGAACCATGGAACAACGGGACCTGGAAGAAAACTAATTTTTTTCAAAATTCATAAAATTATGTTTAAATTATTTTTAATACCAAATGTAGAAAAGAAACTTGATGTTGCAGATATTCTGTGGTTTCTCTTGGTGATAGATTTGATAAACCGTTAAATTGCTAAGGTACAGAGTACTCGCATTCCGTTGAACAACGTAGGAAACAATGGCATGTTGCTATCCTGGAGGGATAATTCAGTATTAAAAGAATGAATCTGCCATACAGGATGATGTCCTTCGGATGACTATAATCTACCTGCTGGATTCTCTGTCCAAAATCACTTGAGTTTCTAGGACATGAGGAAGCCTCTGCCATCTTGTGTTTGGTATTTGGGAGCTGCTTTGGTCATTTGTATTTCTTTTGCATCTCGTTCACTTTCTCACCTCCCTCTCCCACTCCAAGGGGCCACAGATCCTCTGGGTTCCTCTTTAAATTTCTGGCTTCCATTATGTGGAGTGATTAATGGTGGTGGGCCTGGTACACGTTGAGGTCAGTGTATTGAGCATCCTGTATGTCATCGACAAATACACCCGTGTGCATTCACCGGCTAGCTTTTCTCCTCCACGGTCATAATTTATTCATCCCAGAGTACACTCAACCATCTGCTATTTATTTTGTTTGCTTTAAGCATTATTTCCCTTGATTTGTTAAGCTAGGGCACAGGTGAATAGTGGTAACAAGCAAAAGGGGGTGCTGGTGTTGGACACAGGAGGAGGGAGCCCAGCTCCCCATGAGGAAGAACACTCAGCTCCCAATAACAGGCCTAACTTTCTTGTTGAAGACTTAACACCCCTACTTAATAAGAGTATTTGAGCCAGACCTAATCATAGCTAGCTAAGGCTAGACCCCTGGGGTGAGCGGTGCAAAGCTGGGGAATTTTAAGCATCCTTAATAGTAGCCCTGTAATAAACTGGTGCTCTGAATCTTTGCAAGTGTCTGTACAAGACTGGGCTATAAACTTTATATTTGGCTAAGACGCTCATAAAGAAACACCCACCTGATTTCAGACATGCATTTTTGGCAGTATGAAGGCTAACTAAATTAGCTATGGTCCTATTTTTAGCCGCTTGCTTTCTCTGCCTAAAATACAGTGATTCTATCTGTACAGCAGTTTTACCACTGCCCTCCACTACTGCTCTATACAATGCCTTTTGAACTTGGAATTTGCTTCTTTACAGGGTCCAAAACGTTCTTTTTTAATTTATGACTCTGGCATTGTGACCCTTCTTTTGTTCATGAGTGGCAATAAGTGTTCTTATGTTTATCAGTGCTCCAGTAAATAGTAATCCTAATATTACAACAATAAAAATCTAAAACCACTTTGGGGGGGGGCAAGAAGAGCTGAAGTGTCTCTTATTTGGGGAGGTCTTTGTGTTGATTTGAGGAACTTAGGTCAAACTGGTATTTGACCTTTGGCAGGAGGCTGCCCTGGGTCTCATATTCTCAACAAACTGGGCCCAAGACAATAGTGTGCTTTATAGCCAAGGGCCAGATCAGTGTGTTTCTCCAAGGAAGACCTCAAGCTGAAAAGCCAACATGCTTGACAACCACCATCAAGGTACCAAGGGTCTAAGCACTAGACATTGGAAAACAAATGGGGGAGAGCTACATCTGGAATCCTAATGGGCCGCCGATGGTTCCCAGCACAGGGAAGAATTACCCATGTTATTTTATCATCCCTTGCGCTAACTTTGCTGTTTATGTACAGCAATAAATGATTTTTTAAAAACATATTTGGGTCATTATGTCATATACCACCAGCAAGTAAGGTTGTTTTATTGTGCTTGGAGTCAAAATACAAGGCTGTGCCCAGATGTACGGGAAGTTTAAAATCTCTTGTCCTTCTGTGTTCATTCCTCTTGGACAAATGAGTTAAGTTTTTAAAAGGGAAATTGAGAATTTTTATGACTTCTATTCCCACCTTACCAGTAAAATTTGCACCAGTATTTTTCTACCCAGCAAAGGTGCTTGGCCAATGATAACACTAAATACTAATGCAGAAAGCCAAACAGCTTCCAAGCAACAGGAAATGCCAGAGGTCCTTTTTATTTTTCCTCGTTTTATATTGCTAGCAAGTTGGATTCTGCTGCCTAGACTGTAGTATAATCAAAACTTAACTGCAGATCAAGAATGAAAACTGAGATATGGAGGCCCAAAACTGTATGTAGAGCTCACCGTTCCTCTCTGTTAGCTGCAATGTCTTAAAATTCACCTGCTCTATCAATGTCTGCATCTTACATACCCACGATTTACAAGGAAGATGGAGTATTTTCTGAGCTTGAAAATTGGCTACAATGCTGAAGTCTCTATGATGCATTCTTTAGATATACCCTAAGACCCAGACAAATAATTGCATTACTACCTGCACACCACTACACTTGGGGAAAATTCGGCATCCCTCATTCATACATTCATATTCTAAATGATCTTCCATTCCATTATTGATAAAGGGAGCCTTTTCACTCGAGCAAATAATAATGACTGAGAGCTTACACATCAAGGGAGAAGGAAGGCTGAGAAAGCAGATGTTCAGATGTGGATCCTCAATGATGTACCGTGCAGAAAATCAGTCCTTGTGTGCTCAGTGTCTGAACCAGGGGACACTGGCTTTCCTGTTTACTTAGCTTGCCCTGTCACTGGTTTAACAGGTGGCCCAGAAAGATTTAGGAGATGTTTTCTCTCTCCATGAAGGAATGTCAAATCATTTTCCAACGTGTCCTAGGATATTCATTATGACAAGTTGGAAGTCTAGAGACAGGGTCAAGCAAAAGCAGAGGAGGTGGCTGTAGCTGACAGCTAGAGGTGGTTGTGGTGCAGTTAAGGAACTGTTTGAGGACTCCTGCTGAAACATAATCACTTAATTTTGAAATATTTTCTCTAAGAGATGAGTTATTTACCCCTTGTTTCTTTGCTTCATTTTTATTTATTAATTTATCTATCTATCTATTTTTAGAGGCAAGGGGTGCTGCACTTTGTAGCACAGGCTGGCTTTAAGTTCAAGGAAATCATCCTGTTTCAGCCCATCTGGTATAGGGTCACAGGTGTGAGCCAACATACTGGCTTCATGTGGCACCAGTCTGGCACACACTCTTTTCCAGCTCCCATCATTTGTCATAATCTCTTGATATTTGGTGAGTCTTGCATTGTAGCAATCTTGAATTTTTTTTTCCAGAGGACCCCTTTTAGTTTCCAAATCTTGAGTTCCATGGAACTATCACCTTGATCTAACCACTAATGATTGGCTGCTTTAAAAAGCAGTGACTTTGTTGTGAATTTCAGCAGGATGCTCTCCACAGGCAAGAATCAAAGTCTTCATCATAGGAGTCCTTATCTGACTACACACCAGTTAAAGGTCCTTCTCTCTTCCCTTATTCCTCCGCCCATCCCCACCCTGCCTCTTTGGTATTCATATTAGTCACATTTATTCTTTGATTTGGTCTTGTTGCATGATAACTTTTCTTTAGCAAAGATTTTATTGGTTCTTCTTTCCCATGTTCAGAAACATCCGTTCCTTCCCAGGGACCTGTCTACTTAGGTTTCACCAGTATCTGATTCTTGGCACATTTCACACTTCAGGAACATTTAAAATCTCTTGCTTGTGCCTCCACATTCCCTGAGCCCAGCAGTTTTCACAGATCATCGGTGTCAAAGCACATACGTCTTCCTTCAAAATACTGCCAGAATCATCTTCCAAACTAACCCCATATGGCTCCGTTCAGCTGAAAAACTTCAACAATCTCATTTGCACATGGATGGGAAAGATGGCTCAGAAAAACAGTTCTGTATTCTCCAGGTATTTTTCCATGAATCATGGCCGTTTGTTCCTGCCTATGGTGTTCTGTTAGTTGCATTTGGAAGCTAAATGTTTATGAATGGCCATGCAATGCTTCCTATCCTCAGTCAGGTATATTAGTCACAACCTTGTGCTTACTTTCTAAAGTGATGCAGAGTATGCTCCGTCTGTTTGCAAGTGCAAAGATGAAGAAAAACAGAGCTAGCAAGAGAATATCTGAAAATTTGTCTTTCTTGTCTTCTCTTCCACCCTGTTATGACAGTCTACAATAATTCCCCAAAGTCAGAGAATGTGACTTTAATTATTTCTACACCCACCCCAATAGTAATATATGGCATTATTTACACTTGTTGAAATCAATTGTCCCAAATAATTCATTCTTTAAGAATTTTCAATTTTGGCAGCCTACAAAATGGTTCAGTTGCTGATTTATTTGCTAAGATACCTTGAGAGCCTGAGTTCAATTCCCAGAACCCACATGAAGAGTCGTGGTGCCACACAACTGTAATCCTAGTACAGGGGAGGTGGAGACAGGCAGATCTCTGGGGCTCATTTGTCACCCTGGTTAGTCCCCGGTCCTGGTGAAACCTCCCATGTCAAAAAGTCTGATGAAAGACAGCTTGAGGAATATTGGTTGAGTTTGACCTCTTGCCTTCACACACATCCAGATGCTCACATGTGTGCCCCAAGATGCACCTGTGCATCCACACTTAGGGAGCTGTTTATTTTAATCCTTACTTCCTGTTGTGCCATCGGTGCCTCTATCTCATGGTAAAAGAGTTTAGGTTAGAGTGATGAAATAAGAATGTCATGTGTGTCAGCTATTGGATGGAACACAAGGCCCCCAATGGAGGAGCTAGAGAAATTACCCAAGGAACTGTAGGGGGCTGCAACCCTGTAGGTGCAACAACAATATGAACTAACCAGTATCCCCAGAGCTCATGTCTCTAGCTGCATATGTAGCAGAAGATGGCCTAATCAGCCATCATTGGGAAGAGAGGCCCCTTGGTCTTGCAAAGTTTATATGACCCAGCACAGGAGAATGCCAGGGCCAAGAAGTGGGAGTGGGTGGGTAGGGGAGCAGGGAACTTTCAGGATAGCATTTGAAATGTAAATAAAGAAAATAATAATAAATAAATTAAAAAAGAAAAGAAAAGAATGTCATGTGTAAGGGGTGAACAGAGCATTCCCCATGGCTTTAAAAGCATGCTGAATTTACTTCTAGTATTACAGACCATAATCGTGAAATCGTTTCAGTTGTTTGGTGGGATGATTTTCTTAGTATGAGGCTCACAGAGTATTTTCTTTCATACAAAAATCTTGTTCCTGGATTCACAGACACTAGGAGTCTTATGTACAAGGCATCACTGCAGTGCACATGTCCCATTTTCCACACACATGAACAAAAAGAGGCCCTTACACACATCCTCTTTTTTGTTGTTTGTTTCTTCTAGTCTATTATTCATAATAGAATGAGCCACAGTTTTAGCTACTTTCTGTGCCCCAAACATTGCCTCTGACACTGGCTCAGGAACAGGGAATAGTTATCATAGAGGATTCCAGTGAGGAACCATAATTGTAAGGTGGGTGGATGGGATGGATCATCAGTGATGATCGGGTAGGGTGCCGGTGCCCGGGTAAGGGGGGAAACATGTTCTAACAAATAGCTTCCTTTCTCTTTACCTGAGTTATTGAGATGCTATCTCAAAAACTTTGAAAGGCATACACTGGAGGGGTCACTCCTTTTCTTTAAAGTGTAATCTTTAACTGAAGTGTAATTGACATGGAACAAACTGAATATTTTTAACCACTTATATATGCATTATTAATATATGTTCATTAAACTAGTGTTATACTCAATACTCTCAGGAAAATATTCCTTTCCCTCATAAATGTTCTCCTCTTCCTTTGCTATTCATCCCACTGAACAAATTTATGTATGCCACAGCAAATTTTAATTTTGTTCAGTTTTACACAAGACTCTACAGTATATAGTTTTTACGTTATCCATCTGTGCTGTTGCATATTCCACTACTAAGTTTGCTTATATTACTAACTAGTCTTCTGTTGGGAGGATGTGTCCATTTCGGCGGCCTTTACCGAGCTTTTCCATGTGATAGCTGTTGTACTGGATGCTGGAATACACAGCACTAACAGCTGGCCTTCAGAGAACCTATCTGGTATCTAATATAAATGCATCTGAAATAATAGCTTGATGATTATGACTATTGTGGCTTGTATGTGGTGTATAACTTGTAGGCTCAATTGTTCGACCATTTTTTGCCTGCTGGTGACTCTGCTTTGGAAAGTTGTGGAATCTTTAAGAAGAAGAGGGTCACTGGAGGAGGGCCTTCAGGTTTTATGACCAGGCCATACTTCCTTCTACCTTGTGCTTCCCAACTGCAGACACAGCGTGGCTAGCTGCCTCATATCCCTGCTGCCAACCATGTCCACCATATTCTCTCTGCAAAATTCCCTCAACTCATAAGTCAAACAAAACCTTCTAACTTCAGAGGTTTCTTTTCAAGTATTTGGTCAAAATAGCAAGAAAACTGAAAAAAATGACAAAATGTATTCAGTAATGTAAGGGATTACAGGAAATCGAAACCTTTATCAAAACCATTATCAGATTCAAGGTTCACGATGGCCTTATGCTTGAGGTAGGTATGATGCACAAGGAGTGAGGTCAAAAGAGCTATTACTGGTTCAAAGTGAATGCCATGACATGTGGTAGGTAAATCCAATGTAAAGGACCTTCCATGCTAGATGCCTAAATTATATCTTAAATTTTTTTAGGTTTATTTATGTAAATTTACTTATTTATGAGTGCTTTGCCAATATGTATGCCTGCATGCACTGGGAAGATCGAATTGATAGTCTGTTTTTCTAGAGTAAGTAAAGATTACCCATGGATGCAGTGTGGGCAGATTACAGGGGACAGCAGTTACAGGGGTCCTTTTCCCTAAGAGAAATCTCTTCAATCTTAGCATTGTAACTTGATTCAGTTAAGAAAACAAAAGGCATTGCTATAGAATGGACAAATGTGGGAGTTATAATCTCAGAAATAAAAAACAATAAAGAATTCATCAAAAAAGATTCCTATATTTGATGTTTAGTATCTAGATAAATAGGAATTGGATTCAAGAATGAAAGCAGAGTTAGGGAAGATGGCATGTTCATTTGAATATCTGAATTCAAAGTTGAAGTGTTTAGAAAAATTCAGAAACTAGATGGGCAAACATATGGATTATACTACACAGGCATTTGGAGATAAAGATAGACTTTTTCTCATATTCATATGTATGCAAGAGGAAGACAATTGATATAAGAATATTACTTCAAATAAAGCTATTAGAGTTGCTGTCTTTGTGGGAAAATTAGATATATTGGTTCATATTTATCTATAATCTTCAATTTATAGATTCTTGAAGTAAGATGGGGGGTGCTTAAACTTAGAGTCAGTGCTTCCAAGGGAGGGATCTAAGAACCCATTAATTGCGAATTAAGAATATATACAGCGTCTGTGAGTTTATCATTAGGGTCTGTGAAATCAATCTTCAATGACTATTAAACCATCATAATAATTGATGTGGGAGTGGTCATGATTTAGATTTACTAACACTACATAGATTTGACATACAGAAGTTTATAGGTAGGAGCATTTGCTTTCTGAAAGGAATATGTAAAAGGGGGAATTTACTCCCACTTCAAACCTGGTAATTCTATTTTGATAGAATTCATGAAAGTTTAGGAGTGGGATTAAATGCACAGCAAGGAAACAGTCAGCCAGAACAAGAGGCACTCATTTCCCTATTTTTATACATCATAGAAAAATTAGCAGGTGACAAACTTAATACATTTTTTGACTAAGTGATTAGCAGTTCTGATCTCTAAACAGTATTTCCCAGAAAGCCAGAAAAGCCATCCTGACCTATATTAAATCTAAAGATTCTACATATTGTTCTACCTTCAAACTTGATTACCATGAGGAAAACGACTGTAAGGAAGTCCAGAAAATCTAGTGAAGCCATCTCCCACCCCCCCTCCCCTCAAATCAAATTAAGAGGCTAAGATTGAAGTGACTTTTCCGAGGGACGGGCTCCCTGTAACTGTTGTCCTCTGTAATCTCCCCCACACTGCATCCAGGGGTAACCTTTGCTTGCCATAGAAAAACAGACTGTAAATCTGATCCTCCCAGCTTGTTGATGTTTTTAAAGCTGGCGAGCAAACACGGTGCAGAACGTGGAAATTTTGGCTTCCACTGCCACATAGATCGCTGGAAGCTTTTGAGGACATAGAAAATTGTCTATTCTGATTTCCAAAAACAGCAAAATTATTAAGTTATGTGGAGCAGGAAAGTTTTTATATTTGATATCATATCATTGCTTCCAAAACACTCTCCATTTCTTCTAAGTGGAGAACTCTAAAAACAAAATGAAAACAATGGACTTAATCTACCAAATGATGTCTAACAATCTGCAAAGAAATTGATTTAAGTTTCTTTTTCAAGATAGAAAACAATTGTGTAGTTTCGGGTCCAGAGGCATTTACTGACAATCAAAATATTGATTGCACATCTCCTAGAAATTTTAGTATTCAAAATTCTTTTAAAGAAGATGATTAATTATAAAGGGAAAGCATGTTGCATCATAAAAGATCAAAGGAATATTAATATTTTCAGTAAATGTTATTTCTTGTGTGGAAGTGTGTGGGTACATACGCCCACGCACATGTGTGGAGGCCTGAGGTCTCCTCTATCTTTCTCTCTGAGGTAGGTATGGTCTATCATTGAACCTCAAGCCCTTCTTTTCAGTTAGACTAACTAGCCAGAGAATTCCAAGGACCCCGCTGTGTCTGCACCGCAGCACTGGGCTACAAGCACATTTGACCATGTAGGTGTTGGAGGCTCGACCCTGGGTACTCATGTTTGCACAGCAATCACTCTTTCACACAGAGCCGTGTTACCAACCCACCTGTGAACTTAAAGAAGTGTGTGTTTAAACAGTCATTACATAAACCGAGAAATGTGTGAATTTTTATAACAAATCACGCTTTCATTTTCTTTTCTTTGTATATCTTCCTAACATGCTAGAGCCTAGCATCTGTAACACCTAGTCAGATCTTTTTCACAATATATTAAACTCCTCATGAGGCATCTCCATTTGTTTCACCATGAAAAATCCAACACTGAAGACGTCAGCACTGACAGCATCAACCAAACTCTCTTCGAGGAAAACTTGGGAACTGGCATCCAGTGGCTTGGACTCTGGGGTAATCCCATTTTATCCTCACACTGAGTCACAGACACAACTCAACTGCTCCTGCATCTGTCTATCAATATACATGCACCCTCGAACACACCTATCTTCTATCTTCACCTTCCTAACAAGATGGTTCCTCCTCTTACTTCCTCCATTGCCCCTTAGTGCATCTGGTATGCAAATACCTGTTGGCTCTCCGCTTCCTCTATAACACATTTCAGAGCTGTCTCCTCTTATATCCTACAAGCATCCTAAGGGCAGCGGTGGTATTTTATATTCCATTTTATCTACAGCATCAAAATTAAAATCTAGCACATGGTAAGCATGTGAGCAAATAAATCCAATATAGCAAAGTACACAAAGAAAGGTCAAGCAATGACTGGAGGCAATTTTCCCATTTTGTTATGGGATATTCTTTAATTCATAATGTGTTGATATTTCTCTTTAAAGTTATTAGTCTTACAACTTTAGTTTCTCAATGTATAAAAAGGAACACTATTATGCATGGAAGAAAATGCCTTTAAGTTTAGCATTTACGAGGATGAAGCTGGGAGCTGAAAGTTCTATAGGCTAGCCTGGGCTACACAGTAATTTATAGACAAACTTGGGTTGCATAGATATAGTCTGCCTGGAACAAGAAAACAAAACTACATATTTACTTCTGTTATTTAATTACAAACACATTTCTTCTGCTGAAAACCAATAGCAGAAATTTTAGTTTTGAGCTAAAAGTATACTTATCTACAAGTAGAAATATCACTGCTTATTTCTAGAATAAGATCAAAAAATTTTCCTCAATACTTGTAGGAACTCTGCCTTTGAGTAAAATAATTAATCTTTAATTAATTGTTAGTTTTAATTGTTTTCAGCTTACACTTGAATTTTGATGTATAGCGTTGGGTTTTCCAAGGGAAAGGAAATGTCAAGAGTCACTGAAAACTGAGAAAGACTTCAGGCTCGGGGGAGGATAGGGAAAGGAAAATTTTTAGGCTTTGTAATGAAAGATATTCTTTATGCAGCTCTGTCTGAAGAAGTGACAACTGTAGTCTTTGGGTTTTTGATTAGGGAACCTGCACCCCAATCCTAAATGCTAAGGCATTTATTCACCAATTCACTTTTCCTGGCATATGAGAAAAAGGTCTCGTGATTGCCATTTCCCAAACCTTATTCCAATGGAAAACCTTAGTTGGTTTTTTACTATAGAGGTGATCAACATATCTAAGATATTCTTTTCAGTTTTCAGTTTTCAGTTGGTGAGACACAAAAAAGGGAGGCCATAATGCTCTGTGCTCCCTTTGTACCACAACATATGCTGTCTAAACTGTCCAGTGTCTTAGAACATTTGGTTGTAAAGTGTCTTTTCTATGAAGTCCCCAAAGGCTAATTTCAAAGAAAAGGTCACATGGTTCTAACATTTACCAGCATTTTTCTGAGTCTACAGCCTACTATCTCCTCTGAAAATTGCTAGAGACTATGAAAAGTCTACGCTACAATAAGGAAGGCAGTTAAGCCACTACAGTAATAAAGGAAAGGCTTGTGGAAATCATTCTGACAGAACTGATCGATCCGGTAGCCTTTCTGTAACACTTTTTTTCTGTAAAGTCTGCAGTTTTTCACATGTTAGGCAAGTGTATGAGGGCATGTGGATTTGGATGGGAATCTTAAGTACTGGGGAAAGCAAATCCTTCACTAAGACCTCAGTGCTAGAGAGCGAGGAGCATGTTTGATGGAGGTCTACAAAGTCATGACAGGAACTCGGCTGCAAGAAAGCCTGAGACAGTCAGAGACTCAAAGTAATGAGCTGAATTCCCCAAAGTCTCAAGCAGTTTCCACCCCAGGGTAACAAAAACAAGAACTCATGTTTGTTTGTTTTGGAATCTCCGTTTGGACCTGGAAGGTCAGCCTGTGAACAGCCAAGCCATTGTTCCCCAGCAGCCATCCTGATCGCTGTCCAGCACCTGACTAGGAGGTAAGAAACCTGGGTTCTCTATCTGAGTCTCTAAATCAGCCCACACTAAGATTCCTGGAGATTCACTATTTCTCAACTCCAGAATTGCTGAGAAATGACCTCCCCCTCTGGGCAACAGAGCACTTCTGGAGAGCATGCTGTTTGAGCACTACAGCAATTTGCATTTATTGGCACTTAGAAATATAAGGTATAAGGCTGATGCCCAATTTACTTTTGACTGAATATCACTACATCACACAAGCTAGCCAGAGGCTCTTGGGTTAAAAACCATCCTCCTGCCTCAGCCTTCTAAGAAGCCAGGATTACAGGTGTGTGTCCCTGTATCCAGCTAGGCTTTTAGTTTCATTAGTTTGAGACAAATATTGTCTTACTTTTGATTATTTCTGCCAGGACCTAGTCTAAGACTGTAGATAAATTAATTTCAATGGTCACAAAGACATTATTAGAGAAGTATACTATGGTCTTCACTGACAAATGAAATGACAAGATCACAAACAAGTACTTGTCCTAAGTGGTCCAGCCCAAGACTGGCAGAGCTACAGGGCTCTCACCTTCTACAATGCTATATGTCCATGTTTGTTCCCAAACTGTACCAGATCCAGTGCTATGGGGAGGGTTAAGCTGGAGCATATATACTCTCACTTACCTGTTTGATAAGAACAACCAACTCTAGATTTGGCTCACGGAATCAGGGACTATAGTATATAAACTTATACTCCTTCTCCACCACAAAGAAGAACATGGTTGCTCTATGAGGTGCAGGTCTTTAGGTAGAGAAAAAGTTTAATAGCTTAAAGGTGGGATTGTTCTATTCCTTGATTTGTGTGTATTTGGAATAAAGGGGGATTCGAACATATTAAGTATCAATTTCTACCGTCATTTTAAATAATTAAACTTCTGGTCAATTCCTAAACTTTCTGTACTAATAGTTGGCATGAATCCCAAGTGCCAACAAGCTTCTAAGGTTAGATCTGTTTAAAAACATTATCTGATGGAAGTTTCATGACATTAATATTTTCTGAAAGCTCACATGCACCTGTGGCTACTCTATGCTCGGACTTTAGTTATGCTGCCATCAGACTGTACAGCAAAGAGGAATGTCAGGTCCCAATGGAAAGAAGAAAACAAAGCACACAGTGGGGCTGTTGAGAGTAGCTGCAAAGGTTGAGCTGCTTCTGCCACATGTAAAGCTTCTGGTTTCTACTCTAAAGATGCTCTGGGTCTGCCTTAAACAGGGGTAAACAGGACAGTGGTGTCCTGCTTGACCTGCAGAGCTTGCTCTATGACCTCACAGTGCAAAGAAACTGCTCAACAGCACAAATCCCAGAGAGATCTCTCATGCAAGATCTGTGAAATAATTGCACTAGCAGCTCTCCCAAAGCTTTTCAACGTCTCACATGAGTCAAAGTTTGAGAGATACTGAAGCTAAGGAAATACACACTGTTGCAGTTATGTTAACTCCAAACCTATCTGGAACCAACCCACATGAGTTTTAAAATAGTGCACTGCATCCAGGAGGAACCAGATCTCGGCGTGAAGTCCAGAGCCCTGGAATAGACTTAAGAAACAGTTTTTCCTGGGTGTGGGTTCAATGTCTGCAATGTACACTTTGGGCACTAACAGGGGTTCACCAATGCAAACAACTGCTGGGGAGCTGGAACCAAGGTGAGCAATAAGAGAAATGAGACCTGAAGTGTCCGTGCAGCGAAGAGCAGAGCAAGGCCCATTGCTGGAACTAGACTAAAGGGCACAGGGTCCAGGTCTCACCAAACCCAGATGCTAATGCAAAATACACAAGTGAAGGCTGAGTCCTTCTTTATCTAACAGCACAATCCTTCCAGAAACAGAAGCTGGGCAACATAGCAAGAACTATCAAATCAGTCCCAGCAGGGTTCTGAAATGGAGCACTAAGGAAGTCCACGTTGATTAAAAAACAAACAAACAAACAAACTGCAGTATTAGATTTGGTTTGCTCTTGGAAAACAAAAGTGGGTTATCGATATCTATATGGGGTGACAGAAGCAAAACTTTCTTGAATTCATGCAAAGTACATGAGTCTTCAATGCCAGACTCCAAAATGGTCTTTGTCAGGTTGGATTGGGTAAAACAATACAAATGAATTAATAGCACAGAACTATTAATCGTTATCCAGACTATTAACTATTATCCAGAGCAGATGCTGGATTAATAACAGTATTTAAAAATATATAAACATATAGACTAGTAATATTTTAGGAAAAAATAAAATTAAAGTATGAGAGCCATTATAACTACCTAATGATTGAAGTTGTCTTTATATTTTATACAGAAAAAAATATTCTTAAAAATACACTCTTCACAGACCCATTCAGAAAAATCTCTTTAAATGTGTATGACATTTGTACAATTATTAAGGGTTTTAAAAGATGTCCATTACTTCTATTCTTCCTTCAATTAATATCAGGGGGGAAAAAAGCCACAAAAAAATTTACTAGAAAAATACCGTCTCTCGAGAGTCCAAGAGCACAGTAGCATATTTAGGATTTGTAAGATTAACATAAACCACACAAATGTTTATTTCTCCCTGAAGTTGTACCATTCGTCACATCCTAACCACCACTTCCTAGTAGCTTATACATGGAAAATTACCGCTTCATGCATCTCAACCAACTGATACCTAAAGCCAACCATGTGACTGGAGGAAGGAAAAAGAAAGGTTAAATTCCTACCTATTAGTTTCGTAGACTAAAGACATGTACCTTTGCACCTGAAATATATCTATTATTCATCAGACTTAAACATATATGTATCCACAGTGACAGGCCTGTGACAGCTGGAGGATAGCTATTTCTACAAGGCTTGTAGTTTTATATAAAAATAGGATGAGGTTTCCATATTTAGAGTACAGCTCAATTTAGATTTGAATGAGCAAAAATCCCAAGGCTTAATGACCAGATGCAGTTACTATACTGGAGAATAGACTGTGACAAATATATGTGAAACCATATTCACTAAACTACATATAATTTTTCATGTATCTTAGCACCACTGATTGGCTGTCATATGAAGTAATTCAGGCAATGACAAACTCCACAAACTGTAGGACCATGAAAGGCAGCCTGGTCCCTGGATGGACGGAAGGTGTTTTACTCTGCTCCTGGGCACCCCGCTCCTGTCACGTAGCTACACCCCCTTACCCCCCCCACCCCCCATCCCTCTCTAGATTTGTGGCCAACAGTCATGTAAGAGCAACGCCCCACCCCCTCCACATGTAGATGACATGACCATAGATCACGTAGGCTCAAGATCTCCATTTTAATGAGGTACCTAAAGGCCTGAAGGGCGTAGCCAGTTAAGCTCTCCTTCCCAGACACTCCTCCCTGCAAAAGGTATTTAACCTCAGACCTGCACTGAGAAAGGGGATAGAGCTTTACTCGTCCACTTTCTGCCATGACAATAAATGCCTTAAAATTATGGACTGTCTCTTTTCACTGGAAACTGCCTGGAGGAGCAATGGAGAAGGCCTTTGCTTAAAGATCCCCTGTCTAATCTCCAGTAAAAGGCCTCTCTACCCTCCCAGCCATAGCCGACATCATGGCCAAGTTCAAACCCATTGCCACTGACAAGCCAAGAACTCTCTCCACCAGGTCCAGATCCAGCAGAGTTCCCCTCTTTTCCCCCTGGACTCCAGGCTAGATCCACCCCGAGGGTCCCTGCTCCATTCTCAGCTCTTCCACAGTTCCCAGTAGTGCCTGGGTACCCAAGAGCCTGAGAACCAGACGGCTGCAGCATCCTTGTAGGCCCAGGGCTAGATCTAGAACAGTATATATATATATGTGTGTGTGTGTGTGTGTGTGTGTGTGTGTGTGTGTGTGTGTGTG
>NC_034596.1:53845858-53882025 GCF_900095145.1 Mus pahari
CAGACAGACAGACAGACAGACAAAACTCCAATAAGTGATATAATCTCACAGGAACACTTAACTTGTACATGTTACCTATCATTTACAGAAACATTCTTAGGACACATAATGGTTTTTATCAGTGTGTGTCTATGAATTAAACATATAGAATTTTGCATCAAACAAACTGGGTAGCAGTAAAAGCAATGTCGGTTTTCATGGCATTCATGTATCTTTTATCTGTCCTGTATATATTAAGTAGGTCAACAGGGCAAGCCATGTAACTGTTTAGATAGGCAGCACAGAGAGATAGGCGTTTCTGGCCTTGCGTGGATACTCCCAACCAAAATGGCAATTGGGGTTGCAAACTTGTTTTTCCTCTCTGCTTAGCAACTCTCTTTGTCTAATTGGTAAGCTACATGTGCGGAACATCTGTATTCAAATACTGTGAAATAAGCAAAGCCACTCACTGCTGAACCTAGCAGTGCCAGAATCCCATGAGGACAGTTGCTAATAGAAAAGGTTACCTACTTGGTGGGAGTTTTGGATTTGTCCAGTAAACACAATCAAACCAGTGGAAGATGAGTGGAGAAAGGGTGGAGAAAGGGTGGAGAAAGGCTCTTCTCCTATCTGTCTCATCTACTGTCAGCCCCTGACTAGAGGGAGTAAGCTGGAGGCTCAAGGGCAGGGGAGGATGAAGAGTCAGTGGGCATGTGCCCAGCACAGTGCAGGAAACGCAGCCCTTAAGGAAGGGGCCACATGATAATCAGACACCAAACGCAGACTCTATTGCATATCCCAGCAAGAATTTGCTGAAAGGACACTGATATAGCTATCTCTTATGAGACTATGCCAGTTCCTGGTAAATATAGAAGTGTATGCCCACAGTCATCTATAGGATAGAACACAGAGACTCCAATGGAGGAGCTAGAGAAATTACCCAAGGAACTGAAGGGGGCTGCAACCCTATAGGTGGAAAAACAATGAACTAATCAGTACCCCCAGAGCTCATGTCTCTAGCTGCATATATAGCAGAAGATGGCCTAGTCAGCCATCATTGGGAAGAGAGGCCCCTTGGTCTTGCAAACTTTATATGCCCCAAACAGGGGAACGCCAGGGCAAAGAAGTGGGAGTGAGTGGGCAGGGGAGCAGGGCAGTGGGGAGGGTATAGGGGACATTCGGGATAGCATTTGAAATGTAAATGAAGAAAATATCTAACAAAATAATTTTTAAAAAAAGGAAGGGGCCACATGACTCATGCTTGACTCTTAAGTTCTACCATTATGTAAATTAAACACAGAATTGTTGCCATGTTCTAAAGATAAGCTATGTGCATAATACATTTTAACCAAAATTTTTTATAATTCAATGATCTTGTTTTCCACCCCATAGAGCCTATCAGCTACCCCCACTTTCCTATCTACTCCATTTCATATCCTTCCCCCCCCTTAACAAAAACAAGAAACCCACAGAAATAAAAATCAAAACAAGGAAAAGACCAATAATGGGGAAAAAAAAAACAAAACATCAACAAAAACACCACTGAGTTCATTCTGTGTTGGCCAATGACTCCTGAGCGTGGGAACTGTTCTGAGGCATGGTTAATATACCCAGTGGGATTTCCCTTTGCCAGCCAATACCAATTGCAAATACCTTTTTGGCTAGGGTGGGACCCCATATCCACTGCCTGCCCCCAGCCCTGGGACCCTGTCTGGCTAAAACATGTACAGGTCCCATCCATGGTCTCTGACTTCATGTGTGTTTCTGTTATGACAAAAGCTGACTCCATAGCATTAAAGCACAAGTCTGATAGAGCATTCAAAGGCATTTAAATGAAGAACTAAAGAAGTGTGGCGTAGAAAGCATTACCACAATGTGATGTTGCGATAACTTTTATACAACATTAAAACACTGACAATACCAACTTTAGGCCAGTGGTTCAAACCTGGCTATGGCCAGGTGATCTGAAGATCATCTCTCAATGGCAGACTCCTGGATCCACCCACCTCCGATCTGCCCTGCTATCTTTGGTTATTGAGAGGGCACAGAAACATATTACACAAAATGTTAAAACATTTTCGAATTTCCTTTCAAAGTTTCCATGTCCAGATTGTTTTAAAGGGTTTTTAGAAGTGTATGTTTAATTTGTGCCATTTTGAATGACACGTCAAGTGAAACGTCTTTTTTTCAAACTTTAAAAACTATAAAAGTAACCTTTGAGCATGTACATAACTTACCTTTTTATAATCTAAAAACAAGTGTTGATGGAGCCTCGGAAAACCAAACCAAACCAAAACAATAAAAAAAATATCATTAGAGCTACCAAGGATTTAGGATTAAAACACATGAATATGGGCTGGTGAGATGGCTCAGTGGTTAAGAGCGTCAACTGCTCTTCCAAAGGTCCTGAGTTCAAATCCCAGCAACCACATGGTGGCTTATAACCATCTGTAACGAAATCTGATGCCCTCTTCTGGAGTGTCTGAAGATAGCCACAGTGTACTTACATTAAATAAATAAATATATATATTTAAAAAAAACACATGAATATATTAAGATCCATGAATTAGTAATATTTAGGTCACTGTAAGGTAAATGTGATGAATTCTAGATCCCCCCAAAATTCTTTGCTATGAAATAGGACATGAAGCCTATTTCTATTCCCCCCAGATATGAGCTAGTTGGTTATCATCTGAGTAAGAAATGCAGACAGTAGCATTCTCTTTGAGTAGTCCTAGAGATCTGACCAAGGATATTGCAAATACTAGGGGTGTGTTCTACCACTGCGCTAACCTCAAAGTCTGATGCACAATATCCCAAGAGGTTTCCAAATTCATTTTTCTTGGAATGTTTTCTCTGGAAAATCTGAGCTGATATCTCTTCTTAGGTAGTTGACAATCCCAATTGAGAATTTCTCAAATTTACATACAGCTGAATACCACCAAGTGACCACAACTGATACTGCATGGAGCAAAAGATTTCCCCAATTGTACCCTTAATCTATAAAACCATATCATGTAATAGAATGTTTCCTTGTGGTAAGCTATTGTATTTAAAATTATTATACACATTAGAGAACTAGAAGAAAATGTTGTGCCTAAAAACAATGTTCAGGGGTAATAAAACCCTAGAAAACAAGGCCTTGGGTTTAATGGATGTGGTAGGCAGAAGCTGGAAGATCATCAAGGAGAAAAAAACAGACGAATGGCTCTGGCTCTGGCTCCAGCTTGAACTCTTACCTCATGTGAGGGAGTTTCTGCTATGTGTTCCTTTTATCGTGCCTCTGCAGTGCCTCCCCCTCCACAATAGATTATACCCTCTGAAACCATGAACCAAGATAGATCCGTTGTTTCTGTCAGTGTTTTTGGTCACAGAAAAAGAAAAGGAACCAGCAAAGATGTGGATCCCGAGAACAAGGTCATTGCTTTGACAAACATGACCATGTGATTCTTAGGCATTTGGAAGTGGTTTGCAAGAAGACTGTGGGACGGTCTGGACCTGTGGCCAGAGAAGCCCTGGAATGCTGTAAACAGGGCTTAATGGGCCATTCTTACCATCCCAGTACAGTATTCCAGGCTTCTCTTTAATGGCACCAGTTTCTGTAACAACTGTAGATGTTTTGTCTTCTCTTGCCTTTTCTGTAACTTTAAATGCATTCACACTCACTCACGAAATGCACGTCCTTCAAATCTTTTACTTCTGCTTTTTCTGTGTAATCCTCATTGTAAAGTTTGATAAAAAAGCAATGGGCAATATCCATGACATCATCTGAGTGTCATGCTGTCTTAAAATTTTCTCTACCAATCAATTAGGCTATTACTTTTTAAAAAGCTACATTTGTATCTTCAGAATATTGATAAAGCATAGGCTGATTCTTTGCCAGAATATTAACATGAATGGTCTCTAACACATCCCCAAGAGTTCATGTTCACACCTCACACCTTTACTGTCTGTTTCTTCCAAGCTCCCACCAGAACCACCCAGAGCATGAGCAGTAGTCATGGGTTGGCGTGACTATTTATTTTACTAATTCTTTCCTAAGGGTTACGAATTCCACAGAGCAGACCACATTTGATTAAGGCTCCACTGACTCCCGTTATGCTGGAAAACAAGCATTCAAACACATTTGATATGTCACATGTAGGGGACATATCAAATCCAAAACATCATTCCTCCTCCCTTGAAATGGTGGAATACCATTCCTTTATCTTGAAGTATGGTGAGATTTCTAAACTCAACAGATTGCTTGATCAAAGAAGTCAGGCAATGAACCTCTTAGAACCTCTTCAGATTAGGAAGCCTAACGGTATCTACCTGTGCTTCTTAAAGCATCCACCCAGATAGTTCTGAGCTGCCAGGCATGGAAGTCCAACTACTCTGAGAGCTCGATACTCCAAAATATGCTGCAGACTTTCTAGGATATAGCCTAACTGAGCCCAGTCTCTCAATTGCCATCCCCCATCCTCTCCAACAAAGAAGCTAGACATGTGAATCCACAATGCAAATTGGGAACAAAAATTTCCATATCAGTTTGTTCTTTAAAAGATTAGGTAAAGACCCAAGGAAGAGATTGAGGTTTTGTAAGGATTATAAGTTTGGTAATATATTGAATCCTATTTGTCCCTAAGAAGATATAAACACACACATTTCCATCTTTAATACATCTTCATGTATGATTCAATCCACCCATACATGATGGGCCCAACAGTTTTCTTCCTTGCATTCTGGCCACCCTGCTGTGCGCTGACCTCCAGCTATACAGACTTGGAGTCTGCAGCCAAGTCAACACTGAAGGATAATTTATTTTCACACACGAGGGGCAAGCACTCATCCATATCCATCACACCTTTCCAAACCATCGGGCTTTTCTTTCTCCCATACAAACTTCCGAAAATCTTCATCTGGACATGGTTCTGACTGCAGCCTAGATCCAAGGAAACCAGAAACGCTTTATAATCTTTTCACTCCCTTCCCTGGGAACAGTGAATGAATTAGCACACACTGAGAACTGGAGTTTGTTCCTTATACTCCCTCATAAAAGAAACTTAAAGACCATTTTATGTAAGAGTTAACAAGTTTTGATTATATTTTTATTTTCAACTTCATGCAAAAGCCCCTCCCCTTGCATTTCTGCGATTACATCTGGAAGAACGTAGCTCCATTTTCTTCCTTGGGTTCAGAATTCCAAACGTGCATACATGGCCGAGACACCCTCTCTGTAGTCACCAGCTCTCCGTTTCTAGCCTTTAGAGTACTGAGTTCCCTCCCCTCCTTTCATCTCAGTCTTTAAAAAATAATTTTGTTTGACTTTCATCTGTAATACAATGACAGCTGGAAATTTAAAAAACTTTGCATATGGGTTTTGAGTATCGGGTCCCTTACATAATAGTTTCCTCCTCTGACAAACTAAATTTATGGCATAAATTTAAACTGTAATATTTACAAGTCAAACTACCAAAACTACAAAAAATTATAATTGAGGAGTCTTCACTGCTTTCTTTTTTCTTTTTCTTTTTCTAACTTTCTTTTCAAATACTCAACCAAATAGTAACAGGATCAAAAAATAATATGAAATTCTCCTGGTTAAACCAACAGTCTTTTAATATCCTTGACTATTTCTGCTTAATACTCATGTATAAATGAGAGTAAACCAATCTGAACTCCTGCTTTCTCTACCCATCTCTGTCTCCCAGTGCTGGATCCTTTTGGAGATGCTTGAGATCATAGATTGTCATACTTTCACTAATATTTTCTCAACAAAGCCATCTCCTCAGTCCTCGGTGTTGCCACTTTTATGTGTTTATGTAGATGAACCTTTAGCTCAAACCTCACAGTACTCAGAGGTGGTTTGCAATTTTATCATTGGTATATGAATGGCTTTCTTCCCACACAGAAATGATCACATCCACACAATTGTCAAATTAGGATATATTCACGAGGTCCAATAGCTAACAGTATCCCAGACTAAAGGACAATAAGTCTCATTCTCTTCATTGAAAAGACTCAAAATTCCATTAAGTTAAAAAGTAAATGGACCATATTAATGGGAAATTATTCTCTATACTTACATGCATATATTCATACATTTCTATTAAAGTCAATTCAGAGAGTATTTATTAGTGATGAAATACTATCCATACTTTCTAAATGCACTCATAGCTTGTCTATTACCAATAGAGTGTCTTAACTCTTTTGGTAGACATTTAACTATTACAGACACAACTCTTTTGCAACTGTATATAAAACTATTAAGCAAGATTCCTCCAGCAGAAATCTTTGGAAATCTTTTAACACCACTCTCAGTAATGTGAAATAATACTCTTATTTGTCTTTCTTAGTCCTGACCTGACAGATACAATACTTGACTATTTCATAAAATGTTAGTTATATTTTTTTCCTACATGGATTCGGATGGCTGTGGATGCAAGGTGGAGGGATTGAAAGTTTTACAAGGACACAAAACCTGCATGGTGAAACTCAGCTTAAGTTGGTAGCCAATTTGTATGCTAGTTGTTTTGTTTTTGTTTTTTGGGTTATTTCTTTTTCCTATTCTAAGGAAGTGTATAAGCTTGCAGCAGCTAGACATAATGACACATGCCTTTAATCCCAGCACTAGGGAGGCAGAGGCAGGCACATTTCAGTGAATTCAAAGATAGCCTGGTCTACATATAGTGACAAAGAATACATAGTAAAAACTTATCTTAAAAACAAAAACAAAACTGAAGAAACTTTGCATCAGTCATTGGTCTTATCTATAAAGACTTGGATCAAATTAACATGAATGCTAACTTGGTTGGGTAGCTCCATTTCTCTGCTGCAAGTTTCACCCCTTAAAAAAATTGTTTGTGCCCAGAGCACTCAATAACCTCTCCAAGTATGGGCACTTTCATATCTGCCTGGTATTTAAACTTGGATGCATCTACACTGAATATATCTCATAAGTATTAGGGCATATTTTTATATATTAAACAGAGTTTCTGCAGAATGGGGTTCATAATCTATATTTGTATATAAAAGCCTGAAATATTTAAGCAATAGTTAACCACAACACTTATAGAGTGCTTGTGGTGTAGCAAGTGCTTTAAAATAAATATCATGGGGCTGGAGAGATGGCTCAGCAGTTAGAACTGGCAGTTCTTCCTGGGGACTTGGATTCAGTTCCCAGCATCCACATGACAACTTAAAACCATCTGATGACAGTTCCTGGGGATTCAGCTCCCTCTTCTGACCTCCATAGTAACAGGCACATATGTGGGACACAGACACAAATACATGCAAACTGTCAGACACATACAATAGTATCATATTTTCACCCTTTTGCAAACCTTATGAATATACATATTTTAATTATATTACATGTGAAGAAACTGTCATGGATGTAGTGACTTATTGAATGTAATAGTCATCTAATATAATGTTTTTATAAGTTGAAATATAATTTTATATAATAAAATGAGTGTGAATCTAAAAGTGCATAGCTCTAGAGTCTGCATTACCGACGATTATATTTACCATATTATCAGTTTGTTTTCCCCTATGTTTTAATGGTTTATTAGTTTTTATTTTATGTCTCTTAGTATTACATATGATGTGATAACATTCACCAATCAACCCCCCTTTTCTGAGGGCAATCATTTGTGAGTTACGTGAAATAGAATTGGGTTCTTAAAATACAGCTTTAATTCCATCTGGGAGGACTTAGAGGAAAGAATATGAAAAATATAAAGTGTACATTTTGGATATTTAATATTTACCACCAGGAAAAAATATTCAAGGCATATTTTTAGGCATCTTTAAAAAAAAATACAGATCTGCATAGATACAACAAATGGACCCTCCATGGAATGCTTCTACTCTCTGGGATGGCCTCTTACAACGTTGGTCACCGGGTGGCATAATCACTAGATAGCTTAGGATGACCAGCTTAAAACACTAAGGAGTGGGACACAGTAGAAATTAGAAGTGTGTCGAGAAAGGACTCACGACTCAGGAGTGAATAAGCAGCAGGCTCCATTCCGGGAAGCCCTGAAGAGCAGTCTCAAGTTCAAGTGCTGCTAATGAGATCCAGCAGTGGGCAAACAAGGTTAGAAGGCATTGGGCCAGAGAAATCATTTAGCTAAAAGACGCATTTTACTTCTCTCTTTTTATACAGTTGACTGAATATGTGTGTTCTCCCAAAAGTCATATGTTAAAATAACTAACCTCAAAAGGGCAGTGGTGAAGCCTGATTTGGGTCACAAGGAACTAGAGTCCTCATGATTGGGACACCTGGACAGTAAGTCTAGTGTTCTTTCTGGAAGATAGCCTTCCCCAAACACTGGCACACAGACCTCAAACTTCTGCTCGCTGGAACTGTAAGTTCTGCATTTCTCTTAAACCTTCTAGATTACGGTGTTTTTGTTACAGCATCTTGAGCTGACAAAGATTTTTCTTAAGAATAATTATAACAATGAAGCCTAGTGGGGTACAAACTATGCTGAACTGAGATGGAAATTAAAGAACCTACGTAGTCATTGGTTGTCAAGTCTTCCAATGTTTCATTGAAAGGTCAGAAATTTGATCTAATGTGAATTTGTCCTGTTTTCAAAAACACTGCAATTTATTTCTTTAATATAAACCCATGAAAATAAAGCCTAAATATGCCAAGTGAAACAGAGCTCAAGGTCAGGTTGGCTCATAGGCCACAGCAGCAACCTTGTACGAGAGACTCCAAGCTCTCTTAACATTGGAAAATGGGAGATGCCACCCACCTGCAAGGCAAAAACTAGAGACAGAGTTTTCTGGACTTGGCCTAACCACTGGGCTCACTCATTCACTCACAGGGTCTGTGGTGGCCTGCACACAACCTGTACAAAACCAACCCAGTCAGCCCTCCAGCATAGGGTAAGGAGAAGCTCACAAGATCCTAATGTAGCTAAGGAGGTGTGGATAGTTGGTGGCTGCTGATGACAGGGAGAGCCAGTGAAAGCCAGTTTTGACTGAGAGTGAGTGTCCCCTGGTATGTCCCACCTTGTCCCAGGGGAGGGCTTTGCATTGTACACATGCATATATGAAAAACACAGTTTTAACTCAGTGAGTTATTAGATTAAAAAAATATTAGAACTTGAGATTGGGAGGGAAATGGGGTGGGTCCAGAAGGAATTACACACATTTATGAGTGTCTCAAAGAGTTAATAAAATGTTGCATTAAAAATGGGAAGCCACAGGCAGATTTCTGAGTTCCAGGACAGCCTGGTCTACAAAGTGAGTTCCAGGACAGCCAGGGCTATACAGAGAAACCCTGTCTAAAAAAAAAAAAAAAAAAGGAAGCCACTACATGGGAAAGCTCGGTGAGTTAGTTGTACTCAGAAACAAAAACAGAAAGTAGAATTTAGGAAGATAGGCAGGGTAAGGAGAAGGAAATATATATATATATATATATATATATATATATATATATATATATATATACCTTAAAGAGAGAGGGCCCTAAAGCCAGAAATTTCAATGTTCATGACCATGGAACAAAAAAAATCCAAACTTCACAAGGGAACCTCAGCCAGGAGACTTTTTGTTTCTAGTATAATTGTGTGAGCTAGCCCTATAGCTACTGTTTCCACAAGGAAGTCAGGGGAGACAGTTAGAAAAGAAACTCTTTCCCCATAGGTGTGCTGTGATCCGTGCTAGGGCAGGGGCAGTCTAGCTGAGATGCCAGGGAGATTCTCCGGCAAGGGTCCCTGAACTTTCCACTCTAAATAGGAAGCACAGTTTGGAGACGAGGAGGTTAAGCCCTCCTATATTTCAGAGTCTCCCTTGTCTGCCAAGGCTCAGGCATTCCACGAATAAAACACACTTTGCTGTGATACCCACTGGTCCCAAGGAACAACATTCAGGCTGATTCCTCAAATGTCAGTTTGCACAATCTGGCCTCTTTCTTGTGGACCACCCAGTCCTCTTATAATGACTCTACATTGTCTCATTTATTTTCTTCATGGCAGCAGAGGCCCCAATTTCCTTAGTTAAATTTCATTCTCTCCCTTATGCATCTGTTGATTTATTTGTAATTCCCAAGTTCTGTATTAGTCAGTCCAGGATGATGTCTTTGCTCCTCTGTAATCAACTGAGAAAATAAGGTAGAATTGATAAACTCTGACTTTTCAACCCTTTTTAGAAGAGGGAGAGACAGACAGAGACAGAGAGAGAATGATAGAGAAAGGGAATCGAGTTCAAAGGGATCAGAAAGGAAAGGGGAAAAAACTGATATGCCCCATGTAGGTAGTTCATTTCTGTCCTTGTACTGAGTGTTGTGTAAGAAACGGATGAGAAAACAAGCTTAATGAATTTACCCTATCATTTGGTACAGCTTGTGTTATTGCATTATTGTAATGAAAAACACATCAGAATATGTCTAGACACATGACATACTCCTAGTAGAGAGTTCCCTGCACTTCAAAAAAAAATTGTGGTTCAATTTCCTTCTGGGAAATGGTCCAATGGCAACATTGTAGGTTCTTGAAAGGCTCTTAGGAATGGCTGCCTAAGGGGAGGCCACCTCCAAAAGTAGACTTAACGCACCAGGGAACTGTAAGGGCTGGCAAAGATTTCCATGGGAAAATGATCAGAGCAACGCGTCCCCCCTGTAGACACCCCACATATTCTAATCCACCGATAGGTTCTGCTCTGTTCAAAGTAGCTGTAGCTGCCTAAATAAAACACTGAGAGAGACCTGTAAACAGAACAGAAGTAATAAAATACTTTGTTTTGGTGAGTCTTTGATTTTTTTTTTTTTAACTCCATATGGATTAAACAAATCCAATTGGTATAACTTTCACCAATGTGTTGATTTAAACCAAATCTATAGCCATTGGAAGCCAGGAAAGGAAATCAATACCACATCCTACAGTACTTTACCTATTACAGGGTAAATGATGGTGTGTCTGAGTTTTCAGAGAAGAATCAAAAGACTAAGTCGTCCTGACCCATGACCATTGTGCTTCGGATGTCATTGTGGTCCTGCCGGCTCACAGACTTCAATTCTTAAGTGACCAAATGTGCTAAACTGCAACAAGCAGCCATTTGCAATGCAAAGACTGAAAAAAGGCAAAACAAAATGACCCTCTGTTCAACCCAACTCCTAGAATATCCTGAGATTTTATCAGTGGAGAGGCAGGGAGAGCTGAAGATTTGAGAGGTATTCGGATGCTTGCTATGTTATAAGCAACAGGTCAACAAGTTAGTTTTACATGCATGGCCAGAGCCATGACTCAATCATTGGGATGCCAGGGAGAACTGAAGATGAACACTCAAGGTATTTAAGAAACCAACAATCAAGATTTGAAAAACACTTAAAAAAAATTAGGAAGCATGTCATTAAATGCAAATTGCTGAAGTTTCAGATGAACTATGGGAGTCTAGTCAATGGGCTACAAGACTAGCTTCCTTAGAGAGGATGTCAATTGTCTCTCATTTCTAAGTAAACACAGAAAAAGACATAACGGAACAAGAAAGCATTAGAATCAAGGCACCAACTAATGATCCCACTGTGAAGACAGAACAAGAACAGCGGATTGCTATAGGTTGCTAGAGCTTCCAGAATAACTGGAAACTGCCGGGAAGGGGTAGCCAGCTGAATCCAGTTAAGAGGAGTCAAGTTCTAAATGTTTAAGAGTGGAACTGGTAGGAAGAAAAAACTCTCTTTGCAGAGAACTTAGGCCTTGGTGCAAGAGCTAATACAAATGATACTGGCCTCATCATAAGGACCAGTGACACCATAACACAGAGCCACTCCGTGATCATCGGGTGAGGACCAAAGACTTTGTCTGAAACTATATCAATTTGTGTTGCTGAATATAACTGTGAAAGTCACCTTGAAATGCCAGTTTGACTGGATTGAGAAACCTTTAAAAAAGTAGTAAGGCCTCGCAGGAATCTGATGGGTCTGGGTGTGAGGTTCTGCCTTCCATGTGGGCAGACACCACCTTGTTGGCTAGAGAGGTGGACAAAACAAACAAACACAAAGATCTCAGCACCACCACCTGCTTCCTTCCCTTTTCATTTCTCTTTCTTTCCTAGAGCCTTAACAACTCTGGCTTAGACAGGGACACTCCAGGCTCTCTGGAACTTTGATTCTAGGACTTACACCAGGGAGGGCTCAGGGTTGAAGGCTTTAGACCTTGACTGACACCATCAGTTCTGCCGTATCTGATCTTTCAGACTCAGACGGAGCCCTGCTGCTGGATATCTCAGGGTCCCCAGCTGCAGACAAACAACTGTAGGGCTTCTCAGGACCCATAAACAGGCGAGATAAATCTTTACATTTTTTGATTAATTTTATGTGTGCTTCTCCTGCGTGCATGTCTGTGACCCACATGCATGCAGTGCCCACAGAGGTCAGAAAAAGGAATTAGATCTCCTGTAACTTGAGTTATAGGAAGTTGTGAGCCACCCACTATGTAGGTGCTAGGAACAAAATCCAGATTTTCTGCAAACCCTTAACCGTTGAGTCATCTCTCCTGCTCCCAATTCTTCTAATAAATCTCTTCTATATCTATAAACATGTCTATAATTGACCTCTTTCCTGTTGGTTCTAACGCTCTAGAGAATAAGATAACTATTGCCTACCTGTTCTAATTCTGGAATTGGTTCAATGCTGCCTTCTCTCTTAATACTTTCCAACCAAAAGTTGTGAAATTCGAAACATACCAAACATACCATTTCTATTTGGTAACAAAAAATAAACAAATAATCAAAACACAACCCGATCGTATTCCTTCACCATTATAGCAACTTGTCTACAATTGCCTACACCATGACTGTCTTAGGGTCACCAGCATTGTGATAAACAAAAGCAAGTTTGGGAGGAAAAGGAATGTTTGACTTCCACTTGTATATAGTATTTCATCACTGAAGGAAGTCAGGGCAGGAACTCAAGCAGGTCAGATATTGGAGGCAATTGCTGCTAGAGAAGCCATAAAGGAGTGCTGTTTACTGGCTTACTCACCTTAGCTTACACAGCATGTTTTCTTATAGAACCCAGGACCAGTAGCCCACAATACTACCCACAATAGGCTGGGCACTCAACAGTCACTAATTAAGAAAATGCCATACAGGTTTGCCTACAGCCAGATCTTATGGAGGCATTTTCTCACATAAGGCTCCCTTCTCTCTGATGACTTTAACTTGAGTGCACTTAACATAAAACTAGTGAACACGCCAATTCCGCACTATGCGAATTAAGCCACGTTTCCTAGTCTTTATATTTACTAATCACTCTATCTCTTAGTCTAACTCAATTCCATGTTTATAAAGGAATATCTTTCTACAAATAATTATTAGATATTTATATGAATGATGGACATCAAACTAAACAAGGAGACATAAAGGTAAAACATACCAGTTCCCCAAAGAGCCCAGAAAGTGAGATCTGACTTTACTTTTTACTCATTTCATATACATATATTTTTTTATATATCACCCACTGTTCTAGGTCCTACAGATACAGAAGATATAAAACACTGTGCCTGTTCTCAATGAATTTGTCACCCCACCTTCTTTGAAAACACAGGAAAGCAAAATCAGCCATATACTGTATGCACATATGAACCAGCTAACGTTAGCAAATACTGATTTTTAATCCATTGGAGAAGGGATTTGTTCAAAGAACTCTTAATGGAAAAGGTGATGCCTGCAGATCTTGAACTCCAGAGATAGATAAGGATTTGAGAAGCAGGAAAAAAAATCAAGAACACTGAGTGTAGATATCCGACTATGGGAAAATGTGGTAGCTTAGGTCAGTGAGGAGACTTCCCACTTAAAATAATATTGAATGAAGTATTAAAAAAATTCTTAAACCCATTGGAAAGCTGACAAGGGTACAGAATAACGAAGCTCAAGTAACTGAAGCAGAAGTCAGAGAAGCAAACTTAGATACTGTTGCCCAGGAACATATTTCATGGATGTAACTTAGGGAAAAAAACATAGCAGACAGCTTACAGAGGGGAAACCGAAATTGAAGTTCAGGTACAACAAGATGGGAAAAGAACAACAACAAATTATTTCTTCAAGACATCACACAGCAAGTCCACTCCATCACTTTCCAATCCCATGGAGAGTCTAAAGAGGGTTGGCTGTGACAGAAAGAGCAGAGATAAAGGTCCCCAGAAGCTACACAGTAGCCCTTCCTTGAGCTTCAGACAAAACTTACTTCACTGAGAACAGATAATACATAACAAAAAATATGACTACAGCACACAGAAACTGGTCTTTACAGCCTCAAACACTGTGTCATTGATAAATATTCCTAAATTCCACTATACTGAAGATTGCTAAACAGAGCAGGGAGTGAAATCTAAAAGGAAGGAAAACTATCAAAATGAGCTCCTGCTAGTTTGAGAACTGAATGCATGATTTAGAGTTAAAAAATAAAACTAAGCTAAAAATGGGGTTTGCCATAACTGAGGCATCACATGTCACAGATAAACAATCTTTCTGAATAATAAATCAAACTAAATGGAAGATTATAAGTAAAAGGATATTCCTGAGATCATAAAATGTTACAAGCAAAGGAGGGGGGATAATAACATATTGGAGAAATAATATAACCTACATGTTTGATCATAATTCCTATCACCACTTTTAAATATAATGTGCTACAAAATATATGATACCACAATGAATCTTCATATGAAGAACAAATCTAACAGGCAAAACTTGAGGAATATTCTGTTTAAAAGGCAACAGGACAGAGGCTATAATCTTTCTAAATGTAAATGTCATGAAAGAGAAAAAGCAAGGCTTGGACAGTGTTCCAGGTTGAAAAAATTTAAAACAATGAGCATTGCTTGAAATACCTGATCGCTTGTGTGAGTAAAAGAAATATGATCAAGGGCAAGATGTGGTTGACTGAAAATAGAACATATGATAGTGATGTCAATTGTTACATGGTAACCTAGGAAAACATTTAAAATGGTTACTTTTACCAAGTAAAATGTATTGATATTGATAACTATATTATATGTCTCCATAGTTATATGAAATATTTTTGTTCTTCAGAAATAAACATTGGAAGTCATAAATACGGGCATATACACATATGTGATTCATAATGAGTCCATGTATATACTTATACCCATATACTCACTATAAAATTATGTGATTATACATATCAAAAAGGGAAATTGGTAAAATGGAGTAAAGTATTGGTAAAAGGTGGATCTAGAGAAAAGGTTCAGAAGTGTTCATTTTATTGTTTATATTTTACAATCAACCTATAAGTTTTAAATTCTTCAAAATATTTCTAAATGAAATGAGTTTTTTTAAAGACTTGATGGATGAATTCAACTGCATTCTAGATACAAATGAAGAAAACAGTACATTAAAAAAAAATACCATGGAAGAAGCTAAAGAGACAAAGTGTGGAGGAGAGACTGAAGGAAAGGCCATCCAGAGACTGCCCCACCTGGAGATCCATTCCATAGATAACCACCAAACCCAGACACTATTGTAGATGCCAACAAGTGCTTGCTGAGAGGAACCCGACAGAGTTGTCTGCTGAGAGGCTCTGCCAGCGCCTGACAAATAGAGAAGTAAATGCTCTCAGCCAACCATTGGACTGAGAACAGGGTCCCCAATGGAGCAGATAGAGAAAGGACACAAGGAGGTGAAGGAGTTTGCAGCCCCATAGAAGAAACATCAATATGAACTATGCAGTACCCCCAGAGCTCCCAGGGACTAAACCACCAACCAAAGAGTACACATGGAGGAGCTGTATATGTAGCAGAGGATGGCCTAGTTGGTCATCAACAGGAGGAGAGGCCCTTGGACCTGTGAAGTCTCTATGCGCCAGTGTAGGGGAATGTCAGGGCCAGGAAGCAGGAGTGGGTGGGTTGGTGGGGGACAGGGGAGAGGCGATAGGGGGTTTTTGGAGGGGAAACCAGGAAAGGTAATTTGCAATGTAAATAAAGAAAATATCTAATAAAAGAAAGAAAAGAGCCAGGCGGTAGTGGCGCACGCCTTTAATTCCAGCACTTGGGAGGCAGAGGCAGGCGGATTTCTGAGTTTGAGGCCAGCCTGGTCTACAGAGTGAGTTCCAGGACAGCCAGAGCTATACAGAGAAACCCNAAAAAAAAAAAAAAAAAAAGAAAGAAAGAAAGAAAGAAAGAAAGAAAGAAAGAAAAGAAAAAATAAAAATAACAGAGAAATTACTCAAAATTCAAGACAATGAGGAAAATGCAATATGAAGAGAGATTAGAGTACATGGGCTGAGGAATGAAGTTAGTATATATTTAATCAAGTTTCTAGGAAAAGAGAAGGAAAAATAATGGAAATAAAATCTGAAGAACTGACTGACAATACTTTAGAACCAGTGGAATGAAAGCCATGGGTCCCAAATTCATGAGTCCCGGTGACACTGTAAATAAAGATTGCAAACAAAGTCAACTTTTCACTTACAGCATTATAAAAGGACTTTACACCATAAGAAACAGTGAAGGCAGGTATAGGAGAAGGGGACAAATTAACTCTTAAACACCACAGATTTGACAGAAAGAAGCTGCCAACTTACAGTTGTACTGAAACAAACACACACACACACACACACACACACACACACACACACTAAAAATGTTCTTGGAAAAATATAGAGATGTTCCCAGCATCAGGCACTGAGTACGGAATTTCAGAGAGGCAGCAAAGTGATCCCAGATGGACAGCCGGCGCTGCAGGGAGGCATTCGAGGCAAAGCTCCCACCCTGTGAGCAAGAGCCTGAGGAAAACAGCGACAGCAGGAAGGGCGTGAGCATTCAGACCATCAGTCTCTCAACCTGACCAAGCACAAAATGGAAAGCTAAGCACGTGTACAGAGACTTACTTGTGAATATACTATATCACAGATATATAAAATTAAATCTTCAGTTTGTTATTACAAATGGTTAGAGCCCCTGACCCTTTCCCCACATTCTAAGTGACTGTACTGTAGTAACAGTGAGTGGTGGCGAACTCTGGCTGGCGCCCGAATCTGGCATACCAATTGTTCTTGTAGAAGTTAGAGCATGGTGGCGCTCATTTGTTTTTGTGGTAACTATGCCTGTTGACTGTTCTTAGGACACAGCAGAGATGAGCAACTGTGGCAGAGCTGGGGCAGTGGTACGGGTCCTCTACAGGCAAAGTTTGTCAGCCCTCGGACTTGAACACAGGTTGACCACAGGAGAGTAAAGAGCTCCTTGGTCACCGCCTTAGTATGTGAATATGCCAACAGTGGATGCTTCAGAAAACCTTTAGGTAGGGAAGATGTAACTCAGGCAGTGAGACAGGTAAAGAGAAGAGAGAAAAACCAGACAGACGGGATGCAAATTAAGAGGCCCGCAGGGGCGGGGGTGTGTGTCTTTTCCTATAAGGTGGGATTGATCTTTGTCAGATCAAATGATGGACAATACAATGTTTCTTATATTCTAGAAACACAAGAATTTGTGGTATGGTAATTTTAACTGAAAATTTTCATGAAATGAATATCTTAGAAAGTTTTATGTTTTTCCTCCTTAACTTCTGTTGCTCTTTGATAGTTATATTAAAAAAAAAAACATTTCCTATCTATATTTCAATGTGATTTAATTGTTAATAAATTGAAACCTATTTTAGGTTTTAAAATGCTTCCAGATGCTGGTAATTAAGTATAATTCCTTAGCCTGTTCAGTAACAAAAACGGTGGTATGCATGGTTCAGACATGATGTCTTATTACTGTCTAACATGCATACCTCATATATCATATGTAAGAAAGGCTATCAACATGATTGGAAAAATACCTGAAGTAAAATCTCATCTTCTGTTCTAGTTCTTGAGACTTGCAAGCTATTATGAACTAGCTAAAAGGAAATATTTGATTAAAAGTTGAGATAGTCATTTTTACTATATGTGATATAAAAATATATGAGGATATTAATTCATTCTTTTCATATTTGACATTATAGTTTTCAAGAGCACAGTATCTGCAACCACAAAATATTGAAAACATAGCTTGGCTATGCTATCCTGCAGAGTGCTAGGCAGTAAGGCAAGGGCCATGTCAGCAATTGATTATCCCCTCAGAGTTTTATATTACTCTCTCCCCCCTGTGTATGCAAATATATGTTTATGCATGCATGTGGAGATGTCCTTTTAAAACATGCCAACATACTCGTGAAAGAAAAACTATTATTATCATCCATGAAACTAGGAGGTGCGAGGCAGGACCACATGCACCCTAATAGCCTGGCTGCAGGCTGTTTGACTAAAAATTACTTGCAGCCTTCTCAGTTGAAAACAGAAGTAAATCATGCAAGGAACTAATTCATACTGGGAGAGACAACAAAGAATACCAATAAAATTTATTTGTAAAAAAAAAAAATTACTACAAAAATATTTCTACCACATTTCCAGATTTGCTTTAAATAAAAGAATAGAGGACCTTTTCCCGGGAACATTTTAAAAGGAAATATATAACTTAAAGGAAACTTTTATTTCTGTTATATATATATATATATATATATATATATATATATATATATATATATATATATATTACTGGATCCCATTTATTACACATTAATATGGAGACAAAACCCTGGTCATTGCGTTTAAAAAAAAAAAAAGGGTTGACACAAGCAACATGCAACATGGCAGTCTATGGAAGAAAGAATCCCTAATCCTGCCTGGACTCAACACATTGTACATTGCTCTTCTGATAACAAAGATGAGATGGCCCTGAACCACTGGGAAGGTTTGCACTCCATGGAGGCTCTGCACAACAGTGCCCTAGGACTCAAAGGCAGTAATTTTCTCTGGAATTTGAGTAACACAATGGATTCAGTTTTTCCACATTTTAGCAATTGCCTTACTGGCCTAATCAGACTCTAATATATCTTACGCATGCTCATTCACCTTCTTTTGATGGGCACATCAAGGGACATGTGATGGAAGATTAGGGCTGACCTCCTTCAAGTGTGTGGAATACCCCAAGATGTCATTGTCTCCTCAATCTGCTATCCATGAGCTTATCTAGACTTTTAATAAATCTCTTTATGTTTTCAATCTGTGCCACATCCTGGGATAATGCATTCCACAAGTTTCTATTCATTGTAGACCTCATTTAAGCTTCTGAGAGTGCCCTGAGTCCTAGTATATCCGGAGTTAATAAATAAGAAAGCATAGTTTCCATAATTTTATAGATTTTATTCATATCCCCTTTCTCAGCCTTCTTCCTTTGTAAATAGAGCTCTCTTCTTTTTATGCTACACTCAGAAAAAATGTTTAATAAAGAAATTCACCAACTTAAGCTAATTAATCAGTATAGAAGCCTATTTTCCTGCTCATGTTAGTTAACTTTCTCTGGACTCTTACTTTAATCATGTCTTCATTGAGGGTTGCTTACCAGAACTGTACATCATGTTCCTGGGACAGGGCATAATGAGTATAAAGAGAGATTGTTTATTCTAAAACAATTTCTAAGCAAGCCTGGAAATGATTAAGATACTTGAGGAATCACCACATTCACCAAAATCAAGAAGGGCTTTGGGTGAAATTGTGCTTGTCAATAAAGACAGAGTACAGAAGTGAGTGCGAAGCAAGCTGCTCCTGTCAGGCTCATCTCCCCTAATCCCGGGCTGTCTTCCCCATGGGACAAGCTGCCACATCTGCCTTTCTGGGGAAAGCTTCTTCATAGGAGGCCCCAAAATGGGTTTGTTTCTTTGGAAGCAGAATGAACTTGGAATCAAGGTACCTTTGTAAGACAAGTTAAGGTACAGAGACAGGTCAAAGGACTAGAATCTCCCTCAGCTTGTGTTCACATTAAGCCACATTCCAAAGTGATTACCCAGTTAGGAAGCCTCCAATCGATCTTCAAGGATGTAAATCCCCTGGAAGGCTAACTCAGAAGGTTTCCTGGCAAGTAGAGAATCAAAGCAAAGGTGTTTACACAGTATTGATGCGAATGGAAAAACACACTAAATTAATCCTGTGGAAAAATATAAGACATCAGAGCTATTACCAGAAAACCATGCCTATCAGAGGCAATTTTTTTCAGAGATCTTGAAAATGCTGGATAAACAGTTATTTGTTATTAATTTTTTTATTCTTTTCTAGAATACACTCAATAAAGACAATGCCTTTGCCTATGTCTTTATAGAGGGTGTGGTTGGCTCACTTGTAGCCATTTTCTGGTTCCCTTATCCATTAAAGATTTTATAAATGAAACTAACCCTGAGCCAGAGTGAAACTTCAGAATGTTTTAGTTAACATGGTATTTTTGGTTAAACATTACAAATTAGGTCTAGTTGAGCCATAAGAAAAAAAAATATATCTGGCACATGTACAAATCAGGACATAATTAGCAGGCTTCGCCTTTTTTAATAAAAAGTTCCAGAGATACATCATGCTTATCCAAAGCACACTAGAAAAATACAAAAACTTGAGTTCACAAATGCCCTTTCAGAGTTCCACTTCTTCAACTAATTTTTATTTCCTCAACTCTAAAATACCATTAACCATCAAGTGCACCACTGTTTTTAACGTATCACTAAAAGAGAAGAATATTTTACTAATTAATGTCAAGGCTGCTAAAATTAGTAAATACAACATGACTTCAGAGATGTTAAAAGCATTACATACTTTGAAGACCAAGATACAAAGCTTTCATTCTTAGCATGCTTTTCTTAAATTCTGAGAGCCTGTTTCAACCAGGTATCCTCACTGTGGTTTGCACACACATTTGGGCCCCTCCCAAAAGCAAACTCTAAGCAGGAAGTGTGATGAAGTTATCTCTATGTGAGGTAGAATCTCACTCTCCAGTTCAGTTGGGAATACACAGGGTCTTGTTTGAACTAAGGGCGCTGGAATACCACAAACCAAAGAGACATAATCTTAAGAAAATCTCAATAGCAGCACTTGAGAAACAAACTTAACAAGAAGCTGCTAGTTAGAAAATGGTCCTTTCTGGATGGGGTAGTCTCTGGATAGTCCATCCTTTCATCTTAGCTCTAAATTTTGTCTCTGTACATCCTTTCATGAGTAGTTTGTTCCTTATTTTAAGGAGGAATGAAGTATCCACATGATGGTCATCCTTCTTGGTTTTCTTGTGTATTGCATAATGTATCTCGGGTATTCTAGGTTTCTGGGCTAATATCCGCTTATCAGTGAGTGCATATCTAGTGACTTCTTTTTTTTTTTTTAGATTTATTTATTTATTATAAGTAAGTATAGCTGTCTTCAGACACTCCAGAAGAGGGAGTCAGATCTTGTTACGGATGGTTATGAGCCACCATGTGGTTGCTGGGATTTGAACTCAGGACCTTTGGAAGAGCAGTCGGGTGCTCTTACCCACTGAGCCATCTCACCAGCCTGTGACTTCTTTTGTGATTGGGTTACCTCACCAAGGATGATATCCTCCAGATACATCCATTTGCCCAAGAATTTCATAAATTCATTGTTCTTAATAGCTGAGTAGCACTCCATTGTGTAAATGTACCACAGTTTCTGTATCCATTCCTCTATTGAGGGACATCTGGGTTCTTTCCAGCTTCTGGCTATTATAAATAAAGCTGCTATGAACATAGTGGAACATGTGTCCTTATTACCAGTTGGAAGATCTTCTGGGTATATGCCCAGAAGAGGTATTGTTGGGTCCTCCGGTAGTACTATGTCCAATTTTCTGAGGAACCGCCAGACTGATTTCCAGAGTGGTTGTACAATCAGGCATCACTGGGAAGAGAGGCCCCTTGGTCTTGCAAACTTTATATGACCCAGCACAAGGAAAGGCCTGGGCCAAGTAGTGGGAGTGGGTGGGTAGGGGAGCAGGGGCAGGGGGGGGGGTTATGGGGAACTTTCGGGATAGCATTTGAAATGTAAATAAAGAAAATAATAATAAAAAAAAGAACAAGAAAAGAAAAGTAAAAAAAGAAAGAAAGAAAGAAAGAAAGAAAGAAAGAAAGAAAGAAAGAAAGAAAGAAAGAAAGAAAGAAAGAAAATGGTCCTTTCACTGACACATGCAGGTATGGCTTAACCATCACATGGGGCACCTGCAATTCCCAAAGGAATGATTGGCAGCAATGATAAAAAATACTGACACCTATGTGACCACTTTGTCACAAGTCGAAGTGTCACTCTTTGTTAGTCCCCAGAAACATTCATCACTGCCTGTCTCTGCCACATGCGCTCTTCCCTCCTGCCATTCCTGAAGCCGACAGGCTCTCTTATCTTCCCAGGTTAATTTCCTGCCACGGGCACTTTGGCATCAGTTCAAGAAAAAGTGCTGACTTGCCATCTTTGGACTCAACCAGTGCTGCCTTGTGAGTTTATAGCTCCCTGACTAACTACAGAATGTAACTATTTCTCCAGATTTCCTGTATTCTTCAGACGTATCTGTTGTGAAACAAAACAAAATAAAACAAAACCAAAAAACCTTCTGCCCTCTGCCCACAGGGAGGAAGAAAACATTTTTGCATATATGATATAGCCTACATAGAAATTTCTAGTAATATGCCTAGAAACCCCTCTCATCTATCCTGTCTGGAACCAGTTTCTACTTGACCCAGTCTCCACCTTCCCAGAACAGTGCTCATCTTTATCTGATTGAGTCAGGGGGTGCTTAGATCGGAAAATACACAGAGAGAGTTTTTACCACATAACCACACAGAGACAGACAAACATTTTCACCTCCTTTGATGCATGCAATCAATAAAATCATCCAATTGTGGTAAATAGAAAACCTGTTTTGTTCTATAACAAGAAAGAGGCTTCTCATGAGTCAGAACTCTTCCAGAGTTGAAACTACTGTTTTCTGGGTTTCGTGATATAGATCACACTGCTGAATGAAAATGAGACAGGACAGCTCTCCAGAAGGAGCTAAAAATAAGTGACTTGATATCCTACACATTCTTTATCCATCCCCCACAGCCGTTCTTCCCCACCTTCTCAGTCTGCCTTAAATCTCAGGCTTACTGTCAATGATGCTTTATTCTGTCACTTATGTTTACAATTGACACTCTGGAAGTTCGAATTTAAGAAGTTCATCCTTGCCCATGAGCCTCTTACACACTGCGCTGTCTAAATGGACCTTTATGAGCTGGGGCTGCCCAGTTTCACAAGGATCTCCTTGCACACAGTGTCACTTGGAAAAAAAGGTCTTCAAAGGCGAAATTGCTTCTGGGACATGTTTTCAAGTTGGCTTAAGCAGAATGCTACCCCAAACAATAAAAGGGACATGATTTGCCCCGCCCCATGCCCACACTTTTTTTTAATTCACACACTAGCAATCTTGGATTCTCTGCAGAGATTTCAGCTGAAGAACTTGGTACTGTGATCACTTTCCCACCACCACCAACTCTAATCTCTTCAGCAGCTGTGATGTTGAGTTTTTACAGCTGTATCTTGAGGTCTGAGTTCATCTCTAGCTTACGCAGCACCTGGCAGATGCCAACCCAACTTGTCTAGCTCCTCGCTGTTGAGCTCTATGTTCTTGGCACTTGAGCTGAACATGGCTTTGTCCTTATTGAGCCCCAGCTTAGAAAGAGGCATTCCTCTTCCTTGCCAATTGTAACATTTGCCTTCTGCCTTCCAACTCGGGTCAGCCCGTGCGACTCACCCACAAGATTGTGAAGGCAAAGGGGATTGGAGGGCTGGTTCTCTATTTCCCCAGCATCCAGTTTTCCAAGCACAGTTTTGAGCTTAGTACCCGTTATTAAGGTCACATATCATAGTAGGCAGACTGCCTCTTGCACATTAGCAATGACCATTGGTGATACCAGTTGCATATTGTCAAGCCCTGGATGCGCTATACTCTTTTGTTAGTTCTTTACCTGGCTCTGCTTCAGCCACAGGCTCTTCCTCACCTTTGCCTTCCAGTGTGCCATCTGGTACACCTTTCCAACAATACTACTTTACATTTCAATTTTCTGAATATTTCCTTTTTCATACTGGTTTACTTATTGAATAGTTGTGGCCAGATTCTCTCCTCTCCTCTCCTCTCCTCTCCTCTCCTCTCCTCTCCTCTCCTCTCTCTCCCTGTACTTTATTTATTTATTTATTTATTTATGTTTCGGATGCTGCTTTAACCAAGCTGGGGCATAAATAATGAAAACAAATTACATTGTCTTTCTCCACTTAAATTTTATTCACCTTTGAAGATTTATATTAATACATTAAAAACAAAATTTCACTTAAAATCATTTAAATTTAAAAGACAATTATATCTGTACAATATTAACAATAGAATATTGTATTATTGTATTATTGAAAAAGCAATAACTAAGTATCAAACTGTTAACAGCGTGTCAAATTATGGAAGGGGCTCACTGAGGACCTTAACTTATTTTATTGTATAGTGTTCACATTTTTACATGAATTTTCACTTATGTATAACAGAAAAAAGACTTTTTTTTAAAATAAAGAGATGACATTTTAGATTACCTTTGTTTTCCCATGTCCACATGGTGTTTGAATGAATGTACAGATTTGAGATATATAGGGTGGTAATTTGATTATTGAGTCATATGTGACCCAGCTGAATGAATGTAATAACAGACAGATGATAGTTTATGTTGTTGATATGAACTGATTTCCCTTGTTCCATATTTTAGCAGCCAGTCATTTCCACAATTGGTTTAGACCCTGGGAGGATACTCAGCAGGGATGCAGTTTTGAGCCCGGGACATTCTCTCACAGCTGGAAGACATTCCGTGACTACACACGATGGGGCTACTGGAGAAGGGAAAGATGGGCAGCTGCCCTGAAGCCAGACTTCTGCTGCTCAGAGAGCACAAGCACCTTATTCTGGCAGTAGAGTTCCCACGAGCTGTTCAGGCAGTGGGAACAAGATTCAAACTCAGGCACTACAGCTCATCTGAGGCAGCATTCCTATCTAGAGAGCACGTTGTAAGGCATCCTAAAGTTTGAAGAAAGCGAGTGACGCTAGGGAGAGGTCCGGACTGCTAGTCCCACTGTCAAACTTGTTACCAATTTTCTTAAGAATAAACTACAAAGACTAAGAAAACAAGTTTTTGCTTTTGCAGAGAAAATACTCACCATGAAATATGAAACTAAGTGTAAAGTGTGTGAATGGTGAAATATTAGGTTTTACATTAGCCTGTTTAAAATTAGGCTCCAAAGATCTAATCAAACGGACTGATAAGTGACTCGGACCTTGTAAGCAATTTCAGGACAGCAGCAACATACTCTCTAGCAAATACAGTCAGTCCTTTCACTGTATTGAGCTATGATTTAGACTCTAACTTAAGCATGCTTCAATAGTTTTCTTTTTAGAGAAGATGCTATCAGCAAAACAAACAGAGGATCTTGTATTGCTTCAAAGCTTATTTATAATGCTTTTAAAAATTCAATGGAAACAAAAAATAATGTCTTGATTTTCAAAACTTCGCAACATCTGTTTTTACTTACTTTTCGGCATTATAAAGTTCTCTGGGTTTTAACTGGATTTCTTTGCTTTCTCTTTGCCTGTTTCTTTACTTGACTATCTTCACAGTGAGTTATATACCGAGACACAACCTATAACCACATGAAAATGTCCAGAGCATATAATCAATAAATTCTGGATCATATGACCTAGAACATGGAAGGCACCTCAAGAGAAAGATGAGATGTGGGAGGAGCAGACACTTATTAAAGAAAGATGAGATGTGGGAGGAGCAGACCCCTTATTAAAGTACTCATGGCCTTCTCTCATCCTTACACTGTTGCTGAGCCTAAAATCTTAGATATTTTAAAGTATTTCCTAATGAATTAAAGGGATGTTTGCACATATGCATATTGGTGAGTATGTTTGTGAACTTTGTCTAAATCCAAAATAAGTATTAACATAATGGTCCATAAATCCTTATTATTGTGATGAAAGAAGATGGCGTATTACAACCTGCTGGGAGCAGTAGCCACAATGTTAACCCATCCCACGAGGCATTTGTTTTCTTTCTTTCTAAATCAAAAGACTTAAATACAAGCACATTTTAGAATCTTCTTAAATTTCAAAATAAAGATATTTTCCTATACTTAAGAGTTGTCTATAAAACATCAATATCCAAGTACTTGTGAGGGCAGTTTTGTCATGCTCTAGCCCTTCATGTGCATTTACTTCACTGAAATGCTGCCTTAGAGATATTAGAAACCGTTTCTTCAAAAAAAAAAAAGAAAGAAAGAAAGAAAGAAAGAAAGAAAGAAAGAAAGAAAGAAAGAAAGAAAGAAAGAAAGAAAGAGTTTCTTCTGTTAGGTTTCCTGATTTCTTATAATTTGTCAACAGGAGCCAGTAGGTGACTAAGACAGATGATTGTCGTTCAAGCAAGGACTTTCTTGGAGATTTTGAAGTTTTGCATTTTTCTTGCTGGCTTCCTGTGAGGTTCATTTAAAGCCCGTGGATGATTTGTGGTTAATATACAAACAGAAGGAAAGGAAGAGAGGAGAGAATGGCCTTTACGGAGCACACTCCTGAGCTCCACCACTGTGTTAGTTGACATTCTTCCCTTCACTTCCCAAGTTAGGCAGACCTCAAAATTCTTGATAGGGAGGACTTCTAAAGGAATGTAAGCCACATTATCTTCCCAGAGGGGAAACAAAAACCAAGCTGGATGATATGCCTGGCTGAGATGGGGACGGCCTCACTGCCGTCACGCCAACAATCAGGATTGTGTGGGCACAGCCTTGTCCCCAAGAAGGAGGGTGCCTTTGCCCTTAGAATTCCACTTAGTTAAAGAAGAGCATCTTGGGAGCTGTTCTTCCTCGCTCTGCCACACACCTGTGAGCTTAAGGTGGGGGAGACTACAGAGCCCACTCTGGAAAGGAGTTTACTGAAAGAGAAAGACACTAGAAGTCAGAGGTACAGTGAGTGGAAAAAACCAGGTCCTTCTTGGCCAGTTCTGACTATTGGCAACACTCCCTCTTGTGGTTGCTTTGACTGTATACTGACTGGATTTAATTTTTTTTTCTTATAAATTATTTGGTGCCTTATTTTTCTTTATTTTCTATTTTTCTCATTGTATGCTTTTAAATGTTTTAAAATCAACTTAACGACATGATTTGGAATTGGTATGACAACTTGATGGGGTAGGAGTGGAAATCTATTTTGGAAGAAGCCAAGGTTGGGCTCACAAGTCCTCTTTTTACACACACACACACACACACACACACACAAACACACACACACACAATTTAAATGTGTTTCCATCTAATGCTATATTTAAATAGTGACTTACAAGAAGGTCCTTTCGGGTTGGATGCTCCATGAGGCTTTCCTAATCTTAGTGTCTCTATGAACATGCAGGCCTTTAATCTCACACACACACGCACATGTGCACACGCATACACACACACACACACACACACACACACACACTGACCGTCTCCCTCCTTCTGTTTGAACCCTCAGCCCAGATCTGCTAACAACTAGAACTATTTGTTTGTTTAATGGACATCTAGTCGGTAGCTAATAAGCCCCTAAGCCCGTCATGATCAGAACTGAACCATGCCTTCCTCCCCTGCCTTTCTCCCAACTCCGAGCTTTCTCCCTGAGCTTATCTGCTCCCTCCCTGTGTCTGAATTATTAATCCAAGAATTACTCAGACTCCTTGCTTTGTCTAACTAAAGACTAGCCCTGCTAGTCTTCTTCCCTGGCATCACTTTCATTTGCATGTGTCTATATTTTCACTCCATAACCAGGACCCTAATGTATGGCTATTTCTGAGAAATTTCACTGAGGCAGGGCCTTGACCAGTCTCATGCTCACTGCCTTTTTTCCCATTTGATCCATTTTCCTTCTGCACATTTGGGGCTTCACTTGTTGGAGTGATCCTCAAACATTAGCCACATGACGGTCTAACTTCAACCTCTCAGTAATTTTCCTTATCCTTATTTATCCTTATCCTTTCCTTATTATAATCTCCTTATAAATGTCAAATATCTGGCTATGACATAAAATATTCATTACTTAACTGTACTCCTCCATTCATCACACTTCCTTCAGTCCTTAGAAAGTAACAAATACTTAAACTAAAACCATGTTCTCACTGCTTATCTCCAATATAATGAAGCATTTCAAAGTAATATACATTTTTATTTTTATTATAATATATAAATATATGTATATACTTATATATAAATATAATTTATTCATATGTAAATATATTTTATTTTATCCAGTATTCCTATGTTGATACCTACTCCCAAGGTGATGGCATTAGAGATATGGCCTTGAGCAGCTGTTTATGTCTAAGAGGTAAAGGGTGGGATTACTGACTTTATAAAAGATCCCAGAGAACTATCTAGCCCATTCCAGGACGTGAGATAATGAGAAGGAGCCACCTCAGAGCCACAAAGCATACCATCCCTGACAAACACCAAGTCTGTCAGTGCCAGTTTTAACTTTCTGGTCTCTAAAGTGTAGAAAGTTTAGTCAAGATTGAGGCATTTTCTCATTCTTTACTCTAAAGTTGATCAAGTTCCCAGAAATCCTTGCAATTGCCCTAACTTTTAACGCTATCAACCCCCCATATATTGTTGTAACTGTTTAGTATTTTCTGCTATTTTATGCTAACCTAAGGGTAGGAACCATGTTAGTCTTATTGACCTCTATTCCACTGCAGTTAGTATTTAATGACTACTAATTGAACAAGTGAAGGTGTTTGCTAATCGTTCCTTTCTTTACCAACACAGTAGACCACATGATCTGTTGTATAATTATCAATAACTGAAACACTCGATACACAGGAACTATGAGCCAGCTCAAAGAGAAACTGAATCTGGCTCCACAAAGCATCTTGCCAAATTCATAAGCCTCACCAGATCTAGTAAGTGAACAGGAAGGTAGTAAGGTCAATTTCCATGCTCAATAAGAAGCTTGGTTTTGAGGCTATAGTAGAAAGATTGGACAGTGATATGGATATCCACTGCCGACTTATCCATGATCTGCTCACTGAGTTTCAAGATGTGTAGGAGGATATTAAAAGTGCTACAAAGCTGTAAGAATATTTTGCTACCTCTTGATTCTCATTCTGAAGATGCTTATTACTATTGACACTAACAAGATTTCCAGCTGAAATCTTTTATAAACCTCATTTGGAAGCATGAGCAAATGCTTTAAAATGACCTATTTTTAACTCATTTCATCCTTGAAAATGTCTCCTCTGCTGTTAAATGTGAGGAGAGGCACAACCTCTTGAAATAGCTATAACTGTTAAAAAATACAATATTACTTAAAATTCATGGAAGATGACACAGCTCAGGTAAAAATGAGCCTCATATAGCCCAAACAATATCATACCACATGCAGTGGGTTCACTCTATAACTAGCATCCCATCCCTAAGCATGTGGTGGTTAGTTCTGTCAACTTGATACAACTTAGATTCACCTTGGAAGAAATCTCAGTGAGGGACCGTATAGATCAGTGTTACCTGTGATGAGACCACATTGATTGTCACTTGATGTGGCTGACACTATTCTCTAAGTAGGAGATCATGAACTGCCTAAGAGCTTAGAGGGAGCAGAGCACCAACAATTATGCAAGCTATCATTCGTCTCTGCTCTTGACTGTGTTGTGACAAATGACTTCAAGGTCCTGCATTTTTCATTTCCCAACAATAATGACTATACCCTGGAACTGCATGCTGAAATGAATCCTTCCTCCTTAAGGCTGCTGTTCCTCGGGTGATTATATCACAGCAACAGAAATGAAATAGACCCCCATGTTTTGCTCCTTGTTTGTGTCACATATCTAAATAGTCCCTGTCTCCCAAGATGACATCAAATGCCAGTTTCTGGTGGTAGTGTCCACTAGTGCCAAGGGACAGACTGTGTTATTAAGGCAAGAAGCATTATAAACAGATCAGCTTTGTTATTATTCCTTTAAAGTGATAAAATATAGTAATAATTAGTAATTACAATATTGTCAGTGTTTAATTCCACTCCAGCAGCTGAAGCTTACAATGCTACATAGAAATGAAAAGTCATGGAATGAATTAGATCCACCGTGAATAAACAAAGGTTCGGGAAGAATTATCACATTCAATTACGACACCAGAGTCTCTCAGTACATAGGATGTCTTAATAACATGCTAGGAAACCACAAAATGTGGCTCTGTCATGGTTGTGGACCATCACATGCAGATGGCCTCTTGTTTGCTGTGATTTGATTCACAGTTGTTCAACTTCACAATGATGCAAATGCAATGCAACCACAGCAGAAACTACTGTTTGAACTTTGCATCTTTACTTATTCTCAGTTAAAATATTATCTTTCGATCCTGGGCAGCAGCAATGAGCCCTAATACCCAAGCAGCTACTCACAGTTAGCACCCAAGATGTGTGTTGTGGCCCAAAGCTTTCTTCATTACAATAGGTATAGTTAATGCAGTTTTTGTTTAGGTTATTTCTAACGTGCCCTTAGCATTCAAGAAGCATCTATATTGATAGATCTATAGACATGACTTTTGCAAGAAGAGTAGTGAAAAGGAAGGGGGATTTGTTTAAATACTGAAACAAGAAACTTGGTTTCACACATTTCTCTTTGTGTCCTTAAAACATTAGTTATCAGAAATTAAAACAGAGTGATTCTATTAACGCTGAATTAATTTGAATCCACTAACCTCCTAGTGTACCAGAGAGCAGCAGTCATTCAATAATGCTTGCTGCCTTTCCCATCTTCAAATACCTACTTTACTATGTGGGAATGAGGTAGCTACTGCACAAAATAAAAATAAACTAACTATATGTGATATGATCTAGCTGCATTGTAAAGGTCTTTACTAGTCATAGTTTGATCTATATTATTCCTGTCTTTTTTTCCTTAACGTGTTGACTTAGTCATATTAAAAGATATTTTGTAAACTTGTGTTCAACACAGATACAATGCACTCAGTAAACTAAATAAAACTAATTTTTAAAGTATCTGTCTACATATTTACCCAATCTCTAATTAAACATTGCACTAGGATTATTATCTCCACTTAATTGCATAGCAAAACAATAGGAAAGATAAAATGTAAATAATCCATCGAATGCAAGCTTAAATCTAACCTAACTGGCTTAATAAACCAAATTGTTCATAATAAAGACACAGAATCTTATTGACTCTGGGTCCTGTTGGACATGCACATAAAGGTACATGTTGAAAATAAACAAGCATCATAGGATGACAATCAATTTTTTTATATGTACACAGTACAGTTAATCATTCATTCAGCCAAGCATTGAGTCTACTGTTTGCCAGGCATCCGTGTGCTGTTCTAGATGATGTGGTTGTAGTCATGTTTCCAGACCTGATTGGCAATTCTACATCTGAAACATGTTTAAGATTTATCAGGGCTGGAGAGATGGCTCAGTGGTTAAGAGCACTGACTGCTCTTCCAGAGTTCTGAGTTCAATTCCCAGCAACCACATGGTGGCTCACAACCATCCATAACGAGATCTGACACCCTCTTATTGTGTATCTGAAGATAGCTACACTGTATTTACATATAGTAAATAAATAAATAAATAAAAAAGATTTATCGATATTAGCAACAATTTTATTTTCAAATGACAAGGAGAATAATACAAATACAAATAATACAAATGAATGTTTATAATAATGTCAGGCACAATCAAAACTATTTTAATTTGTTTCTCTACAGATATATGTGTGTGTATATATACACAGTATATATATATATATATATATACACTATATATATATATATATATATATATATACTGTGTATATATACATACATTGTATATATATATATAGTGTGTATATATACATACATTGTATATATATATATAGTGTGTGTGTATATATACATACATTGTGTGTATATATATATATATATATATACTGTGTATATATACACACACATATATCTGTAGAGAAACAAATTAAAATAGTTTTGATTGTGCCTGACATTATTATAAATATATATTTATAATATATATAAATATAATATAATATATAATATAATATAATTTATAATATATATATTGTGTATATATATACATAGTATATATATATATATACATAGTATATATATATATATATATATATATATATATATATAGTGTATATGTGTGTGCATGTCTAACAAGCATTTGTATCCCATTTTATGAAATGAGGCTAAGGCTAAATGTAAAAAACGTACAATAGAACCCTCTTATCCAAGATTCTTAGTGGATGCTGAGATGATGGATAGCACAAAATTCTACATATACCATTATAAGTAAGATATTAGCTATAATAAATTACAACAAATAGCAAAATAGTAATATAACCAGTCTATCTTAATATAGCTTAATAAAAGTTAATGGAAAAGTTATTTCTTGCTTGAAATCATCAAGACAAATAAATATTAATATTCTGGGAATGTAATTGGCCACACTAACTGAAACTGTAGACTGTAAAGCTGCAAACACAGGAGGGATGACTGCGTCTAGCTTGTCTAAGGTTACACAGCTAGGACCCGAGCAAACAGAAAATAAAGCCAACTCGGACTTGCGAGTCCATTCTCTAAGTTAAGCCAGGCTACCCACATCAGTCCCCCAAGGATTGGCAATAACCACTGCTGGGATCTTACCAGAAATGAAAACCTATGGAATCCTAACTTGGGGTCGCAGAAACCAGATCACCACAAAACTCTGTTTTATCAAGCACTCCATGTGATTCTCAGGACAAGCTGACCTTGAATCTCTGCTCCAAACCATCACGTGGTGCCTCCTACTGTCTTTTTAATTCAAGAGCACTAGAAAAAGGATAAGAGAACACAGGCACTTTTAAGGGGAAAATTAGAAAAACAGTAGTGAAAAAGGAGAGACTTACCTGGGGAAGGAGGGCAACACAAAAATAGACAAAGAGCAATAAGGAACCCTAAGGGTGTTTTAAAATCCACAGGAAAAGAAACATTTACTTCCAATTGGTCTGGGGGGAGGAATGGAAATAAAATAAATAAAAAGTAAATAAAAGGTCATGAGAAGTGAAGCAGTGGGATGGGGGGAAGAAATGGCATAAACATAATAATGTGAAATATTCAAAAATAAAATATTTTTAAGAAACAATGTATTGATGCATGTGGAAAACATAAAGAAATACTAAAGAAAGACATATTAACAAAAGAAGCCAGTCACGAATAAGACTATATACTATATGATTTCTTTTATGTGAAATGTTCAAAATATGTGCACAGCCACAGAGGAAGCCCTGAGATAGTGTATACTATTGACTTGACGATGGCCATGTCAACAACTCAATACCTCATATCCATGGGAATGGCAAAGCCTTCCCCTGATCAGACTCAGTAATGGTCACAGTATGTGCACAGCAGCATGGGAAAACCAAAGCCTTCCTCCAGTCTGAGTGCAGAAGTTTGTGAAAAGTTGACTTAATGTTGAACACACCATGCATTTAGACAAAGGGTTTAGAGGTTTCTAAGCGTGAACTGACCTGAATGTTTCCCCTTAGGGCACGTTTTCATATTACTAGAAGGCACCATGCCAGCTTCCAAAAGAGTGGAGCGACCAAGAGCAGCTTTCCTGACACAATAACCCTAGGGTTGCACTAGTAGCACACATCCTAGACAGTAAAAAATGGCTCTCTATTATTGGACAAGACAGAAATAACACCTGGTAATGGAAGCCTAGCCAACCATACCAGCTAATGAAGTCATGGAGCTTGAAAGAGAACCTATATCCTCCATTTTACTAAACCAGTATAATCCCTAAATGCACTTTAAACATTTATCCTTATACCCACAAATAAGTATAGTCCTCACCCTTCATTGAATAAAATATAAAGCTGTGGAGCCCAGTTCCCTGTGACATATCTACAACACTGCTCCTTCATCCAAGACTCAGGGATAATTGCATAACGTGGGGTAGAGAGATTGCAAAAGCAGAGAGTTTGCTATAAGATAGTGTCTCCTAGGAATTTCAGAAGCCACATCAATCAAGTGTCATCAATATGACTACCTAAACAGAAACTGAACAAGGACTATAACAACATGCTTGCTAACATAGATGGGAGAACGCTCACAAGGCCTCAGCTCTGCAAGGAATGCTGAGAGCAGGAGAAATAGGCTTACCAAGAGAATATATGTGAGATATAGATATATATATATATATATATATATATATATATATATATATATATATATATATACATATATATAGTGTGTATATATACATACATATACATGTGTGTATATATGTATATGTATATATATAGCCACATTATGTGATATATATCACATGTATATTACACACACAAGTAACATTAAACAGACTGAGCAGGTTGTATTTATGCATTTAAAATATATATGCTTATACAAATACTTAGATGTATATAACAATAACCAATGAAGAAAAAGAGGCCATAAATTTGAAGGAGAGCAATGAAGGGTGTATGGAAGGGTTTGGAGGAAAGAAAAGGATAGGAGAATGGGAAATAAGTCTTGGTACTTTCTTTTTTTTAACTTATTTTATTAGATATTTTCTTCATTTACATTTCAAATGCTATCCTGAAAGTTCCCTATATCCTCCCCAACCCGGCTCCCCTGCCCACCCACTCCCACTTCTTGGCCCTGGCATTCCCCTGTATGGGACATATAAAGTTTGCAAGACCAAGGGGCATCTCTTCCCAACGATGGCNGACTAGGCCATCTTCTGCTATATATGAAGCTAGAGACACAAGCTCTGGGGGTACTGATTAGTTCATATTGTTGTTTCACCTATAGGGTTGCAGACTCCTTCAATTCCTTGGGTAATTTCTCTAGCTCCTCCATTGGGGGCCTCTGTGTTCTATCCTATAGATGACTGTGGGCATCCAGGCATTGGCATAGCCTCACAGAGATAGCTTTCTAATAATAAACTCCTTTCCAAACACTTTTCATTTTTAGGTCTTCATATTTTTCTTATTTTTTTTTAAGATTTATTTATTTATTATGGGTAAGTACACTGTAGCTGTCTTCAGACACTTCAGAAGAGGGCATCAGATCTTGTTACAGGTAAGCCACCATAAGGTTGCTGGGCTTTGAATTCAGGACCTTCAAAAGAGCAGTCAGCACTCTTAACTGCTGGCCCATCGCACCAGTCCTTCTTATTCTTTTTTAAAAAAAATAAAAATAAAAAAAAATGAATCCTTTTCTACACATCAGCTAAGGTAATTTGTTTTAAAGCAAATTAAATTATATTCTTCCATAATTCCTATAGTGGTTTCTCTTTATGTGTGAGAAAAACAAAACAAAACAAAACAAAACAAAACAAAACAAAAACCTTCTTACAAATAATCATATACAATTCTACAGAAAGACATAGTGGATCCTCATGAACCTCAGGGCAATAGCTTCGGTCAAAAGTCATCATTGTTATCTGTCACACTTCCGGCTTCCTGAGACTCCTCTGTCCACAGTTTACCCCTTGATCTCTATATGCATGTCTCCTTTCATATGCACTCTATTCTCAATTCCTACACCATCTGTCCTTGACATCTTAATACCCCATGGTTTCCCAGGAGACCATCACTCTCACTGAGAAATGTACCTGTTTATTATCTATGACCCTTCTACACACACAGAAATTACAGTGGCAACATGGTCTGGTTCTTTGATTCTTCCCCTACTTTGTCATGTACTCAATCTGTAATTTTAAAAACAAATAAATAAAAGTACAAATAAAATAAAATAATTTTTGAGTTCTTGTGACTGAGGTTTTTATTACACTGTGATAAGCACATAGATACTCTGCCTTTGTTTCATCAGAGTAACTCCTAGTTACAATTTAGTAACACTGTACTCTTCCTAAAAAATGCCAAGGTGTTAGGATACCAGTTTTTCTAGGAGTTTAAATCCAACATATATGGTACTTTGTATCTTTTCATTATCTTTAGTAAGATGAGCTACTGTTGACTCAACTTTTACAAGGTCTCTCTCTCCCTTAGAGTTTTCAAACTCTATATGCATTTTCATGTAAATGAAACCTAGATTATCTCTCAATTTTTTATTTGAGTATAGTGATTAAAAAAAAAATTAGCCTTGCACAAACGGGATGAGAAAGAAATTGGGGAAACAACACCCTCCACAATAGTCACAAATAATATAAAATACCTTGCTGTGACTCTAAGGAAGTGAAAGATCTGTATGATAAGAACTTCAAATACCTAAAAAAAAGAAATTGAAGAAGATCTCAGAAGATGGAAAGATCTCCCATGCTCATGGATTGGCAGGA